>NC_092458.1:3116938-3421938 GCF_047495875.1 Pithys albifrons albifrons | reverse complement strand
TGAAAAAGAGAAACAGGTACAAAGTGTATTAGTGTTCTGAAAAGGAAAACTAAACTCTCTTTCAGCTGTCAAGTAGGACATACAGTATATTCTATGGAACCTCCTAGTTACCTTTTGGCAGATGGTTCCTCTCCTGCATTTATATCAAACTGGTGAGCCTGCAGGGAGCTAAGGAAACACCTTGCTACCTTCCAAGAAGTAGTAATGATTCACCTACAGTGGTCCATGTTTCTACCTTTAAGTCAAACCCTACACCTCTCTGACAAGTGGTGACAATTACATTGTTATTACATGCCATTGGAGGGGGGAAATAATAGATATGATTTTTATTGAGTACTGGTATTAGGTAGTAGCCAATTATTTTGCAAGGCATGTCAAATACCAAACACAATGTAGTCTGGACATTAGATAGTCAGGATTTTTGTGATACATATAAAGGTCTTTTCAAAAGAAGCATAATGCCACCCCCTCCACCCTCCAAATGGATGGCAACAATCCTTACTTGAATGTCAGCTTAGCCAGAAATGCAGCCACCCTTGGCAGAGTGAGTGAGTAAGCTGATGTATGTTGACTTTCAATTCAGTTTAGGGTATCATCTGGCTAGTGAAGGCAATGAGCAAAGCAAATCTGCATCTGCCTGAATATGTAAAACAGTATGGAAAATGGTGGGACTGATATGAGATGGAGCTGTTCTTTCCTTTTGATTTCTTTTGCAAGACTTAGTCTCCATGCTTATCCAAGGCTAGCTGTCTCCATCTACACTTGTAGGCTAGTTCACATTTGCCCTACTTCAGATCTTCTGTCAGCCAAGTGCTCCACTTCTACAGGGCAAGTTATTAAGGAAGAATTTTCTGCTTTCTTTTGTGGTGTTCTTGCTGATAGAGAGAGCTTTCATAAACCTATGTTAACATTTTCCTTCAAAATCTTCCTTAAAAGCCTTTCTCACTACAATGCCATGATGAAATTTGGAAAATAGATTGCTAGTATGTGAAAACTACTGCCTTTCATTCCATCACCTCATCTTCCCTTGCATTTTTCCATCTGCCTGTAACAATCTGTTACCTCTCATCTTAGATATATATTACAGACTTGAGATCATCAAACTAAGGATCATCAGTGAGTGTTGTAATCTGCCATGGTAATAATCTGCTATGTGGTTGAAATTCTTTGCCAATGTATTAATGTCAATTGCCATCATTTTTCAGAGCCCAGAGATAAGTTTTCCCCCTGTGCTTACAGCTAAAAGCTAGAAAATATAAAATAATAATGCTGTTTTATAAAATGTTTTAAGGATTCATCATTTAAGGAGGAAAGCTGTTTATAACATTTTAAAGACAGCAATGAGGAAATAGCCCCCATCACAGTTGTTCCATCCTGAAAAGTCTTGTATGATAATGAGGGTGGTTTCCTAGTTCTGCTTAAAGAAAAAAAAAAGGAAAAAAAAAGCCAACATGTATTTTTATTCATATTCATAGACAGTAAAATGCCTTTAAAAGAGACATGAGGACAGAGACAGAATCGAACAGAGGCATGGAGTTATATTTATGTTATATCCTCATGCAAATCTAGAGTCCCAAAAGTGGCCAGATTGCCATCCTTCCAGGTGAAAAAATAAAATTTATATATATAAAGAAAACTTCTCTTTTGATGAAGAAATCTTTCATCACAAAGTTATGCAATGGTTCTGTCGTTTGAAGTGTTTGGTCTGTCACAAAAGAAGGAAAATAATTTATTATCTCTATTGAAATGTTGTAAGAAAACATTAATGTCCAAAAAGCACTTTAAGAGCCTCAGGCACAATATACAAAAATCACATGCACTCAACTTTTTAAAAATACAAATCCTTAACAATAAATTATTTTAATAATTTTAAAAGTTTTTTCCTTATTATTTTATTATGTTTTTCATGGCTGTATAAATTGAATATAATTACATATACCATATTTCAAAATGAACACATTTTGGAACCCAACCATAAGGAAATATTTCATTGTGTTTTGAAAATTTTTCAGTTTAAAATGATTTACAGAAAAGCCTGCAGCTACATTCTTTTGCACAGCGTACAGAAAACTAAGTGATATATAGAAAATCTTTGGAGGTATGAATTGTGTAGAGGAAATGGGTTTGTTTCTGTTTACATTTCTGTAAGGTTTTCTAAAATTTGACAGCAGAGTTCAACAACTATAGAGTAAAGAAAAAGGCACGAACCCCTGTTAGAGCATTTTGTTTAAACAAATGAACATGTCATGAATACATGTTAAAGCACATTAAATACTGATATATATTTTTTCTTGTTATCTGCAAACTTTGAATTTGTTGTTTTTCTTTCAAATTATTCTTGCAGAATAGATACTCATGTTCATGCACAGATAACTAATGTGAATGTGTGCTGGTTTAAAGGTGAACCAGCAGGGGAAATGAACTCACCATGAGAGAGATTGTAAGTCAGACCTAAAATTTAATAACAATATTACAATAACAACACTGACACACACAAGGGAAATTGCTTTCAACTCACAAAACCCCAGCAGTATAACCCAGTGTCCTGGGGCACAAACCCAAGGGGGTTTGTTTGCCCTTGTGCTGAGACCCCTGCGGTTCTCCCAAGTCCAGAGCAAAAGGAAAAAACCTGTTGGTGCAGGTGAGGGCTGTGGTCTGGGCGAGAGGGGGGATCTCCTCCTGTCAAGGTCCTGCTGCTGCTCTGGATCCGACAAGAGGTTCCCGAGGTCTTCTTACCCACCACTTATGTACCCTCAGGGAGCTCTCAGTCCCTCCCCCTGGGCGGGGACTCACACAATGGGTGATTAACTCTGGGAGCCAGGGGGTATTGAACTGTTGATGGCCCCTTAGCAGCTCCGCCCCCTCAGGCTGGGTGTGAGGGTGATAATGGCTCCCTGGGCAGCTGCTGCTAATGGCCCATTGACCTTGGGGAATGAATAGAGGGGGTAGAATACACAGCTTTGATCACCCCCACACAGGGTTAGCTGGTCCCTCCTGCTGAACTAGGACAGAATGTTCAGGTTAAAATACTTGTAAAATTTATTTAGTCTTCTATATTTTGCTGTCACTTCATTTTTATAAAATGTTGCAATCAAATCAGTAATTCTTGCTTTTCACTATTAATTCTTAATTAGATAGATGTTAGAAGCTGCTAGAGGGCCACATCTACAAGGGAAAGGAGAGTGTCAGTGTTGGCAACTGCTTTTCCTGTGCCTGGGAGGTGCTTGGCCCTCCAAGGAGCAAGGGCTGGGACCTATAAATGTCCTGAAGAGAGCACCAGGGAATGTGTTCTCTCCCACTTCAGGATACTTCTTACACTCACACTCATTCTCTGCACAAGGCTGTTGTCACATTTCTCACAGTGAAGAAGCCACCACTTTCAGGTAAAGATAATGACCAGTTTTATTTACTGCTTAAGCACTTGAGATTTTTTAGAGCTAATAGTTGAAAAATAACATATGAATTAGCAGCTCTGATCAGGAAGAGGAACATAAACATATTGGTTCAGATAACCCCCAAGATCTAAAGCAAGTGAAACAAGCAGTAAGAGAGAAAACTCACAAACTGAAAGTTAAGTTTAATCGAAATGTGTGGGTTGGAATAATGGACATATCTGCAAAAGTTAATGCTGTGGAACTGAAAAGCAGTGGGAAATGTTTATGAAATAAAATATCCATAGTTGCTGTAGTTAAATGATAATTGGAATTTTAGAGAAGTTGAATTTCAGAAAATAAGATGTCAATCTTATGCTTCAGTCATCAAACCATTCATTAAAAACCAAAAAAAAAAAGATACAGAATAGCTATTTGGCAGATGATCTCTCATATAACTAACATGTTTGTTAGCTTTTCCTGAAGCACGTTAATGTTTACTAGCCACTAATGAAATTTTTATATTTTTGCTTCAGAGAAACAACTGTGTATTTCTGAAACATGTCAAAAAGACTAAACAAAACACTTCCAAACATCTATTCATTTTCAAAGATAGATCAGTACCATAATAATGACAGTATCCATGTTTATCTTCCTGTTGTAAACATCATCGAGAATGCAAGGCACACTTGCATTGCTGCTGCATAAGGAAAAGTATTAGGGGTTTATGACAACACTATAATATCCTCTGAAATCCACTGTGCAGGCTTGAAGGGCACACCCCCAAGTGGGGAGAGCCCTGCCCAAATCGTCATTCGCAAAGTTTGGCCATACATAATATCCTCTGAGGAGAAAGAGTTAGTTTCATGTTTAGGTGAGTAAACAAGTTTTATTTCCTCAAAGTCATAAATTCCTGTCATTTTCCTTTTCTTGTCTTCCTGTGCTGGTTTAAAGGTGAACCAGCAGGGGAAATGAACTCACCACAAGACAGAGATTATAAGTCAGACCTAAAATTTAATAATAATATTACAATAAAAACACTGACACAAAAGGGAAATTGCTTTCAACTCACAAAACCCCAGCAGTATAACCCAGTGTCCTGGGGCACAAACCCAAGGGGGTTTGTTTGCCCTTGTGCTGAGACCCCTGTGGCTCCCCCAAGTCCAGAGCAAAAGGAAATGAAAAACCTGTTGGTGCAGGCGAGGGCTGTGGTCTGGGCGAGAGCGGTGATCTCCTCCTGTCGAGGTCCTGCTGCTCCTCTGAATCTGACAAGAAGTTCTCCAGGTCTTCTTACCCACCACTTATGTACCCTCAGGGAGCACCCAGTCCCTCCCCCTGGGCGGGGACTCACACAATGGGTGATTAACTCTGGGAGCCAGGGGGTATTGAACTGTTGATGGCCCCTGAGCAGCTCCGCCCCCCCAGGCTGGGTGTGAAGGTGATCATGACTCCCTGGGCAGCTGCTGCTAATGGCCCATTGTCCTTGGGGAATGAATAGAGGGGGTAGAATACACAGCTTTGATCACCCTTACACAGTGTCAGCTGGTCCCTCCTGCTCAACTAGGACACTTCCAGAGAAATGGAAATATTTCTTTTCACCTTTGTCATGGAACATCTTCTGATTCTATAGCATTTAGAAAGTGTTCATGATTATTTTCAAAGCCAAAATCATACCTTTAGGGAAGTTAAGTCTGAAGCCTATAAAACACTACCTCAGAATCTCCAGGCTAACTGCTCAGCATTACAATGTGGGTTTTTTTAGTTTCTTCCTGGAGTGAAATAAGGAATATTTGTATACAGTTTGAACCTCTGGCACCTAATCTCTCCAGAAGTGACTGTTACTGTATGTGAAGGAAAATTTTATTTCTTTACTTCTGTTCAGTACTCTTGTCAAATGAAAATAAGTAACTCTGAAGAGAAGTAGAGAACTACTTCTTACAGCAGTTTTTCCTTCAAGTTATAAACACAGAGCTTCTTCAGAGAAAAAAAAAATCCATTAAAATGAAAAGCCATTACTTAGATTGGAAAAAAATAGCTTATCAATTATGCAAGTCCAAGAAATTTTCCAGACCCAAAATCACCTCTCAGGTAATTTTCTTTGAAGTGATTAACAATCCTCTTTCTGGTTGCCCCTCAGCATGCAATCCAGGAGATATTACAGACTGTACACCTACACAGTGTAATACACTGTCTCAAAATTAATGGCAAGCATATGACTGTTATCAGACATTGATAACATATTTTCTGTCTTTCTCACTACTGACAGGTAGATCTGGTCCTCAGTTACTCAGAGACAGGTTGGGAGCCAGCATTAGCTCTTTCCTCAGGCATTCTGTTTCTCAAGACAAGTGGAACTCGTTTAGGAGCAGTTGCCACAAAGGAGATCAGATTCAAAAGGAGGAAATGGAACCACAGGAAATTAACAAAGCCTCAGGATAGATACTAAACTTAAGAATGCTTTATGTTGAGCAGTATGTATAATAACCAGAGCAGCATCCAAGCTTTCTTTGCATCTCCCATGATCCAAAAATTATCCTTATTTTGTGAAGTTTAGATGTTAAGGGTGTGCACTAGGCCTTTTGTCATCTGTGCAAACTAAGCCAGTGCCATTGATGGTCTGGTTAGAACCACACAAGGCCTGACACAACATGAACAGTTCATGAGACTCATTAACCTATTTACTACCAGTGTGACATAGCACTTTTATGTTCCTACTGGAGTGTATAAAGTGGTGGAAAAAGAGATACCCTTTTCAATTGATTTTATGGAAATTATATTTGAAGATGAGTTTCTTTTTTTTTTTTTCTTTTTTTTTGCTGTGGCATAGTTACCATCTCCTTGGACATAAAAGCCAATTTAAGAGGGAACACATGAAGTAGCTACTATATTCTTGTTATTCAAGGAACATTTAAAGTAAGGATTTATAGAATAGTTGCCATCAGGTGTTTTTATTATGGATTTTATCTGGTTTTGTAATATTTTAATTAATAGCCAAGAAAGCAATTTTAAATTGCATTTTCAGATAAATACATGTACAAGTGATAGAGACAGAACATTTACTCAAGCCAGTCTGTATTAGCATACATTCATTTTCACTTAATAATATCTTTTTATTTCTGTAAGAAATAAAAATTTCACAAATCACATTGAAATACAACATAAAATTACTCACTTATGTCAGATTAAAAATCTCTGTGATGGCAAAGTTTGTGTATAATGTGGGGTTTTTTTCCATAAGGGTTTACATTGCATGTTAGTATTATGATTGTTTTGAAAATTACTAATATTTTATTGTATTGGTCATTATGGAAGAAAATGAAATATTTGATTTTTAGAAATAAATTTCTTTTGTAAAAGTCAGCAAGTTCTTGTAACTTGACAGATTTTTTGAGAAATTCCATACAGTTACACTTAAATACAGTGAACATAAAATAAGAAAGGCTGGTGTTTTTCTTTCAGAGTCCCAGGAAGCCCTTATTTTTCATGTCACAGCTGCATGTAATACCAAATTTTATCATGCATAGTGTATAATTTAAGCTATCACAGGAATTATGTGTCTGCTTTTACACCCTGCTCCCTGTCTGCATATGTATGGTCACATGTATAGCTGTTTTTCTAGAAATGTAAGTGCATATATAGACACACCCACATGTACACACATACACATACATGTCTGTGTACATTTCTATACACTGACATATATGGGTTTTGTGTGTATAAATACAAATATTTACAAATAGGCATTAGTGGTAATAGAAATACTATCATTAATAATAATGCTATATTTTGTATTAATAAATATAATTCAATTGACAAATATGCTCTTGGGAAAAATACATGTGGTATTTCCCTCATTCAAATGTCTTTAAAAAGATCAGTTTAGGAGCAGATTTAGGAAAGATTTTTCTTTTTAAGAAGACCCATATTCAAGCCTAAAAGAAACACACTGAAAACTCTAATATTATCTGCCTAAAAAAGCTGATAGATATTCCCAGCTGGTATAAATCCGTGCAAGCCACAGTGATTTAAGTATTTTTTATCTGCAGCCTGGTTTCAAGTGGGAAGCAAAATTGTTTGGTTCCATTGGACAGAACTGATTATTGATATCCTGGTTAGATTTTATTGTGTCTGTTGGCATTAGGTTTGCAGCAGAAAAAATTCAAACCTCCTCTCTAAAATTGCCTCACTTTCTGTTATGTACATTCCAAAGCTTATACATGAACGGTGAATAAAAGCAAATTCTTTCAATGTGTTCATTTCTCACATGGAATAATGCACTGTGTTAACTGTAGATAAAGGAAATCTACTTTTAAAATGCTGTTTCAACTGATGAAAATGTTCATAATTTTTACTTATTTCTAATTAAGATCTTATCAGAATGACTTCTGGAATCACTCCCAAAGGTTATTTCTTTTAATTCCTACTCTTTCAATCTGTCAGCACACAAGATTAACTGCAATGTAACCTATGTATTAAAGATTGAATAGAAGGAAAACTGGTCTCATTACTAAAGAAAACTAATACATTAAAACCCCCTTAACCAGTATTATCGACTGTCAGCCTTGTTTTTCCCTGTGTCTAAGTTTGGGATGAATGCTTCGCCTGTTGACTACAGCAGAAGAAGGCTAATTAGGTAATTGTCTCAAACTAATGTGATGTCTTAGTTGAAATGAGGATGCAGTTCCTGAAATTGGAGTGCACACTTTGTGCTTTTGCCAATTAGAGCACACAGCCACCAAAACTTTTAACTCTTTGCAATGGTTTGCCCCATGGCTTCCTCAGTAACCATTGTATCTAAGGAAGTTACAAGTATTCCACACGTGTCTTCCACCTAGCAGGGGGGGAGTTGTTTTTTTGGCTGCCTTCCTTGGCTGAGGAGCTGGGGGAGGTGGTTGGAGTCTGGTCTCTCCGGTCCCTGGTGGTTCTCCTGTCCTGGGAGACAGGATTGTTTCATTCTTGTTCCCCTTCCTTGAGGTTTTTAATTGTGTTTGTTCTGATTCATTTGGTTTCTTTAGGTTGGGTTGGTGTCCTCCCTATTTTCCAGCTAATCAATCCCCTTTTCTCCTTTCCCCTCTCCCCTGGGGGTGGGATCCTATATATTGTGTATACAGTGTGGTTTGTAAATGTTAGTAAATATAATTTATTCTTTTTATTCAGTTCAGTTTCTTTAGAGTACATTTCTTTTCAGTGTTTTTTTTTTTCCTTTCCTTTGCTGGGAAGGTTCTGGGAGGGGAAAGGGGGGCAGTCCAGGGTTGGTAACAGCTGGGCCAAACCTGCTACACTCTTAGTCAGCTCTTGGTCAAGAAATACAGTGTATTGCAGCCATAAGCTTGCTTTTTTGCAACTATATGTATTTTAAGTTTTGATAGTTTTATACTTAGTGGCCCAAACATCACTGCTGGACATAACATGGGACTGTAAAATCCATGTAAAGGAGATAATAACTAAGCTTTTGAAATAAGTGTTAGAATATTTATTCTTAGACCCATTTTGTGGCACACTAAAACACTTCTTTCCTTTCTTCTTCTATGAACAGGCTTCACTGGGAAAAGAGGTGATCAGGAAACTTAGGAAACAGAGATATTTTGACATTTTGAGGTTAAACTGAAAAGAGGCTTCCTGCCAGGGAGCACATTTCATGTTTGACAAAGTGTTGCATAAGTACTGACAATTGTCGCCTTTTCCCATCCTTTGCAAAGTCAGAATGAGTAAAGGGGCTGTCATAAGCACTGAAGGATCTGTACTCTCTATTCCGTGATTCAGTCAGGTTCTGACTTGTTGTTTGCTTTGTGGTTTGGGTTTTTTTTTTTAATTTTTTATTTTCTTTTACACCTATTTATGAATCCATCAATAATATAAAACTCTCATGCCTAGTTTTCTGGATCTTTACTATCTCCCCGTCTAAGAGTAGCAGAAATTATTTGTCCTTTTCAAACTCATCCTGGGGTAAATTTCTGTTTTTAGAAAACGTAATCAGGTTTTGTTGCTTTAAAAATTGTTAGAACACTCTGATTCCTTTCATCAAGAATATGATATCCAGCATGGTTAATTCTACATTTATCTCTCATTTATCACACTAAACATCGGGTATATTACATTATAAAATATGGACCCTATTTTAATTCATAATGGAAATGCCCTACCAGTCCTCTTTGGACTGTTTTTCGTTAAAATAAACAACAAAAAAAAAACCTCTATGGGTAAAATACTAGAAGAATAGCACAGTTTAAACTATTTAATTAGGACAAGGAGTTTGTTTTTTTTTTAACTTTAGGCAGGAAAATCTCATGCATGCTCACCATTTTTCATATAGAAACAGTTGGGGATCATAAAACTTTATATTTTGATACCTAATCTTCTGATTTTCCATTAAATCATGACTTGCAAAATTTAGTGCCAAATTCCCTGGGTCAGCAATGATAGATTCATAGATGCAGACCATACAGTTTTCTAAATGCAATTTTGACAAACATCATAAAATAATAGTGCTATACTCTGTATGTCATTATGTGTAAACATATTTTATCACATTCACAAGTTGCTGAAAGAAAAAGAAGACTGTGTAAAAGCATAGAGAAACTTTGAATCTGGCAAAGATGTATGTCCAAATGGTGATTTTTTTTTTATTGTGATGCTAAGTGACAGGTACCATATATTATGTTTTCCCCCTAACCACAACCTATGAAATCAGCTCCATGGCAGATTTTGGCTTCAGGAGATACGCTGAAATGATTTAACAGGGCAGAGAGGGCAGAGAAAAAAACTTTGCATGTTAAACAAGTGCAGTGTGTCTGTTCCCAGTGATGTCTCATGTAGTACCTTTACGTAACCAAAATCAGGGAAGAACTTCAGTTAATTTGGCCATGCTGTGGTGAGAAATTTTGCACTGCACTTAAAGCAAAATAGGGTGCAATATGCTGAAAAACAAGAGTACTGAATACAAATCATCTTACTGCTGACTTCAACAAGGCAAAAAAGCAGAAGAAGAAGCACAGAACATTCTGTACTTGTCATGATCCCTGATTTGTAAATGTCTCATAGCAGAGTCTTGGCAGATGCTTTGTGTAAGAGTGATTGACTTCACTGAAGTAGTTAACCTAAGCCAGCCCTCCCAAGTGATCTGAAACTGTTTCTCCTTTGCTGCAGGCTTAGTTCAAGCTTTGTAATAGATCATGCTGATGTCTATCCCCCAGATATACAGGTTAGACAATGGGGTGTCTCTTCACCTCCTGTTGCAGTTCACTGAAACTGTTAAAATACTCTAAAGAGTAGCTCATTTGTCACATTGTTCTGGCTAAGAAAAATGCTTTACAAAGCTGCCTTACTAGTTATCCATGAAACTGAATGTTTTCTAAGCACCGAAGACTTCTAGGACTTACATGAAATAAAACCCCCACTATTATACATATTCTAGAAATAGGTAATTTGTAAAGCAAATATGTTGGCATCTTTCTGATAAACTTTCAGAGGGAAGTGGTCTCATTTGTAATAACTGGATTGATCTGTCAGAAAAATTCCTCAACTCATCAAAACATTTCATATCTCTACTTGTCTAACTTATAATAATGCATTTTTTTATCCTAATCTATGACCTCTGTTACAGATGTCTGAGATATGGAATCATAGAACCACAGAATGGTTTGGGTTGGAAGGGACCTTAATGATCTCTTAGTTCCAACCTCTCTGCCATGAGCAGGGACACATTCAAATGAACAAGGCTGGTCAAAGACCCATCCAACCTGGCCTCCAACGTTCCAGGGATGGAGATAACATCCCTTTGCCACAAAGTGTGTGAACATCCTTAGCTGATGAATGCTGAGACTTTATATCAGTCAGTGTATTTGTCAAGGAGGAAATAACTGCTGGGACTTTTGTGAAATCATGGGATAAAGGCTATTTTTATAAATTCATGTGAAAATAAATATATAAAGAAAAGTGAAAAAAATTATATATAAAAGCATTTAAATAATAGTGAAAAATTCTGATGTTTTCAGAAATTCTGTGTAGATGATACCATTCCTAATTTTGTTAATTTTCCAGGGATTCTTACTGATTTCATTCTAACTGACTTGGAATAAATGCATTTGTTCAAGTATAATTGACCCTTTTTCATCTAGACTGGCCATGGTTGAGCTGTGTCTTTCATTAGGGAAGAGTTAATCATCACTGAAATACTAATTGCTGTTCTTTTTAAGGAGTCTAGATGCAATCTTGTCCATTAAATTTCTGGAGTTGAGAGAAAAGCCCAAAAAATTTAAAGATTGCCTTTATTTAGCCATAAACTTTTTTTTTTTTTATCTACAAAGCTGGTGAAAAGGAAGAACATCCATAACATCTTTCAGAAGTCCAGTCTTGGCCGAACTTATCTGTTTTGTCAGATATAATTATCAAACATTAAAATCCTAAGTTCTATGAAGGTTTTCTGGGTAGTGAAAAGTGAAGAGCATAAGAAAAGTTAGACCTCACATGGGGTGGAAGTCTTTTTTAGTAGTTAGAGCATAGCTGATTCTCAGCTGAGTGCTGAAATTGCATGGGAATGTGCTGACCACTGAGGATGGTATGCTCAAAGAAGCAGTGGGCCATGAATTTCAGGATGGAGAGGACTTATTTTCCTTTCAATTGTTGCTAAATAGCTTCTCTGAGAGTCTGAGGAACTTTGTGTATTTTCTCAGTCACATAATTTTTAAGTGTTTTGTTATCTTATACACTTAAAAACATCATTTGCGTTTTTGCATAAAGATAAACATTAAATTTAGATATAATACTAACCATTTTATGGAAAACTGTTTTAACAAAGGCTGCATCATGGAAAAGGCTTTGAGTTTTTACACAAGTTACCCAAAGCAGGAAAAAAAAAATCAGATGGGTAATAAGAAAAAAACCCTCTAGAGTGAATGATTTGCTTTGTAGGCTTTATATTTCAGCCCAGACATTTGACAATTGATAGTCTGTGAAATGAAAGGTTTGGGATTTATGAGACTATTTACACTCTGTCTGTAACTTTTGCAGGTTCTCACAGACCATATAACACTTCAGGAAAAACTGTGCAAAATATTACAGAAACAATATAGATTGTATTTTTTTCTATTTTCCTTATTCTATCTTTAGAGCCTGCAGAGTATTTTCCAGTTAGGTATTTTCAGCAGTACATATAATCAAACCACAACTTCTTCATTTCTTCATTTCACTTTTTGCTGAATATTCCTCCCTTCAAACCCACCCCCCCCCCAAAAAAAAAAGCCAAAAAATGAATTAAAAAAACCAACCAACCAAAAAAAATTGATGAAGTTCTGAAGTTCTGATTAAAAATATAATATTATGACTAATCTCTCACTTTAAAAAAACATCTTTCAGCTCCACACTGTGATTAATTTTTTATGTTTTGCAAGTGGTAAAACATCTCTGTGGTGTCAATTCTGCCTGAAAAACATTCAGCTCTAATTTGTAAAAATATTGTTATCTACTCTTTAATGAGGTTTTGTTAGCTATAATTACAGAGACTCAATATCAATTTTCTTCAAAACCAAGAAATTACCAGAAAAGCAATCCAGGTGAATTTTCAAGAAATATTTTAATACTTTTGATATAAAAAGCAGAAGGGGTAGAATAAACCCTGCCCATACCTGTTCTTCCTGTTAGCACACCCAGTTCAGGTTAGCAAGATAAGGACTAAAAGCAGGGGGATGGGCTAGAAGGGAGGTCTGCAAGGCTCCTGCCTCACAGCCTAGAGAAGCTCTCCACTAAGAGTTGCAAAGGCTGATGCTTTTGGTGTGACAGCCAGAACTCTCTCAGTGCATATTCATGTGAGCATCTCCATACTATCTCAGACTATGAAAGGAGACTGAAACCAACTTAAAGTTGTCCACAGTTAAGGACTGATCAGTGAAGTCATATTTTAAACTTCTCACAGTTGTCTATCATCTTTTTCAATGCCATTCATATTCTAGATACTTTAGAATAATAATAATTATTTTTACAACCATGTGATACAGCCATAATTTGTCTTTAATATGGTTACAAACAGAACACGAGTTTAATGTAGAGAGAACAAAAAATCTTCTAAGCCTGGGGAAACAACAGGTATGTGCTTGAATGGCGCCCTCCACTGGGTTTGTGTGAGGATGCATTATTTAAGTGGATGAAAAGGTCATAATTTTGTTTGCCTGCTTACTTTTAATTCCTAATGACTCTACCATATATGATTGTCATAGCCAGTGATTTTATTTACAAGACTTGATGGTATTCTGTATAAGTTAATTATTATTCTGACAATATAGCAGCATACTAATTAGTGGCAATAAATGACTATAAAAGACTATGGAGTGAAAGTATCTGATTAGAACCATCAAAGTACTTAGTTGTCATCTATTTATTTATTCACTTAGGTAAAAGAAGTTAATTATTTTTTAGAAATGTTAACTCAATATTTAGAAAAGTTATGTCTTGTGTAATAAACCTAAAATAATTATTTCCCCCCTGGTTTTTATAACAATTCATTATGTACAATTTCTCAATTCAGCTTGAGTCAAGTAAATTTGCTTTATATGAAAGACTGGTCTACATTTTGCTAGGGTTTGAAAACCATCTTCAAGGGACAGAAAATGGTGCCTAAAATTTATTTTACAGTTGAAAAATTCCACCTGTCTTCTGAGTTTGCATTTATATATCTTTCATGACCATGGTTTGGGTTTGTTTTGTTCATGTTTTTTGGGTTTTATTTCTTCTGCCAATAAGAAACATTGAAATGAGTTAATAACAGCAAATAAACCCCAATCAGTTATGACCTCATAATCAGTTATGGACCTCATCACTTTCTATAACTACCTCAAAGGAGGTTATAGTTAATTGGGGCAGGTCTCTTTTGACACGCCTACAGTGAGAAGACAAGAGGAAATGGCCTTAAACTGAGACAGGAGGGATTGAGATTGATATTAGAAAACCTTTTTTCACTGTTAGGATTGGCAGGCATTGGATTAGGTTGCCCAGGGAGAAACTGGAGTCACCATTCCTGGAGGTGTTCAAGGGGCATGTGGATCTGGTGATGATCCACATGTGGGCTGAGTGATGGTTTAGGGGTTACAGTGGCAGTGCTGTATTTGCAGCTGAACTGGATGATCTTGATTGTCTTCTCCAACTTTGATGATTCTATTATTCTGTGATTCTATGAACTGTGACTACATTGGGTAGATTTGCTAAATGTTATAGTTTGCTTCAAGATAGTGCTTTAGATAGTGATTTTCAGTTTTTCTTTCTGATACCGAATTTTGTCACTTAGACAAATACTTCTGTACCTTGAGAGCAATAAGTACCTAAAGTGAATGATTCATCCCATCCTGACACCTCTGTAAAGTAATTGCCTGAATTCCCTAAGGAAATATATTATAGCCTTCAGTGACTACTGAGGGGTTCTTCATAGGCTAGCTTTAAGATGGCGTTTAAATGTCAGGTGATGTAAGCACTACGTTTCCCATTTAAATGGACTAATGTAATTCTCTCAAATTAAAGGAAGTCCAGAATCCAGCTGCTGTGCCAAGTTAGATGTTTATCTAGCAGGATGTGAATGAGATCTGCTCAACTAATGGTGTGATCATTCAAATACCTCCCATATGGAGCAGAACTTCCTTCATATGATCTTTTCCTTTGGGAGTGTTAGAGCCTTCAGAGCATGTACGAGAAAATGTGACGACCTTCCCAGGGACTAGGCAGGTCTTCATTTTGCCCTCTTTACTTCCAAACTCTGTTGCATTAAAGGACATGAGTAAGAGTTGCTTTGGCTAATTGCTAATATTTTTTCTAATTTTGCAAAATAAGTTATTAAGTACCTTCTGCAGCCTGTTTGGTTGACTCTGGCTGGGATGCAGGTAACATTCTTTATAGCAACCCATATGGTGTTATGGTTTGGATTTATTCTAAAACAGTGTTAGTAATTAATGTTTTGGCTTTCACTGTACTGTGCTTGCACAGCACTGAGGTTTTCTCTTTTTCTTCATACTGTCTCCTTCCCCCAGGCTTGGGCACGGCTAAGAAGTTGGGAAGGGACACAGCCTGAACAGCTGATCCAGACTGTTCAAAGCTTTATATTCAAGCTATATTAACATCATGCTCAGGGAAAATAAATAGATAGATAGATAGATAGATAGATAGATAGATAGATAGATAGATAGATAGATAGATAGATAGATAAATAAGTAAGTAAGTAAGTAAGTAAGTAAGTAGTAAAAGCACAGAATTTTCATTTTGTCTTCAAAGTGGCCTCTGCTCAGAACTGGTTGGTCATCAGTCTGCTTATAGAAAGTGGTGAGGGATCTCCTTTGCGTGGCTTAGGTTTTTCTCTTTCACTTGCCAAATTGGCTTGACTTGACCCACGACTTTTTTAGTGTGTTTTCTTCCTATTGTCTCCCCTGTCCTGCTGGAGTGGGGAGCGAGTGACCAGTTGTGTAGATGCTTGGCTGCTGGTAGTGTCAATGCCCCACAGTTCTATTTGGCTCCTTGCTCAAGGGATTCAGCATAATGACAGATCTGATCAAACTGTGCTAGACTGAATTTACGGCTGTTATATGAGTTTAGCTGTGATTTGGAGCACTGCTACTTCTGTTGCTGGTCACGAAGTTGACTTATTTGCTCCTTCACCTAATCCCTTGCTCACTCCCTTTCTTACTGTGCTTTCAATTTCAGGGATTGTTAGTGGCTGCTTTCTGCTTTTTTTCAGTTTGCATTGCTTATAGGTGTTTCTCTTTTCTTCACTTGTTAAACTGTCTGTCTTGACTCACGATTTTTTTTTCTTTTTGTCTTCCTATTCTCTCCCCCATTCCACCACAGGGGAGAAGTGAGTGTACAGTTATATGAGTGATTATTAGCTCCTGACTGGGATCAAACCACTGCACATGCCAATCCTTTAAATTCAACAGATGTCAAATAAAAATAATTGCAAATTGATGGTGTATTCCTTATTTTACACCACACTGGTAAGAACAAAACCAATAAAACTTCCCAGTTTTATGTCAGAAGGCTTTTTATTTCAATTTTTCCAATACCAGTATCAATGTGAGACACAAATATTTATGCCAGTGAGACCATTAATTGGACTTAGGTAATATCAGGCTGGTGGTGTGTCACTGCAGAAGGGCAGCCTGCAACATCCTCAGCAGAGTTCACAAGAAAACAATATTTTTTTCTGGTAATTTTGCAGGTTTATACTTTCTCTACTCTAATTGAACACTACACTACAGTAACATAAGCAGTTTAAGTCTATAATAAAGAGGAAAGTTGGTTGTAAATAGGTTCCTTTACTGCATATGTTTCTGGAAATCTAAAATTACATATTTACTGCTGCTTTTGCAGATATTTTGAAATATATGCAAATATTTTTATCCGTATATTTATATTGAGCCCAGAGATGTCTTAATGTATTCTGCAATTTTAAGAACATTTTTCTTCTTAATTTTTCATAAGTATTTAAAATAGTTGAATTAACTTCAGTTTCTATTCCAAATAATTGAGATAGAAACTGATAATTTCATTTTAAAAAAATGTTGAGAGTGGGGGTTTTGTTGTTGGCTTTTGTTTTATTTCTCCCTGGTTCATTAAAATTAGACTGTAGTTGAAATTGCTTTGGAATTATCCCACGGCCATTTGCTATATATTATATTAAAAAAAGTATCTTGCAAGGTCAGCATGTGCTGTCAGAAACATTTGACGTTTGTGCCATATGTCAGTGGAAGATGACACTAACTGGCTCTTCCGTAAAAAAATCTTTGAAGTAAGAGAAAGTGTCATTGATTAACCATAGAAAAGTTGCATGACCATGAAATGTACACAGACTGAGCTTCCTCTTCTTCTTTATATTAGATAATGAAGCACATTTAACTGCAACAGGGCTTGTCAGGACAGAAACGATAACTGACCTACTTTTGAAAGTTTAAAGATTAAAAATAAAATGAAAAATGAAATAAAATATGGGTGGTATTCTGAACAGCATGATGAGCACAACGATAAACTGAGGAGAACATCAAAGGTGCTGAGATAGTGTCAGTATTATTTTTGGGTTCTTGTCTTCATCTTTACAGGGATTTGTGTATATGCACACGCGTGTACGGACTTAAGAGCCAATTCGCTCTGTAGCTTTATTTCATTCAAAGTAATATTTCATAACAATAAGAAAACAAAAGCAGCAAAACCTAAAAATAATAACAAAATGCTTTTTTTTTGTAACTTTGCGTGTATGTAATGTGTGTGTGTGGCTCAACTTCGCCAACGCAGATTTGGGCAGGGCTGTCCCCACGTGGGTGGGCCCTTCCAGCCTGCGCAGTGGATTTTAGGTGAGGCTCAGCGTGCGCAGAACTGGCCCCACCGTTTCAGTCCTGAGGTTCATCTGCCACGGCCGAGCGAGCTTGGACAGTGCCAGTGAAGTCCTCAGGACTAGAACCTACAGCACCCGGCATTTCCCAGGAGGTCTCCCATCCAAGTACTAATCCGGGGCTGACCCTGCTGAGCTTCCGAGATCTGACGGGATCGGATGTCAGGGAGGCATTTAACTGCATATGTATGTAATGAAAACCCCCAAATTTTCCATTGCTCTTTGCAATGTTGTCCTAGTTCAGCAGGAGGGACCAGCTAACCCTGTGTGGAGGTGATCAAAGCTGTGTATTCCACCCCCTCTATTCATTCCCCAAGGACAAGGGGCCATTAGCAGCAGCTGCCCAGGGAGCCATTATCACTTCACACCCACCCTGAGGGGGGCGGAGCTGCTAATGGGCCATCAACAGCTCAACACCCCCTGGCTCCCAGAGTTAATCACCCATTGTGTGAGTCCCCGCCCAGGGGGAGGGACTGAGAGCTCCCTGAGGATACATAAGTGGTGGGTAAGAAGACCTCGGGAACCTCTCGTCAGATCCAGAGCAGCAGCAGGACCTTGACAGGAGGAGATCCCCGCTCTCGCCCAGACCACAGCCCTCGCCTGCACCAACAGGTTTTTCTTTTCCTTTTGCTCTGGACTTGGGGGAGCCACAGGGGTCTCAGCACAAGGGCAAACAAACCCCCTTGGGTTTTGTGCCCCAGGACACTGGGTTATACTGCTGGGGTATTGTGAGTTGAAAGCAATTTCCCTTGTGTGTCAGTGTTGCTATTGTAATATTATTATTAAATTTTAGGTCTCACTTATAATCTCTCTCGTGGTGAGTTCATTTCCCCTGCTGGTTCACCTTTAAACCAGCACAAATGTGTTAACAATACTTCTGTTTATCAAGTATTTATTGGAACATATATATTTATATAATACAAACATGGTATTGATTTCCTATGAACTAGTACTTTGCTAAAGCTAGGTATTTGTAGAGGACATGATTTTCTGACAGCTCTAGCTTGTCACCACATTTTAAGTAAGTAATGCAGTGAAGAAGTTGGCAGTAGTAAGATCAGCAAGTGTTCTTACACAATAAGAAGTGGCAGTTGCTCACACTGATCCTTTGAAAAGGAAATGTGCTGAAAGGATACTGTCAAAATTGGTAGACTTGAGGTGTGACCTACCTTGATAGTATTTCCCTATGGCAAATCTTACTGTAAGGATTGTAAACACTTGAGGCAGTGGGATTTGAGAGAAGTAATGCAGGGTTGCAATTCAGGAAATTCTGATTTTTGGTCAGTGTGCTCCTGACAGTATATGCCCTGTCATAAGGAAAGTCATTTGGGGTAAGTTGTACTTCTGTGACATCTCCTTATTTCTGTGGACGTCCACTTTCCTAAGGATAAGCCTATGCCAGCACATACTCCTGTGGCAGAAAGGCAAGTACCACTTCCAGGACATGGTGTCTTTTTCAGCTTCATAAGCCACCAAAGACATCAAGACAGTTTTATTCAGACTCCACAAGAATTTAGGCTTTTCCCTCCTTTTCTCATGAGCCTGGGCTGTGCGAGTGCACTGAGTAGATTTTTGATTTTTGCTTTCATCTTTCTTTCTCTGCAAAATCTGTGCAGTAAAAAAGGGCATGTGTTAATGTTAGAACTGATATAGATGTTTATACAGTGCAACATGTATTTACACTTTTGAAATCCCAAGTTCTCTAATGAAATTGATTTCTTATGGGTTTAATATGGCTTTTCTTTTCAACTGGAGAAGAATTTTCTCTTTTAGTCATCCTTAAAACCAATATTTCTGAGATGAAATGGTTCAAGGTCAAGAATATCCTACTGTCATCAAATCTGTACAAATTACGGGTATGTTTTCAATAGAAAAATTATATTACCCCTACTTAGATCAAAATTTCTAACTAAACTTTTGAAAATTTTTGAGTAAAACATTATAATCCTGGGAGCAAGAGAGTTTTATAACTTTACCTGCTTAGAAATACATAATTTTTTACCCAAGTCAGAACATCTTTCCTAGAATATTATGTGTTTGCAACTTTCCAACAAAGATAAATCACAAATATGATCCATGTCACAAGAATTTCTCACCAATTATCATCTTCAAAAATTAATGGATAAAAAAGAAAGTGGTATTTTTGAATGTGGTCTTAAATTATATGTCCACAGATACCTGTTTTTACAGTAAAAGTAATTGCACTTATTCTTATCTCCAGCACGTTTCCAAATTAATTGTACATGTAATTACCAGGGTAGAATATCATCAAGTTTTATAACAAAATTTGTCAATTTAAATGTATTTTGAAAAACATTTTTACATAAAAATATCAGAGCAGTTATTAGGGAGTTGCAGATTTCAGCTTCCCTTGCTGAAATCTTTCTGCTTTAACATTTCTGAATCATTTCATTGACTTAACATGACTATAAGATTACAGACTTCTTATGGGAGGGGTGTATCCCAGGGAACTGATAATCTCACCCCAGAAACCATTAATCATGGATAATTTGCATATACTCTTCTTATTTACATTTATTGCAGTGATGATGCGTGGAAGCAAACAAGAATAGGGCCTGATTGTACCAGGCAAAAACAAAGTGAAAAAAACCAAACAAATACCAAGAAGGATTTTTGCTTTGCATCCAGCAAATTTCAGTCTGGGTGAAATACATTAATGGGAAATGAATGTTTCACAGAATGTTGTGTAAGTAGAGCTGGAAGCAAATTAATTCCATGGCTGTAAATGTCAGAGAAGGAGGAAGAGATGAGGGAGAAGGTAAGAACAGGGTTGGGACAAGAGGACTCAGAGAGATGAGTATTGAGGTGACACTGAGGAACATGCTGGTACCTGACTGACACTGCCAAGAAGGTCAGCTGATCCTCAGCTTAGTCATTGTATGGTTTTCTGCTTCCTCACCTCACTTATGGGACTCACGTCAAATGAATCCTTTTCTTTGATTGCATTTACTGTTTCCTGGCAACCACCCACCTTGGAAAAATAAAATCCTGTGCAATGAGAAAGGATGGAGGGCCCTTTTCTTGCCCCCACTACTGGCCTCTGACAGGCCTTCCTATGCTTAATTCCACGTGCAGTCAGACAGTCTGTATCCCAGTTACTTTCCTAAGATAATGATTATGCGAGTTGATTAGGGACATATTGAATCAACTTGTTATTTAAACTCAACAAAGCTTAATCAAATGAATAATTCTGATATATAAAATTAAAGATGTGAAGTTTTCCTTTCATTTTCTCAGCATGCTCATGGAGATGGTCTATTTCAGATACGAAAATGAAATGAATTTTAAAAAGATGACTTTGTACAAATAGTTTTCTCATATAACATGAGGAAATATGGCAGAATATTAATTGAAGGATAAAATTAGTGATGACATAATATTAAACCATAAATTATTTCCCCGGTATAGTCTCCTAAACTCCATTAACTTGAATATCAGGGATGTGAATCCTCAATCTTAACTATTTTTGGGGGGGGGAAAATTGAACTAATGCAGCTACACACAACTAACATGAATTACTGTGAGTTGCTAAGAGTAAGAATCAAATAAATTCCTGGAGTTAAGCAATGTCTACCAAAAACTTAATGGCCCACACAGAAGAAAAACACAATGCACTAAAAATTACTCAGGTTGGAAAAGGCCTCTAAGATCACAAAGTCCAACCATTAACCCAGCACTACCAAGTCCATCACTAAACCATGTCCCTAAGTGTCACATCTACATGTGTTTTGAACACTTTCTGGGATGGTGACCACATTTCTTCCCTGGGTAACCTGTTGCAATGCTTGACCACCTTTTCAGTGAGGAAACGTTTCCCTATATCTAGTCTAAAAGTCCCCTGGCGCAACTTGAGGCCATTTCTTCTTATCCTATTGCTTGGTCCCTTGGTGAAGAGAGACCAACTTGTCTACAATCTCCTTTCAAGCAGTTATAGAGAACAATAATGTTTCCCCTCAGCTTCCTTTTCTGCAGACTAAATAACCTCAGCTCTGTCAGCTGCTTTTTTAAGCTGGCACCAGCCTCTCTGGTGCATCCTGTCTGCAAAGATAGAATCACTGAGCTTGGAAAAGGCCATTTAAGATCACAGAGTACAACCATGAACACTGTGGTACACTGTGGAAACAGCACATACATGTGAGGGTTTGGATATGGACATGTGTCTTGCAGATCCTCAGTGGGAAGCAGTCCTGTATGGCTTTTATTTTAAGTAATTATGTAGGTTAATCCTATTTACAGTTGGAAGAAAAGCAAAACTTTACAGGATGTGATATATAAGATCATGAATCATTTAGACTAAAATCTACTAGCCCTTTTCCATACCAGAAGCAGAAGAGGCCATTCAAAATTAAAATGTGAAGATTGAAAATGAGAGGTTCTACTTCATAAAACATGTAAATAGCCTGTGGAATTCTGCACTATCAAATTCTAGATTTAATGTATTATTTCTGTAAAGAATATTAATAGTCTTTGAGATTCAACAACCTATTTCAGTGTACTGAGTGAGCAAGAAATTTTCTCCCCAAAAAATGCTTTTTTTCCTTTCCATTTCTAATACAAAAACTTGAGGTTTCCATGTAAAGTTTACTTAAAATCTTTTTGTATTCTAGTTAATTACTGAAGTTACATGTGTGTGTGTGTGTGTCTGTGTGAGCACGCCAAAATACCCCTGCTACAAGTAACCTTCAATTTTCAGTTTATTAGTACAGCAGAAAAAATATGTGTGTTTATGGTAAAATGGAGAATCATATGGAGGGAAGAATCTTACAGAAGATGATATTTCCCAGTGATTAAAGAAATGTATGGTTTGGTAGTAAGAAAGAACTTGATATACTCTGGCGACTACCAAATGAAGAATGCAGCAAAGCACAAAGTGTCTGACAGTTCTTCAAGTTGTTTTTTTTTTATTACAAAAGGGAGGGAAAAAAAGACCTTTTCAGTTTGACTCTGATCACTGAAATTAATTAGTTGTCTCTGACTCTTGAGGCCCCCCTAATTCTCAAGGCAAAAAGGAGAAAGGACATCACAACAGAGACAAGAAGCCTAAAGAAAGCAAATTTAAAACTCCATGGACTGGTATATTAGATTATAAGAAGAAAACTTAAATTTTGTAAAAACAGAAGCTCAGGAGAGTTCAGAATTCCTTAATGACATTATATTGAGGACACATTAATATTTTTCAATGCAGTAAGTTGGATCAGAAGTTTAAAAAGGAACTCTCCCGACTGAATCACAAGTTCTTCATCTACAGGATGTTCAACTATAAAGTTGAAACAAGTTTAGTTTATTAGAGATGAGTACAGAGGGATGCTCACATATGTGAACAGAAAATCAGAAAAGCACAAAGCTTTCCACAGCTACCAAGGGATACAAATTATATTATGGAAACATTTTTTAATTCTACAAGGACCAAAGCTCTGTTTCTAGTACAAATGTGTTTTATTGTTGCAACAGACCACTTTGTGTCGCCTGTGAAATGACACTGTCAACAACAGTGTTTTTCCTTTAAACTTGTTCTTGACTTTCCATATTAAGCTGGGCTAGGACTGAAACTGATGCATTTTTTTTGTTGAAAGAAAATTCAGATTGTGCTTCTAGGAGTTTTCTTTATTGCAACTTGAATTGCAAAGTATTGCCCTCACTTTTCGTTTTGACTCCAGGTAAGTGCATGGTAGGAATAATCTGAGAAACTTGAAAGCTCTATCTTATGCTCCAAAGAAAAATGTATTCCTCTTGAACAAAGATATCAAGGCCTGGATTAAGGAGATCAAATTTTAATGTAGTCAAAATGAATTCTTTTTCCCACACACAGCAGTAGGGTAATTGACAGATGATTATATATAAGCCTTTGCCAAGAATGTTGCTAAGCTCTTTAAGTCTGGCAAACTCTGTGTGTACTTTGTGATTGGTAGAAAAATCTATAATTTTCTCTTGGGGAAAAGCCAACCTTATATCATCTCAAATGTTACGCCATGCTCTTTCCATCCCAAAATTCCAGCTGCACACACTGGATGTACTCCTAAAAAGATGGATTATATTTATTTTTATTAGAATTGAAAATTTATAGCGAAATGAGCTTACCAAACTTGACTTTCCAACTATTAACATCTTGAAGTTAAATAATGCTCTGAGATTCACCACTGGATTTCAGCTCACAAGTGAGTTATTAAATTAATTAATGGAGCAACTCATTATCAAGGATTGTAGCAAGCCATTGAGCCTCTGGAGCCTGTTCCCCTCACTGTGTCTGAGTTCAATATGTTTCCACTTGTCCAGCCCAAATGCATATACTCAGAAAAAGCTTTTGGTCAAACACTGTTGTGATTATTTTGCTTGGTCTAAAGGGATATTTGAGATTATGAAAGCTTTTTAAGAATTGTGCTTTTTTAGTGTAAACCATTGTAGATGGTTATTGTTTGAACACATTGCCATATAACCTCTGTAATGTAGGATTAAATATACATATATATTCACAAAGGAAACTGATGAAATCAATTTTATGAGAAGTTAGTATTTTTAAAGAGTCAGTTTTACAGTGTTAATCAAAAAATATATTAGCATCATTCCTTCCAGGAAGTGGCATTAACCAACTCAGCCCATAAAACAGTAACTTCCCTCAGTGAAAAAATAATTTTGCAACAACTATATTTGAGAAAGAATCAATATGAAAGCTCATGAATTTGTTATTTAATGCAGATTTTAATAAGTGCTCATACTTTGCAAAACACTCACAGCTTTTTTGTCAGTAGTCTTTTCAACATTTCCCTCTCATTAACTTGAGTATGGTCTGAGGGTTTCATAAGAGGCAAACATTGTTCACCCTCGCCTATACAGGCAGGTTGATGTAGCTTTGATATTTTTAATTCAAATTATAGAAAGACCTCATTTGAGCAAAGTAATAATTGTGGGCCTTGACCAATTTGCCACTGCAAGCCTAGTGGGAATTGCATCCAATCTGCTATTGAATAGCTGGGTGCCATCTCATTTTCTGACATCTGAGCTGAAAATTCACTGCTGTTATATGAACCAATTTCTTCTGCTTGAATGACGTTCTCGATAACTGATGCTAACTACAAATATATTTTTGGGCTGTATAAGCAAGAAGGGAGAACCATATGGGGGTACAGTTAATTACAAACACAAATTAACTGTCTGTTTCTGGCCTACATTTCTTGTGGACCTGAGTTAGTTATTTTTTACTGATCAAAATAATTGCATAGCAGTTATGCATATATTTAAATGCAAGTCGTTTGCTGTCTCAATAAAAAGAGAAAGCAGACAAGATCCCATGATATTTTTAATGCTAATCCTTTTCTTTAAAGTAAATGGAACACTCTCTTTACTGTCACTTGCAGTCCTTGAGGACAAATAATCCATGTACTTCATGCAGAAAAATAATCAAAAATGCCCGCGTGATGAAATGTGCTTCTTTGAAAAAGTACTTCTGTAATACTAGTGCAAAAAGTCTTCTGAGACAAAATTGATAAAGCAGTTCATTTTTAACCGAAGGATATCTTTTCCTGAAGTGCATCCACATTCTGATTATGATCCGAAGATGTATTTTACTTCATAGAGTATAAATCCACAAGGGCGGTCCCGTGGTGTAATGGTGAGCCCTCCGAACTCTGATCACAAGGTCGTGAGTTCGAGTCTCAGTGGAGACCGTACCGGGCAGTTCAATGCTTCCCTGCCATCCGATCCCGTCAGATCTCGGATACTCAGCAGGGTCAGCCCCGGGCAGTTCAATGCTTCCCTGCCATCCGATCCCGTCAGATCTCGGATGCTCAGCAGGGTCAGCCCCGGGCAGTTCAATGCCTCCCTGCCCTCCGATCCCGTCAGATCTCAGATGCTCAGCAGGGTCAGCCCCGGATTAGTACTTGGATGGGAGACCTCCTGGGAAATGCCGGGTGCTGTAGGTTCTAGTCCTGAGGACTTCACTGGCACTGTCCAAGCTCGCTCGGCCGTGGCAGATGAACCTCAGGACTGAAATGGTGGGGCCAGTTCTGCGCACGCTGAGCCTCACCTAAAATCCACTGTGCAGGCTGGAAGGGCACACCCATGTGGGGAAAGCCCTTCCCAAATCTGCGTTCATGAAGTTTGGCCATACATACATAGATCCACATGTTATTAAAGAATAAGAATAAGTAACTTTTTTTTTTTGAGAAATACTGCAAATGCTTAATTGGGATTGAAGTTATCTCTAGAGTGACAGTAGCTTTATATATATCCTAAATGACATTTATCACCAGAACTTCATGCATTCGAATGCAAGAATAGCTGGGGAGCAACCTTAGCTGTGAGTGCTGCAAAGGAAGCTCAGTAATGAATCCTGGCAATGACGCTCTAATCATTACTTTCATGGCAATTAGGCAGTGTACTGAGCAGGCCTTCAACTCTTGGAGAAAGATGGACAATGAATACTGAATTCTGACCTGCTTTTTAAGACATTCTAAACTAATTTAATTGGGATCACATAATTACTCAAAAGGCAATCTCAAGTGCATTATCATCCTCCTGTGTCAGCCTTGCATACCTTGTTATCCTGTTAGAGTGTGTCAAAAAATTGTCACAGAAGACTGAATCTTACAGAGGATAATAACCCTACTGCTGCTTCCTCAAGCCTTAAACCTGAGATTTGAAATAATGAGAGGACTCTGCTGCTGGGAAGAACCTTTTTCATGTGTTTGGGATTCGTTGGGTTTTTTTTTTAAGCTAGACCACCCAGTTACATCCGTCACAGGGATTTGAAAACAATATTTTGAACAGTGGAATCTTTATGGGTTTTGTTCAATGATTTATTATGCTCTATTTGCAAAGGTGTCTAACAGTCACTTCCTTGCTGGGTTATATATATTCCTAATGATCCCTTTCCATTTCTGTAGAAAAGAAATAATATGGAAATTATACTTCTTAGGATGACATCTCATCTGTTTTCTACAGAAAGTTTACAAATAGAATTTATTCTGATTTTCTTTTCCATTTAATTTGAATGCACAATGAAGTTTGATAGTATACTGCTGCAATATATATCTTCATGTTACTGTTTGTACCATTTGTTGGCAGAGAGAAAAGGGAAATGAGCATTACCAACAAAATTCTTATTTTACCTGTTATTCATGCGCACTCCCAAAGGCTTTGAATTCTACCAAAATGAAGGAATCTGAAGGAAGAGCTAAGATAAATATTTTTCAAAGTCTTCCGTCAAACTTGGCTTTTATGTGTCAAAAAGCAAGATATATAGCTAATAAAATCTACCATTGATATTTGGATTGGGAGATTAATGATCCACCAGTACACTGTCATTGCCATTCTGTCCTCAAAGGCAAATATTAGACTGTCTTTCCTGCATTTCTTTTTACTTGGTCATCATTCACTTCCCCAGGGACCTGTAGGCAATCATGTTTGTCTGTACAGACACTGTAAATTCTAACACTACTCCCCACCTGGAAGTCATTATGGACTTGTACATTCTACCTGTAAATTCATTGTTTTACATTCTTTTGCCTGACCAAGCAG
The DNA here is from genome assembly GCF_047495875.1 of Pithys albifrons albifrons. NCBI lineage: Eukaryota > Metazoa > Chordata > Aves > Passeriformes > Thamnophilidae > Pithys > Pithys albifrons. Next base: position 3,394,677 of record NC_092458.1, on the reverse strand, counting down.
AATTCTGTACCATCCATGGTGTGGGATTCAGAAGGGAGAAGCATCGCTTTGCATTTTACTAATTTTCTGTGTGACGCTTTTGAAATCAGCTGAGAAAGAGACAAGCTATTGCTGACAGCAGGCTTGGCTTGCACAAAAGAGATCAATCTATAACCAGATCAGTCTGCTGCAAGTGCTCCCAGCAGCATTCATATCCTTCTACTTGAAGTGCTTCCATTTGGAACTGCTATGCACAGATTTTCTTTCTCTACAGTTTTATCAGCAATGGCGATTTTATGTCAGATTTTAAGGACAGCTAAATCAGCATAGGGCAATTTCAAAATGATTGAATTACTGCCCTTCTAAAAATATTTCAGACAGAACACCCTAAGTATTCAGGAATAGTTACAGATTAGATTTAATATGGTGCCTGGGCATAGCTTTATGGCCCATAACTGATAGTGGACACATGCTCAGCAAAACTAGCTCAGCATAATGCTTGCTCAGAGATGAGTGAAGCATGTTAGTGGTACACAGTGCTCCATGAGCAACACAGCTGAACCTATTCTTGCTACACACTGAGAGAAATATCTCAGTGTATTTCTGTGCCCTGATGTGACAGGGGAAATTGGCAGAATTGAGGGGCAGAAATTTTGGAATATAAATAACGTGGATCATGATGGCATTGCTGGTATGGTAAGAAGCAATTAGGACCTCCCCAATGCAGATGGGATTAGTGCACTTTGGAAAGAACAATGGTTTCATCCTATTTTTACTTTTAAGGGTAGGGAGGGGAGAGAAAAATTAATAGATAACATATGTCTCATATGGACACACTAAATAAATAATCAGAAAAGGACACTGTAAAGAGAACATGATACCATTGTTTATTTATTTTTGTTTGTTTATTTTTTACTCTTCTGAGTGCACAGGCTTAGTTCATCCCATGATCTAGAAAAAAATAGTATGTGAATTATGTGATCAATGGAAATTAAAAAACTTACATTACTGTTGCCGTGAATGGCCCTTCCCCCCAAAAACAGGACTCTGAGCCATGTTAGTGCAGGGTAAGATAAAAAGTAAAGGTCCTTTAATATCACAGGGCCTACAGCCCACAGGAATACAGGATGACATCCATGTGTCCCAGTTCTTGTTTCCATGGCTTTTATAATAAGATCCCTCCAATCATTGCTTTACACATTTCTCAGTCCAGCCCCAGTCCCACCCCTGGTCCAACCCCCTGGAATTGGGTCTGGGGTCGTCAGGACCCTCTGTCTTCATCAGCTCTTCTTCCTCAGGCACACAAAGGTCTCTTGGAGCTCATCCAATTCTGGCTTTTGGGTCACTCTGACCTGTGTTTATGTTTCATTCTGTGGGCCTTCTGATATCCTTCAGCTCTACCTTGGAAAGGAGTCTAAACAAGATTAATTAACTAAAGGAATTTGAGCTCCCTGTTCTGGGACAGGGGTAGTGATAGAAAGGCATTAAACTTAAACTGTTAGAAATATTAACCCTCTAAACATCTACAACTACTGTGTTCCTAAAATCTACAAAATGTGAAAATCAGAACAAAAACCCCTTTGGCATCATTAAAATTAAGGAAAAATAACAAAAAAATCTGGTTGACATAATTACTAGTAATTTTTATCCTGGGCAATGCATGAGGAAAATAATTATTTAATATTTCATAACATTTGTAAATATATCACTAACATATGTGATGACTTTTTAATAACTGTCTCTAATGTCACAGTGATGCAGGCAATCCCATGTCTTTACCTGAGGATCAGTAAAAGTTTGGGGTTGTTAATATATAAATAGGGATGTAAAAAATCCTTCAATTTGCTGATAATTAAAAACTACTTCTTTTGGATCAAACAAACCATAAAGCAAGATAGTTGCATGACAATGATACCATTTTAATAAATTCTGTTTACATTTCTTAAGATTTGAAGAAACCACAAACCAAACCAAATCAAACTCTATTTAAATGTTTTTAAATATTCTTATTTTTTTAAGCACATACATTTTTAAATCTAAGCAGTCTTCGCTGCAAAATGAATTAAAATATTATTTCATAGTTACAGAAGTTTGGTCCATATCTATTCACAAGCATCCACAATTACCAAATCAAATATGTCAGCAGAAAAGCAAAACTTAAATAAAAAGCTGTTGCCTCTTATCCTCATCTTGAAGCAAACATAGACTAATTAAAATCTGTATTACAGTAAGTTAGAATTCCTTCCATGTAATTGTCAGAAAAATCAATATAGTGGGTTTTTTTTCTTATTGCTTTGTCCTCGATATGGGTTTGTATTGTGCATTCATTAAACATATTATAAACTGGATTGGAAGAAGCCTGTGAAGAGAATATTTTGGGGTTTCTGTTCAAAGGAGCTTTCTGTTTTAACAGCTATAACTCAGTCCTCAATTGTTTTTAAGTTGTAATACTAATAACAGTAATTATACACTCTTTTAGCAACATATTCTTGTCACCCACAGTTATTTACATGAGAATTCAGAAAGGATGTTTTACTTACTGCTAGGCAGCTGAGCAGTGTCACTTGTATAATTTAAAACAGGACTAATTAAAATGAATGAGTTTGCTATAATGTTCTTTGCCGTGTTTACTGCATGAAAGTTATTGAAATATTCAATGCAATAACAATATTCAAAGGAACAACAGACATATTTATTTAATTTAATGTTAACTTGTTTTCTGTCAAATTGAAAGTTGATTGAAAACTCTTTAATGCCAGGGTGGTTTTTTGTATATCTTCTAAGTGTTTTCAAATACTTCCCTGGAAGTAAACTACAGCAGGAGGAGTGTTTTCATAGAATCATAGACTTGGAATGGTTTGGGTTTAAAGGGGACCTTGAAGATTATCCCATTCCAACCTCCCTGCCATGGGCAGAGGCACCTTCAACTAGACCAGGTTTTTCAGAGCCCCAATCAGCCTGGCCTTGTGTGGTAGTTTAGGCCATAATTTTAACAGGCCTTGATAGTGTTACATAGATTAGGAGGGACAGGTGTCACCTGACTTAAGCAACCATAGAAATATTTCATACCAGATGATGCAAATGGAAATATAAATACAGTAGAGTAGGAGGAGTTCTCTCAGTTCCCATCATGGCTGAGATATGGACAGGACACGCTGCTGCTGTCCTGCTGTGGTGGACCTTCCTGCTGCTGCTGCCACTATGTCACATTTTTGTGTTAGATTGGGGAAGTAAACAATTATTGTTATTCTCTCTTCTCCTTGCTGGGTATCTTTTGGGGTGCTTCATGGATCTGGAGCGATGGGATGTGTTTTCAGTGGGAGGTAGAGGATTGTTGTTTTATCTAACTTGTGTAGGTGTGTGTTATAGTGTAGTTTACTTTTAATTTTCTCTTTTCTGTATAAATACATAAAACTATTTTAAGTTTTCCAGTTTTTTTACCCCTTTTCTCGGCAGGGCAAGGGGAACGCTTAGACTGTGTTTGGGTAGTTGGCATTTTGCCAGCTCAACTAAACACACCTTGAACACAGCAACCCAATTTCATTCTCCTGGTTATTCATTCCCTGGGACCAAAGGTTTGAAAAGAAATTTTTTGTAATCCAACTTACTGTGTTTCTTCCTTTTTTTTTTTTTTGGTTAGCTGCTAGGGGAAAACAAGGATATTATGGATATGAATTTCAACAGCCTGTAGCTGTCATTATTTTCAGTATTTATTTGCTAAATTTCATTTTCAGAAAGTGCTGTGGGTTATTTTCTCCTAAATACAAAAATGGCTCTTGTCATCTCTTTGCATCAGTCACTATGGCAAATGTGCTGCCCTTCTTTGTCATAGTTGGGAAAGGGCAGTGACAGAAATCAGTGTTCAACAATATTCCAACTCTTCCACCATAACCAAACATACAAAACTATATTTGAATGAATTACTTGTTACAAATACTGTAAATATACACATATAGTGTCTGACCACTCTGCTAGCACAAAGGGTCAAGCTAATTAGCAATAACATGCATGCAAATGAAGTTGTTCATGTTAAAGATCTTTGCATAATGCCCCAATAATTAGAGAAGCAATTACAATAGTAGTTTCATGTCATTATTAATCTTTTTAATAATTTCTGTATACTAATTTAGCTCATTTTTGAAGCCCTAAATCAAAATAGTTCTTTGCATTATATTCATTAAGACTTCTTTTTGTTTCTTGGTTTCATCATCATTATTATTATTATTATCATTATTATTATTCTGTATCTTATTTTAATATTTGCATATTATTATAGCATTTGTATATATTTTTAATAAGGCCATCTACTTAATTAAAAAAGTTTTCCATTACTTCCCATACTTAAAACAAGCATTTATAAGAATACTGTCTTCCTAGTGGCTAAAGAATTGCTGTATCTTTTTGACTCATTCTGGCTGTAGAGGTTGTTTTGCATTATGAATTTCTATCCAGTGTGTTTTTTATGAGAGTCAGAAATAGGTAGTTCTGTGCTTAAACAATGAAGAGATTAAAATACTTTGTGTGTGCCCCTTCTCTCACCAACTCACAGTTTCATGCACAGATAGCAGTGCAGTGAATTCAAACCATTGTTCACTGCTCACTGACCCCAGGGAGGAAAGTTTGGGCCTCTGGCTATACCACCAAGTACATCCCAGTGCTATACCTGTAAGGATATCTTGCAGGACAAAATGCATTTTCAGAGTTGTGTAGAAAGATCCCAGGTGAGAGGTGCCAGCAGCCAGCCTTTCATCTGTTTGCTGAATCCCCTCTCTGCTCTGTGCATTAATGAGGATATATCCCTAACAAACTGATACCTTTAATTTAGCATTTTTCAAGATGTAAAATAAATTCCAACTTCAGAATGTGGCTGGAATAACACTGCTTTTTCTTATATCCTCTTTTCACGTGACCTATGACCCCTTCTCAAGGTTAGAAGGAAAAGCTGAAGGTGTTGCACTGAAAGATGCTCTGTATGGGCAAAGGTTGAATCCTTTTGCTTTGCAATGGTAGAATAACTTTTAACAGCTAAGAGACAACTTTTACTTCCAGTGTTGCCCACAGCACAAGCACAGAGCCATCAAACTCAGGCCCTGGTGTGGAATACACATTTCTACCAGTCCTGAAGGCTCCTTAACTCCACATCTCTCTTGGGGAGCAGCTGATCTGCTGGAGGGCAGGGCCAGAAGGTTGCACTCAACAGATTGGGCACGTGAGTGAGAAAAAAATCAGGAAGTTCACCAAATCAAAATGCAAAACCTTGCAGCTGGAATGGAATAACCACATGGAGCAATGCAAAATGGGAGATGACTGCTCAGAAACAGATCTGCAGGAAAGGTCCAGGGAGCCCAGACCTTCATCAAGCTTAATGTGAGCCAGTAGAGAGCCCTGTGACAAAGGCAACCTCTGCAGCCTGGGCTGTGTTGGCAGTAGTGGAGCCAGCACACCTGTGGAAGTGCTCCTTCCCCTTCATTGGCCACCTGTGAGTCTGCAACTGGGGAGGAAGAGGGCTCTGGAGTTTCAGGTAGGACCTCCAAAAGTAGCATATGTTTCATATACCATGTAAGGAGGGAGGCTGTGAACCCTCCCATTTCATTTCTCCATCCCTATGGTGACCAATTCACATTGGTACAGCTGATATGAAAACAGAATTTTCTCGTGAACTTCTTGTAGTTGCCCTACTTCCTACTCCACCAAGTCTCACTCAGGAGAAACCTCTCAGGGACTTCTAAAACCATTGCTGTTTCATTCTTTTAATTTCTGTCAAGAAGGGAAGCAAGCCAGCTTTACACAAAATAGCACAAGCCAAAATCCAAATGCTGAGAGTGTCCCTGAAGTAAACATTAGGAGATACTTTGAATTCCCACTGGAAAAATAGTGTAAAAAATATATAGGGCAGCCCAGAATCTGCTCTTTTAAGAGCTAATGTCAGGTTCTTTATCCTTCTATTGGGAAGTTCCTTTCTTTGCCTTCCAAATCAATATGATCAACTGATCTTCCCAAAAGCTTCTGTAAAATGCTGTATATCTCAGAGATTATTGCATTGTATTGCTTTCCTTTATCCAAAGTTCTTCAAGCCAAATGGTTTTCATCTTAAAATGTGTCGCTTTATATCTCAAAGCAATGGAAAAATGGGAACTGGAAATTTTAGACTCAAAACTACTTCTTCCTTTACTGACTGAGTTGTAATTTCCTTTCATGCCATAGTTCTTAGCAGATCTTTACATTGAATCAGTATGGATTTGTTGAATACTGACTGAAGTGTGCTTCAATCTTGTTTTCTTTCCCCAAAAGATGACCACTTACAGAGCATGATATATATGTAGCTCTTTTCCAGCTTGTTCTTTAGTTCAGATGCATGATAAACCTTGGCAAGGAATAGTGCTCAAGAAATGTGGAAAAACAAAAGAACAACAACAACAAAAACAGCAAAAAAGAAAAAAAAAAGGAAGAGAAAGCAGCTGCATGACACTGTTCAGATGCAAACATATCCTACCTCTTTGCATGATTTTGCAAATTAGCACAACCTTCAATTAGTTCTCACTTACAGTGAGGTCATACTATATATTTTTTGCTGCATTGTATATTGTAATAAAATAGCATAATTAAGATTTCATTGAAGCTGCAGATTTAAAGTCTGCAAAATTGAGCTTAATAAGCTGTATTTTAATATACTATAGGCAAATTGCTACAAGATTTTTTTAAAGCTTTCAAAAAAACAAACAAAAGAATGCTAATTTTTTCTTTTTAGTTGTCCAAAATTGAGCAGTCCCAATTCTATATTGTGTCAAATATTATATTGCTGGGCCCTTGGGCCTTGTTTGTTTCTTTCTTTCTTTTGAAATTGTGAGTTGAAAGGTAAATGTAACCTCTGAACATTTTCAAACATCAATGCTGGCTGAGCATTTTGAGTGAGAATGTGGGTATTATTATGCTTGTATATTGAATTGTATCTCTTTTTGCTTCTCTTCATGCACTTTTTATTTTAAAAAGTTCATCTTTGTCTACACTGACATATCTCTGTGCAGTTTTTCAGCTTTGCAAAAAGCAACTTTTTCACATTTACCTAAGTCTGCTTTAAAGCAACTTATTCTGCTTTTGCCAATGGTCTGCTCCATATAAGCCTCCCAAGGATCCACATGAATAATCCACAACAGATTAAAGCCTGCAGAAGCATGAATGGTATTTTGGGTGTGGTGGAGTTGACAGAGAAAGTAAAGGGTGAGAGGACACACAGGTAGTGCCTGTCCCAGCACATCTCTGCTGCTCATGTGTACAGGGGACAGGTGAGCTTTGCTTGCTGAAAAGCTGCCCTGGAGGACAGTCCTGCCTGACCCCAAGCAGTAGGTGACCATATCTGTGTGCAGGACTGTCTTCCACAAGAAGGTCAATCATGCTGACATTGGTTTACAATGAGAAAGTTTTACATTCTTCTCTCCACTGACTGATCTGAATGCTTCCACTGATGAATCCATGCCTAAGGAGTTTCTGAGTTCAGACCAAATGTTTCTGTTTCACCTAGAAACCTTGCAGTTTTTCCATCCACATTCAAATTTCCATTACGTCTCCCCATTCCTAAATTGCTTAGAGTAGAAAAAAGGAGCTTTGACAATGTCGGTTATTTCCAAAGTTAAAGGTCTTGGTGTAGCAAAAATAAAGGCCATTTGTAACAATTTCTCCTATTTTCCAATAAGGAGGAAGGAGACACATTGCCATTTCTAGAAACTTTTTGCTAGCATATTTTTATTTGCTCCAATTTCTCAGCAGAGGAGCTACACAACTAAAGCTAAACCCTACAGATTACCTATTCTTTTTCACTATTTCAGACTTTATGTGCAGAAAACTACTGCAAAACATTTACCCTTCACAGAGATGTGTGCTGGTTTAAAAGTGAACCAGCAAGGGAAATGAACTCACCACGAGAGAGATTGTAAGTCAGAGCTAAAATTTAATAATAATATTACAATAACAACACTGACACACAAGGGAAATTGCTTTCAACTCACAAAACCCCAGCAGTATAACCCAGTGTCCTGGGGTACAAACCCAAGGGGGTTTGTTTGCCCTTGTGCTGAGACCCCTGTGGTTCCCCCAAGTCCAGAGCAAAAGGAAAAGAAAAACCTGTTGGTGCAGGCGAGGGCTGTGGTCTGGGTGAGAGCGGGGATCTCCTCCTGTCAAGGTCCTGCTGCTGCTCTGGATCCGACAAGAGGTTCCCGAGGTCTTCTTACCCACCACTTATGTACCCTCAGGGAGCTCTCAGTCCCTCCCCCTGGGCGGGGACTCACACAATGGGTTATTAACTCTGGGAGCCAGGGGGTGTTGAGCTGTTGATGGCCCATTGGCAGCTCCGCCCCCTCAGGCTGAGTGTGAAGGTGATAATGACTCCCTGGGCAGCTGCTGCTAATGGCCCATTGACCTTGGGGAATGAATAGAGGGGGTAGAATACACAGCTTTGATCACCCCCACACAGGGTTAGCTGGTCCCTCCTGCTGAACTAGGACAGATGTCATTACTCCTTCCCAGATTGGTTCTTGTTGCAAGATCAACAAAAATTCAAGAAGTGCTACAATTCAAGCTTTTCAGATGGTGGTAAAACACCACGGGAGAAACGAAGCTGTAGGAGATGTCAGCCAATGAAAGTGTATTTACTGCAATTCTTTCATAAGGACTTTGTCTTTAGAAGCAAACACATGGACACAGGTTGGCAGCAGAAAGCCTTCTCTAATTGTAATAGGAAGAGGAAACAGTGACTATATAGTATTTGGAAAAATAGTATTTTTTATCAACTAAAACCAGAAACATTCTAAACAAAGAACCTGGCTGACAAACACATTGTACTCTCTTGCGTAGCTGACAAGTTGTTCTAATGTTATGAATCAGTCAGATGTTGGGTTATAAACAGAACTCTGCAACACGTTCTTTCCTACTGACTCACTCAATTTCATCCAACTTGATGTTGTCAGAAATTAGAGAAAGATGTCAGAAAAATGAGAATCAAATGTGAAAAAGACCTGAAAGAGATGCTGAGAAATTCAGTTATTTTTATGAAATTTCAAGACTTCAAAGACTTTTACATAAGTGTCAGTTTTAGTTTGGAGAAAAAAATATAATCTGACATTGATTTATTTATTAAGGTATCTATTAGTAAAACTTCCAAAGCATGTTCATCACCAATATTATAGACATATTTTTGAAGCGTGGATTTGACTGTCAACAATTAGCAGCATAATAACATAATTATGTTTTCAGTCCAAAGGAAAATTAAAATAGGTTCAGGAAGCTGTTGTTCTTTGGAAACCTAAGTACATCACAAAGATTTTATGATATATCTAAAGTGAGAAAACTCAGCAGTTCTAATCATACTGAAAATGAAGCCAATATATTTAAATATGGAAAAATAGGTCATATAGAAATATGTAATTGATTTAACCATTCTTCTGAAACAGCATTACAGAATAGCGTTCTTCTCAAATGTCATAAAATAACATCAGGTAGATTAGTGTGCTACAGTATTTGTGGTACATATTTATACTTAATTTGTTATTTAAATTATTGTTTTTCACCTTTTATTTGTATCACTAAAGGTTTTTTTTTTCTTTGATTGTCCTCCTTTTTTTCCTTGACAAGAATACACTTTACTTACATGAAAGTGTTAAAAAAAATGTGCGTGTTATTATGGGAAACAAGAAAAATTCTGCCTCTGGAAGCTGCATTTCCTACAATAATAATTTAAAAATTAATATGAGCTAGTGTTATGAAATTCTGGCTCCAATGAAGGGAAAACAATATTGCTATTGATGTAAATTGAACTGGGATGTCATCCATAAAGTAATTTCCTTCTTAACAGAAAAGCTGATTTAAATATGGAACTTACAACAAGCCCAGTAAAGGAACTAGGGTCAAGATTTGTGGTAGAGACAAAGAAATATAAGTTATGATTTTTTTATCACCATAAAGGGAGACAAAGGAGACAAGAATGCTTTCCAAAGTGGTATCAATATAAGAATTATTCCACACCACAGTAATGTGTGCACTGTATATACTCTTGAATTTTTTTTTTAAATTTAATTGGAATCTTAGTATCTGCAAGCCCCTTTTAATCAGAAAATTTAGGTGCTGCCATCACTGTAGTTCTCTTTACATGTCTGGAGTGATTCTTTGGATTGGTGATTATTTGAAATGCAGCAGAGGTCGCAGTCAGAATCTTTCTGGGTATGAGAGCAAGTTGGAGTCTTGTAATCAAGAGCTTCTGTATTTTCTTGCTATAAAGCTGCCAGTACAATTACAGCTCATGGCCTCTGTCGGGGTGAGGCATCAGTGTTCATCCATCCTTCCTTTTAGAGTGTTTTATTACTGTCAGCTTCTGTGGAAGAAGCAGTGAAGTAGTGTAGGGGCATCAGTCTTGTGGTTCTCTGTCTGTGGTGGGGAGACAAACTCCACTCCAAGAAAGGGTGCAAAGATAAGCCCAAGAACAACCAGAAACAGGTTAAGATCATAGAATGAATCTTCAGAAAGCAGGCTGATGGGTAACTCCTGTGGGAGATGGCAAACTGCTGCTGAATGTCCTTTTTCATGATACAGATCCTCTGGTGTTACTGCCACTGTAATGCCTATGAGGGGGAACAGTGACAGTAGTAAATCCATGTGATACTATTAAATCTGTGCTGATTCTTGGGGACATGTGTCCTGTACCTGCCTGGAGAGGAATTGCAGTAAGCCAATGGTAATGCAATTTTTATATTTGAATACCCTTTAATTGAGATAAGTAGTCACATCTGATGACTGTGTAAAACACTGCAATTGCTTTCATATGTATAAATTATGTTCTCTATATTTTTTCAATATTTCATAAATGTCCCTAAGTACCTCTTTGTTTAATCTACTGCTTGGTTCATCTTTAGTGATTCTATATGACTGAGTGCATCAATTCTACATATAAAACCATATTTTCACCTGACAAGCATTGACCGGTGAAATAATGATCCCCTCCTCCCCAGTGGAATGAAGGCACAATAGTGAACCTTTACTGAAGAACTCACAGACTTGTTGAGGGGAAGTTTCTAGAACTTGCACGCAATTCAGTCAGGGTAGGGATGGAGTGGGTAACTGGCAACCGGATAGCCAATGGGGAACAACTCATTAGATGAAGGGAGAACTAACTAATAGGAAACCAGGGATTGGGACAGAGGTTGAAACGCATAGGGCAGGTGGGTGCAGTGATGGGCTGCATTGGCAATTCAAGGCAGAGACGATCCTGAAACGGGGCAACCCTGACCCCGACCTGCCAGGAGTAGCCCCGGCAGGCCTTGGCTGGTGCCACTCAGCAGTAGCAGCAGCCACAGCGGTGGCTGCATTGGCAAAGCAGGGCAGGGACATCCCCTGGAAAGCACAGTCCCCACACCTGAGTAGCACAATGACTCATCGGGGACAATTCCTCAGGGAGAAGGCACGGAAGAGGTGGCAGACATGCAGAGGGGGATACAAAAAACTTTCTGAACGAAAAACCCTACAATAAAACGCATAACTTTTAAACTCCAACAAGAGTCTCATATTTATAGCTGGTCAGGTCCAGGCTGCTTCCCAGCACCGTAATCCTCAGAGGTTCATTTTAGCCTTCTCCCATAATGTGCCATAACATAAAAAGTTAAATCATGACCTTTATTTTTCCCCCTAAGTATTAATCCTAGGATTTGCATTTTATAAAACCTTAGTGCACAAATAGGATAGAATGTAAATGTCCTGAAACACAAAGAAACAGAATGTCATTCTCCTCATTTTCCATGAGCCAGATACACTTGTTCAAGTCCAAGGAGGAGATGCACTAATTGCACGGACAACAATCCAGAACAGCACTGGATTCTTCAACAATTTGTACCTCATTTATATAACACTGTGTGTTCTAGGTTACTTTACACAGCTCCTCAAATCTTGTACGTAGACTTACCTGACTCCTCCCAAAATAAAAATGCATACTACAACCTTTGCCCATCTGGAGCTTAGAAAAACATGAAAAAAGGTACACTGTTGTAATAACCAACTGTTGTAATATTACAACTGTAAAATTTTATAAATTTTTAAATACTTAATCTAAATGTAAAAGAATTATACAATATTTTACTGAAGTTATTAAATGCAAAAAAGCAAATTTATTTGAGGTGTCAGAAAGTATGACATTTTGAGCTCTCCTTCCCCATTTAAAAAAACCCCTTTTCTGTACTGATGTTAAGGTGTTCTTTTTCATACATAACTTAAAGTTCCTTCTCAAGTTAAAGCCATATTCCAGGGCTTGACTTAACATTTAAAATAGGTAGTGGTTGCTCCTGAATGATGGAGGGGTTTTTGAGTCATTCTAGTCGTTCTGGTTATTTGTGAAGTTGCGGTTTCCTGGAGCTATAGAGTATTTTGAATTAAAAAAAAACAAAAACAAACAAACAAACAAACAAAACAAACAAACAAAAAAAAAAACAAGCACCAAAAGGGATCAGAGACAAAGAGTGGTATTACTGAGAAGGATGGAGCTATTGTATAACCTTTTGTTTTAATACCTCCACACATGTTATAACTGCACACAAGTTATATGTGTGAATAATATAACATATTAATACAACATAAAAATATAGTACAAGTAAAGGATATAAGCTGCAAATGAATTATTTGAAAAATGGTTCAGAAAGAAAATACTATTGTTGCACTTTTTATTTGTATGTATATACTGGTTTTGTATGTTGTCTTTTTTTCTGAAAACCATATGGAAAGTTAAATCCAGGTTTGGTTTTGTTGTTTTTTTTTTTTTAATTTTAGAAATCTGTAAATAGGTATAACAAAGAAACCAATTTTTATGGTTGTCTTGTTCCAAATTTCTTACACAGTTAAGAGTTCATTTTCTCAGGCAATTTGTTACTACAAAGCTAAAGAGTTAATTTCGTGAGCATCTGCAATAAGATTTAGCAATGGTTAAATTAGTATTCATTATCAAGCAAAATATATTCTGTAATAAAAGTGTTGCCTAGAATCGATCCCCCATATATCATTGTCACGGAATCACAGAACATGCCAAGCTGGAAGGGACCCACAATGATTGAGTCCAACTCCTGGCCCTGCAGAGGACCATCCCCAAGAGTCACACTGTGTGCCTGAGAGTATCATCCAAATGCTTCTTGAACTCTCTCAGGCTTGGTGCTGTGACCACTTCCCTGGGGAGCCTGTCCTTGTGACCAACCACCCTCTGGGTGAAGAACCTTGTTCTATTATCCAAACTAAACCTCCCCTGACACAACTTCAGGCTATTTTCTTGGGTTCTGTCTCTGTTCACCACAGAGAAGAGATCAGTGCCTTCCCCTCCACCTCTCCTCATAAGGAAGTTGTAATTGCAATGAGGTCTCCCCTCGGTCTCCTCCAGGCTGAACAGACCGAGTGCCTTCAGACACTCCTCATATAGATTCCCAGCAAGGCCCTTCATCATCCTTGTTGCCCACCTTTGGACACTCTTTAACAGCTAAATATCTTGTATTGTAGTGCCCCAAACTGTACACAATATTCAAGGTGAGACTGCCTCAGTGCAGAGTAAAGAGGAACAATTCCCCCTCTCACCCAGCTGGTGATGCTTTGCCTGATGCCCCTCCAGGACACAGTTAGGCCTCCTGGCTGCCAGGGCACTGCTGACGTATATTCAACTTGCCTTCAACCCAGATTATTAGCAAAAAGAAGCTAAAATGATAAAGAATTTTGATTAAGTTCTCCCAGTCATACAAATATTCTTTAGTCAGCATAGTTTGAGAAGCTTCCAGCTTCTTACCTGTGACATAGTTCGTTCATGCTGCCCAGTAAGGTCTACACAAATAGGTTTCAGGCTTATGAAATCATCTCCATGAAATGAAAAAAACCAAGATGGTTTTGGAATGGTTGATTTAGTTGGGGCTGGGGGGAGGTTGAGGTGACTTGTTCTGTTTTGGTTTGGGGTTTTTTGCAGCAAAGAACTGGCAACAAGCAGCAACATTCTCTGTTCTACAGCCTACCTTGAAAATTGTTCTTTTAGACAAGTAAAACTTCCGACATTGCACATTGCTCATGTTTATAGTCTAGCAGAATTTAAGCCTTCCCATGTCTCCACTTATTATCATCAAAAAGGGTGCACCTGAATGAAGAAATCTATAACACCAAATTTTATAAACATTTGGAAAAAAAATGCTGTTAAAAGAAGGTCTATGGTTCAATAGCCTGTCAGATGAACAGAACCATAAGCACACAAGCTCTGATGCTTATTTGATTCTGCTTTGTTTCCATAGTAACTATAAATAGCTAATTGTGGGACTCTCATAAATGTTTTCGCCTTTTTCTTTCCTGACAAAGGGTGCTGGTTATTTTATGGAGGGCAAGATTCTGTGCAGGAAACATCAACAAATTGCTTTACATTGTTCAGAAGTTCAAGCTAATTTATTTATATAATTTAGCTATATTATAGCTTAATTTATCCTAAGATAATCATTAGAATAAATAGCCTTTTGTTGACTAGAATTGTCTAGTGGCATTCCACAGGACAAGATTATATTATCCATCTTAATTAATATCTTAATTTTTGCTGTGGAAGCTGGAACGATTCTCACATGAATTGTTTTTACTGATGTTACATAAAACAGGAAAGAAAATTAATATGTGGTAATATTCCTACCAAGAAATAATAAAATTTTTATTGAGATTTAATATTTATAGGAAGACTAGAAACTTAGCCTAAAAATATGAGTTTGGAGAAAAATGTGAACAAATACACCAAAATAACACATTATCCACTAGACATGAAGCAAGGTCTTTAAAATTTATTCCAGAGATCATTATGATAGACAGCAGGTGAAGTCAATCTTCCATGTAATACAGGTGCTCAGAAGGCTTGCACAACTTTATTCTGAGCCTGACAGGAATTATTTATTTCTCAGCATGGAGCAAGGCAGAACTTGCACTCAGTCTGGGATATTGATCAGGGACAATGAAACAGATGAGCATCCTGTGATGTTTTGATAAGTAATCCTTACAAATAACAGTAAAAATTTGCACTTGGAATTCATTGTGTGGTTCTGCATGTTCCTTAACAGAAATGCTTTGTTTTCTATTACTAGACCAAAGGCCAAGATACAGCATTGCCTATAGTTACTATTTATGTCATTGACTGCAATTGATATATGCAAAATAAATCCCACAGGGAGTGCTTTAAAAGTCTACAGGGTTGCAAATTCACCTTTGTCTACGAAAAAGGTTAACTCTTTGCATCATGCAAAACTTTAGGCCTAGTTTAATTTCCCAAAGTTACAGTGGAGCTTGAGGGTTGCACAGCACCTGGGAAAGCATCCAGATTTTACTCTGCTCTACAAAGCATGTGAGTCAAGTATTAAGAAGCTATTGCAATTCTGTGAGGAGTTTAGGGCTTTGCATAGTTTCATATGTAAAGACAACCAAAATTGGTCAATCTTGTTTAAGATTTAGAATCTGTTATAATCTGGCTTTCACAGAAATCCTCAACATGCATGAGCAGAACACCAATGAATAAAGCCAAACAAACAAAAACTAAATGCAATCCTTCCGGCAAGTGAGGAATTCAGTTTTGCACAGCCTTACTAACTGTTGAGAAAGCAGCTAATAATTGTTCTTAATAATTGCCAAAAGTCAGGGAGAAAGAAAGGAAAATAACCCGTTTTGTGGCACTGCAGCAATTTCTAGTAATTTCTTTAGAAGTAGAATAGAAAAAATACAGCTTATCTACCAAATGTCAGTAGTTCCTAGATGTGTAGCAGCTTCTCTCACCTGTGTGAAAATCAGAGGTTATCATAGATTATCAAAATGTCATCTGTTACATTGGAGAAATACCAGCTGCTGAACAACAAAAATATTGCTTTCTGAGGACCACTCTGAACATGTGGAGGATTGATCTGCACAAGCCTGGATTTTCTAACTTATAGGTTCTCCTTGGATGTCTACAATAAGATGAAAAGCAGGAATAGGAAGGTAACAATGTTCGTTCATTCCTAGTGGCTCTTTTGTGTGGGTATGTGTTCATAAGGAATCTGAAGAAGGGGAGGCTCCTTCCAAAGTCTTGGCAAGCTTAAAGTTCCATAGAAGGAAATTTTGTAGACTACAAACCTGTAGCAAGAACTAACTACTGCCTTTTGTCCATCCCTCAGAAGACACAGTGCTGCAGAGTGAGAAGGAGTTAGGGAGAAGTATGATACAAAGGAAAATATGTTCACTAGATTCTCATTCACAAGAAGGAAACCCTTATTATGTTGAGAAGAGGATCAGTCTATCCCTGAGGAAAATGGACAACCATTACAGCAGAAGCCAAGAATGAAGTTTCTTTATCTTTTTGAACCATAAAATCGTGTTTAAAATTGCTTGCATTGAAAAAAAAAAACAAAACAAAGCAAACAAACAAAAACCCACAACAATTCAGCCACTGATTCAAACTTTAATTCATATTTAAGAAGTATCTTGTAGCATAAATCATCAAAATTCTGTCAAGACAGAAACTCCTCTCTAAAAAAAGCACTGCCATGAATAACCACCATAACAAGTATCTCTCAGCTGCTTGGGGGCCAAAGCATGGGTGGTAAAAATGTTGTAAGAGGAAAGCTGAAAATATCTATATTCCACTTGGCTTTCTTACTCACTTGAAAGAGAAGTAATACTTTCCTTTCTGTTTGAGTGTACAGGAAAAAGCTCTAGGTAGAGTGAATATATTTAATATCACAAACTGATTTCTTAGGCTAGCATTATTAGTTTAAAATCTCTTTTTGTGAGACCTGATCATCATATTCTTCAATGTCTGGCTTAGTAAGCATAGAGTTCTTTATGCTTTAAATGGCTAAGAGTTAATCTCCTGATTTTAGCTTTCACATTACCCAAGTAGAAACTGTTTCTATTAAGCAACGATTTACAATCATTTAATTTTTTCTAGTTAATTAAGCAATCATATTATCATCAATAAAAATATTTATATCTTCCACTGAATTATTGCCTAGTCAGCAAATGAATGGTTTTATTCCTGGGATAATACATGCATAAAAGCAGATGGCTTCTTCCATGTCTGACAATTTTATATTATCTATCTATCTATCTATCTATCTATCTATCTATCTATCAATCAATTATCTACATATCTATAAATTATCTATCTATCAATCAATTATCTATCTATATATCTATCTATATATCTATCATCTATCTATCATCTATCTATCTATCTATCTATCTATCTATCATCTATCTATCTATCTATCTACACATATATATAGGCATTTCTTAACATGGTTCTGTCTGGAAGTTATTTAGAAGTACAGCATAAAGAAATCTCTACTTAAGATTAAGTATTTCTGAAGAACCTTTAACAGTTCCTGTAGAGCAGTCGGAGGTCACAGGGCATAAACATCTGAACTTGAGGTTCCAAAGTAATTTTTGTGGCTCTGAAACTATACATGAACTTTGTTTTAATAAAGGTGAGACTAACAAGCAGTTGTAAAGTGGTTAGTCCCATCGATGCTATTAAGAAGAACTTATTGAAATTCTTTGTGCAGTTCTCATTTAAAGAGTATAAAAGGAATGTCAGTAGTTTGAAAATGATTTAGAAAAGAACTCAAAGAACAATGTAAGGTTGAAAGCTCTGTCTCAACTGTAAAAGACTAAAAAAAATTAATGTATTTGACTAAACAAAAAGAAGGTTAAGAGGTGAATAGTTTGTAGTCTGCAGCTGCACCCATGAGGAAAATTTTCCAGGGCTAGAAGGCTCTTTAATCTTATAGATGAATGGAAAATGAGACCCAGTGGCTGGAATTAGAAGTTTAATAAATTCAAAGTCAAAATGAGGTAGACTTCTTCAGGAATAAAATGTATTCAACTATGAAACTATTTGGTGGATGTTGTGATGCACCTTCCACCATTTAAAATCTTTAAGATTAGCTGTCATTTTAAAAGAGATGCTTAGACTCCACCAGAGTTGTGGTCTCATTGAAGGCATTAGTGGTCAAAGTTTTTGGGACTGTTTTGCTGGAAATTAAATTTGGATGATCATGATGGTTCCTGCTGGATAAAAATCTGCAAAACTTCAGAGGTTTATATTCTGTTGTCCTTTCTCATACTGAACATTCTTTTCCTTTGCAATTGACCTCTTCTGAAGCCATTGGCACTGCAAGTCCAATAAGTGTAACAGATCCTGCTCCCAGGAATACCACTTTGGAACCTCATTCTGTTTAAATGCAATAAACAAAATAACATTGGAATTTGTAAGATATATAGTTCCCACAAGTATTATGATTGTGACTGAAATCCTTGTGTAGTGTCCAGTGTTAGCTTGTATTTGACCACCTCCATTCCATTCTGGCATGTCTTTGTGCACAGTAGTGTTTGATCTCTGCTCACTGTGAAGAAAGCTCTGGGAGAATTTTTAACCCTGATTACACAGGGTTACTCAAGACACTATAGCATCCTGTGTACCATTCAATAAAGCCACTGGAACATCTCTTTACAGGGTACCCTTTCCTACACTCTGGGCTTTAGTGCTACAAGACCTGGATAGTGACAATTTTTGTGGTCCATTTACAGTGGACCCAAACATTGCTGCACAGAGTAATGATTCACTTTCCCTAGACAGGAATGTCATGCTTCTGCCCTGATCTTATATACATTAATAGAATAGCATGTATATACTGAGCTTGTTTTGCTGGGACATAAAAGGCCTGGTTCTTACGTACAAACATACATAAAATTAAGAGGGCTCCGTGGTGAAGAAGACTTTGACATATCTGGGGAGATCTGTAGCTGTTGTTTATGCTCAAAGAAAGTGATCTTACTATGCTTGTTAAGTTTGCATTGGCAAATATATTGGAATAACTGCAAATGAAAAATTATTCCTTATAATGAATCAGTGTCATACAAGTGCAGTAGATGCAACATATATTAGACACATCTTAGAGAAGTAAATACTCAGATGTACACTAACTGAAGAAATGGACAGATAGATCACTACTTCACCCCACATACAGACAAAATAACCCAAACTAGATATAGAAGATGCGTTGAATCTGATACTATTTACCCTTTGAGGCTTGTAACTGGCTAAAATAAATTCAGTAGACAAAGCTGATATTGCAGTGCACAAATATTCTCTTGCATTATATTACATCACATGTGCAATAATGATAATTCTGCAGACAAGTAATTTTAATCAATTAAACTGAAGCATATTCTGTATTTAAAACAGATTTCTAACAAAGGTTAAATTGAACCCACAAACCTCAGTTAACTGATTAAAATTTTCCATTGAGCAAATGTGGCCCTCCCTATTTGAAATAAATAAGATGGTATTCCAAGTGCTTACCTTCCACTAAAATAAGAAAATTGCATTGTAATTTAGAGGGCAGCTTGCAGTCATTTTATGGGACTATTTCCAGAAGGCATAACTAGCAAACTGCCAACATGCTTTTGAAATAGCTCATATACTTTCTTCTAAAGGAATACACTGCAGAAATGTTATTAACTTGCCTCTCTGTTTTATACTTTCATTGCAGTGTTGTTCTCTCTAAAGAATGTAATGTGAAAAACAGCACATAACCCAAGTCATATACATACAATATATTCAGATATGCAGATTATATCTTTTGTCTTTGTTAAATTATTATTAATTTTCATGTTTACTTAATGTTTCCTTATTATATTTTCTAAATGAAGAAATTCTAATTATTGAATAAATATCTGATCCTATTAAACATTTGTTGCACAATTCAACAATAATGCCTCTAGGTTTGGATATTGTTACATAATTATGTGAAATTATATGAACTCATGTTTGAATGTTCTGCACACGGATACTGCAGAAATCTACCCATCAAAATCATACATTCATACTAGACATTTCTCTCCATAACGTATGTTTGGATGTAAAACTGCTGCCTCTGCAAAGGTGGTAATAAGATGACACATGTGTGTGTGTGGCTCAGCTTCGCGAACGCATATTTGGGCAGGGCTGTCCCCACGTGCCCTTCCAGCCTGCGCAGTGGATTTCAGGTGAGGCTCAGCGTGCACAGAACTGGCCCCACCGTTTCAGTCCTGAGGTTCATCTGCCACGGCCGAGCGAGCTTGGACAGTGCCAGTGAAGTCCTCAGGACTAGAACCTACAGCACCCGGCATTTCCCAGGAGGTCTCCCATCCAAGTACTAATCCGGGGCTGACCCTGCTGAGCTTCCGAGGTCTGACGGGATCAGATGTCAGGGATAGTGTTGCGGTTAAACCCTGTTGGGCAGATAAGCACTACACGGCACCTCACTCACTCCTTCTGCAGTGGGGTGAGTGGATAAAAGCTAGAAAACTCATGAATTGAGATAAAGACAGTGTAATATGTAATGCAAAATCTATGCACACAAGCAAAGCAAAACAAGGAATTAATTTGCCATGAGCAGGAAGGTGTTCAGCCACCTCCGGGAAAGCTGAGCCCCATAAAATATAACAGTGACTTAGAAAGATTGCTGTACCACTGAATGCTTCCTTTCCTTCTTGTCTCTCCAGATTTGAGTGCTGAGCATGAGCTCCATATGGTCTGGGATACCCTTTAGGTCAGTTAAGGTCAGCTGGTCCAGATGTGTCCCCTTCCAAAATCTTGTGCATCCCCAGCCTGCTTACTGATGGGGTGGTGCAAGAGTGACAGGAGGTCTTGACACTGTGTGAGCACTGCTCAGCAATAACTAGAACAACCCTCTGTTATTAACTCTAACTTTGGCACAAATCCAAATGACAGCAACTTAATGGGATGCTAAAAAGAAAATCAACTCTGTCCCAACCAAAACAATGAGAAAACATAGTTTTGCCTAACTATACGCATAATTAAGTTCAATTCAATTTCTGCAAACACAGTGTCAAATCAAACTTTTACAAACACTGGACCTTTGATGTCCAAAAAAAAAAAACAACAGTAATTTTAAAAAAGTTATGCCATCAAACAGTGAAAGTTATATCCTTCCTGTCCATCAATGAAGACTAACACAGTGGGCATTCTTTACCTTTTTCACCTACTTTGAAATCAGCTTAGATTTAATTTTGTATGTGCTAGTAAGTCAGGTTGATCTACTTTGCATATAAATAAATTTCCAGTCCATATACTGGTATGGCAGCCAAACTCCCAATGTGCTTCCTCAGTGAAGAGGTGAGGAGGTGTACTGAATGCTCCAGATTTATTCAGAAACACCATCTGCATTATTCATTTACACTCCCTTTTCCATTTTGTCAGCTCATAGTACAAAACATGGAACAGTACCAGATTTTAAAAGTTATTTTTACTTTCAGTCAATAGACTCACAAGTAAAGTGCCTTCCAGGTTTTTCAGGCATGCAGAGTTTCTTCATTTCTTCATCACCTTGATATACTAATGTTTCTCAATATGTTTTCAGGGTTGTTTTAAATAAAATACTATTTATTTCATGCCCTGCATGCACTAGTAACAGGAGTGAATATTAATCTTTACTAGTCAAGTATTAGAAACTAGAGGAAAAAAAACCCCATAAATAATAATGAGAAACCTCCTTATCTCTTCCATCCCATCTGCTGCTTTCCTGCTCCACCTCCCAAAACTTGACAGGATCCCTAGTTTTGTCTGTCTAGAAGTTTAGCATCTAGAAGTGCTATATATTTAGGGGCAAGAGAGGGACATGTCCCAACAGAGGTTCATCCCATATTAAACAAGAACATGGAAAGGCTAGATTTCACCTAAGAAGCAGATGTTTACTAATTATAAGAGAAGCACACTATCTTTAAATATCTCATGTCAGGCACTATAAATAGCACATTCAGAAAATCCTGTGCTCCTATGCTCTCTGTACTTGTTCCTACTGCCCCATTGTGACAGAAACTGAAGAGGAAGGTCACTACAGCTGCAATACTGGAGTATCATGTGCTTGCATCTGAACAAAATTCCTCTTAACTAAGTAGGATTTTTATTGAACTTGGCAGTATTTCTTACTTACCCCAGCTATTTCAGATTAGATCCTGTTACTCTGTATTTCCATGTCATTTTCTCATGGCCTGTTGTTGGAATGCTGTGCTGTTTGTTGTCACACCTCAGTACACACTCCACATCTTACCCCTCCAGCTTTTTTTCAGTGGACTGTTGTACATTCATGGTCACTATTGTGTCTCAAGTGTAGTAAGAGTCTGCTGTTACTTAGATGCCAGTGTAGGTAGCAGTGATTTGTAAGGATCTGCGACAAAATAATGTCTTAAAATTTGAAAATATTTCAACCTGAATTTGGAGTAAGGGCAGCTGTACTGTTTTATAAAACTTTAAATTATACTGGGATTGAAATGATTAAAGGTAGTGCTTTTTCATTTTAGAAGCTTTCTCATTATCTTAGATCTCAAGTATGATAGTGGGATTTCCAGCAGAGAGAAGCAGTTCAGAAAAACATTCTGCTACAGTTAGTTAATTCTTCCCTACATGTGCTATATTTAATGTGTCCATTTTAAAACCAAATTAGGCAGCTCTGTCTTTAGAATGTACAACAAGCCCTAGCTGTGCTAGTTTTAGAGTGTGGGAATATGGTTTTCTAATCTTTATTACATAGTAAAATTTAAATAATAAAAAATTGAATTTTGCCTCATAGCAGGAAATACATATGTTGTTGAAGTATTTTCTTCTTCAGCTTGACTCTTAAAGATAAGAAATACAGTTTTTTAGAAGTATGTTAAGTTAAAAAGGTGCTTGTAAAATAGTCTTGGAAGACAATGGGATGGAGAAAGGCGAAATCATTGACCTTGAGTATTTTGCCTGCAATGTATTGACACATTGTCAAATGTAATTCTCTCCAGTAGTGGCCATTTGTGACACCAGATTGAAAAGAATGTGTAATAAGCAACAAAGGAAACCCCAAAAACCAAATAAAAATACCACATAAAATGTAGTTCTGCCTCCCATGACAGAGTCTCATACAAGAATTTAGGCACTGAAAGGTGTAAGAGATCTTCAGTCCTTCTATAGAAACAGTTTTAATCTTTGAAATAGCCCTTCACTGCTACCTCTTGCAGGGCTGCTTCAGCTTTATTTAAGAACAGTTACTTGGGTTTTTTTACCAGCCTCATTTGTGACTACACATCTGTGCCCAGAACTGCCTCTGCCATACAGTGAAGTCAAGTCCTACAGGATCCAAAAAAAGGGTGAAGGTCATCTGAACAAACTAAGGAATCTGGTATTTTCTTCTGATTGATTTATATGGATAACCTTACAAATAAACACAAGTGGTGTCCAAAACACGTTGGTTTAATTGCATCTTATAAGTTCTTATTTAATCCCATTGACCAAGGGTCAGTTAGCTTCAAGGCAGACTGTGTAAATGCAGACTTTGCAAAAGTTAAAAAAGAAAGATCCAATTTTAATTTTTCCTTTGCTATGAAATGAATTCAAATTCCCTGGCTCTGGACAGTGTTTTTCATTATGAGATCACAAGCCTGACTAACTTAAACTCAGGAGCCCCCCCTTTCTTCTGCTTTCACAAATGAGTGGTTTAGGCCCCTTAAAGAATCACTGTCAAAGGTATTGGTCAAAGCAGGTTTTACCATAAATTTGTGAAAATGCAACTTTAACAGCTGATGGTAATGTTCATTCCATTACTTAGTACATGATGAAACATACAAAGGAAAATCAAGTTACAGGGATTTAGAATGATTTACCTAGAGATCAGTATTGCAAAAGGCGAAGGGTGTAAACGTCTTTAACAGAAGTTAATTGCTGACTAATTTAACACAAAGTGACTTGATAGAGTTTAGTACAATTGCAACAGCTACTTAAGTATGGTTCTGAGCAGCAACATCCCACTATACTTGGTAGAATGTATTTACATACACACACACACACAACACACACACACACATGCATGGACAAAGAGGTGTGTATATCTAAATGCATAAAGAAGACCTGTGAAAACTTCCCCTGAGCTCAGTGAATTATTCACGTCTAATGCCTTGGCACTTCTGAACAGATGAGGACTGAGCCTTGAGGAGTGGGTTTATCAGCCCAGGTCACATTGTAGACCCTAAGATTAGCTCAGCTGGTTAAAACTTGGTTGTAATAATGTCAAGGTCATGGGTTCAATTCCCTGTATGGGCCATTAACTTGAGTTGGACTCAATGATCCTTGTGGGTCTCTTTCAACTCAGAATAGTCTGTGATTCTGTAAGCTTTTACTGATGGTCCTCTGAGCATCACAATCTTGAGAGTTCATGAGCATTGAGAGGTATCTCAGAGGGAGATGTTGGCACAGTGGGCTATGATCTGGGAGAGCTCAAAGGGCTTCCCTTAGGACCACTGTTTATAGTGTCATGAAATGATTTGTTTAAGTCATCAGTAGATTTCCGCTCTGGTCATAACTAGACTTGGTAACTACTGAAGTTTTTTTTCAGAAGTCCAATAACAATTGTTCCATTCCATATGGGGTACAATTCAGGCAAACAACATTTCAAGATTGCCGGGGGATAACTGATTATCTCTTGTTCCCTGCCTTGGTCAGGCAACAGATGTCCCTGATCCAAACACACAGTAAAGGGATGCTTCAGCATCCAACTGATTTGGTCAAGACTTAACAGGAACTCATGAAATGATAGACCATGTTCTAGAATTGGGGAGGAAATGCAATATCATAGTCCACTCTGTGATGAAAATCAATCCATCTTGCTCCACAGAGTGGCAGTGTGGTTACCTCTTGCCTTTTTGCCTATAAGCACATTAATGCCCTATGCCAATTGTAATTTAAGTTCTGTTTTTGTTGTTTGTATTTTTTTCTTAGGCTACCTACTTATTAAAGTTTTGTTAAATGTGATTGAGTAGTATTATATATCCTAGAAGGAGGTCTTTGCACAAGTGTCACCCATCTAGGTATTCTCCACATTTTAACATACAGAATAATAGGCAATAGGAAGCATAACACAACAGAAATTAGCAAAATGATTATAGGGTGCAGCATCTGATTCACAGTTTTTGTTCCTGTTGGTGACCATACCAATAAGGTGTCCCACTATCAATGACCTCCATTCTTCTTCACTCTTTTTTGGACATGGAATAGGTTTCTGTCTATTGTTTTGGACACATTCTAGCAGTTGACATAGGTTATCTGTTGCAGTAGTTTATTTACCAAATTAAGATTCATTCCAATGGGGATAGGCGGTAAATCTTTATATGAAGTGCAGCAACCGTATTGTAACAACTGGTAGGTTGTGACAGGACATGAATTGTAGAAGTCTCATCCCACAATTTTGGTACAATTACAGATATTTGAGTGATTGCTCATCTTTACAGTGGTGCTGTCCACAAGTATAACATCACAAATAGTTCTCATACAAACACATATATTTCTGACATATACAAGCACAGTTTCAGGAGTTTCATAATCTTGTATTTCAAAATGACAAACATTTTGTTCAGTGTCAAAGATGAATGTCTTGGGCCATGATGGTATTACTTTCTCAAATAAATACTTATTATTATTCCATACAACACATGCATCAACACTGACAATTTGTTCCAATTTTGTTGCTCTTGCACTCTGTGTTCTATTGGCTAGAATACAGAATCATAGAATCATAGAATCGATTGGGTTGGAAAAGACCTCCAAGATCGTCTAGTCCAACCCTTGGTCCAACTCCAGTCCATTTACCAGATCATGGCACTCAGCACCACGTCCAATCTGCATTTTAAAATATCCAGGGATGGTGAATCCACCCCCTCTCTGGGCAGCCCATTCCAATGCCTGATTACTCTCTCTGGAAACAATTTTTTTCTGATCTCCAACTTAAATTTCCCCTGGCAGAGCTTGAGCCCATCGTGCCCCCTTGTCCTATTGCTGAGTGCCTGGGAGAAGAGACCAGCCCCCACCTGGCCAGAACTTCCCTTCAGGTAGTTCTAGACAGTGCTGAGGTCACCTCTGAGCCTCCTCTTCTCCAGGCTAAACACCCCCAGCTCCCTCAGCCTCTCCCCACAGCACTTGTGCTCCAGTCCCTTCACCAGCCTTGTTGCTCTTCTCTGGACCCGCTCCAGCATCTCAATATCCTTTCTGAACTGAGGGGCCCAGAACTGAACACAACACTCAAGGTGTGGCCTCACCAACGCAGAGTACAGGGGAAGGATCACTTCCCTGGTCCTGCTGGTCACGCTATTTTTGATGCAGGACAGGATCCCATTGGCCTTCTTGGCCACCTGGGCACACTGTTGGCTCATGTTGAGCTTCCTGTCAATTAGTACTCCAAGGTCCCTTTCTGCCTGGCTGCTCTCCAGCCACTCTGTGCCCAGCCTGGAGCGCTGCAGGGGGTTGTTGTGGCCAAAGGGCAGGACCCGGCACTTGGCCTTGTTGAACTTCATCCCATTGGAATCAGCCCATCTCTCAAGTCTATCCAGAACCCTCTGCAGAGCCCTCCTGCATTCCAGCAGGTCGACACTCCCTCCCAACTTGGTGTCATCAGCAAATTTGCTGATGATGGACTCAATCCCCTCATCTAAATCATCAATAAAGATGTTAAACAGGACTGGACCCAACACAGACCCCTGGGGAACACCACTAGTGACTGTCTGCCATCTGGATGGAGCTCCATTCACCAGCACTCTCTGGGCCCGACCCTCCAGCCAGCTCCTAACCCAGCAGAGGGTACACTTGTCCAGGCCATGGGCTACCAGCTTTTCCAGGAGTATATTATGGGAGACAGTGTCAAAGGCCTTGCTGAAGTCCAGATAGACACATCCACAACCTTCCCCTCATCCACCAGGTGGGTCACCTGATCATAAAAAGAGATCAGGTTGGTCAGACAGGACCTGCCCCTCCTAAACCCATGCTGGCTGGATCTAATCCCTTGTCCACCCTGAAGGTGCTGTGTGATTGCACTCAGGATGAACTGCTCCATAACCCTGCCAGGCAGGGAGGTCAGGCTGACAGGCCTGTAGTTGCCAGGGTCCTGCTTGCAGCCCTTTTTGTGGATTGGGGTGACATTGGCCAACCTCCAATCATTTGGGACCTCCCCAGAAAGCCAGGACTGTTGAAGATGATGGAGAGCGGCTTGGCAAACTCTTCTGCCAGCTCCCTCATCACCCTGGGATGGATCCCATCTGGTCCCATAGACTTGTGAGGATCCAGCTGGCTCAGTAAGTCAGTAACTATTTCCTCCTGGAATACAGGAGGGCTATTCAGCTCCCTCTCTCTGTCTACCAGCTCCAGAGGCCAGTTGTCTTGAGGGCCACCTGTCTTACTGGTGAACACTGAGGCAAAGTGGGTGTTAAGTACCTCAGCCTTCTCCTCATCTCCCTTAACTATATTTCCCTCCAAGTCCAACAGAGAATGGAGGTTTTCCTTGCCCCTCCTTTTGTTCTTAATGTATTTATA
The DNA here is from genome assembly GCF_047495875.1 of Pithys albifrons albifrons. Lineage (NCBI taxonomy): Eukaryota > Metazoa > Chordata > Aves > Passeriformes > Thamnophilidae > Pithys > Pithys albifrons. The sequence continues at coordinate 3,367,319 of NC_092458.1, read as the reverse complement.
AAAGGACTTTTTGTTATCCCTAACTGAAGTAGCCAAATTTACTTCAAATTCCACTTTTCTTTCCCTAATTTTTTTCCTGCACGACCCAGCTCTATCTGGAAATTCTTCATAAGTAGCCAGCCCTTTTTTCCATAGTCTGTAAACTTTCTTTTTATCCCTGATTTCTTGCAGAATCTCCCTGTTTAACCAAGCCGGCCGTCTTCCCCTCTGGCTGGCCTTTGGGCACACTGGTATAGCCTGTTGCTGTGCATTCAAAATCTCCCTTTTAAAACATGTCCATCCCTCCTGGACCCCTCTTGCCTTTAAGGGTTGTTTCCCAGGATATGCTCTGAATCAGTTTTTTGAATAGGCCAAAATCTGCTCTCCGGAAGTCCAAGGTAGAGGTTTTAATGGTGGCTCTCCTTACATCCCTGAGGACTGAAAATTCTATTATTTCATGGTCACTATGCCCCAGGCGGCCTCCAACCTCTACATCATCCACCAGCCCCTCTCTGTTTGTAAACAGTAGGTCTAGCAGGGCCTTACCCCTGGTAGGCTCATTTACCAGTTGATGAAGGAAATTGTCCTCTATACACTCTAGGAACCTCCTTGACTGCCTCTTCTCTGCAGTATGAAGCTCCCAGCAGATATTTGGCAGGTTAAAGTCACCCACAAGAACAAGGGCTGGAGATTTTGAGACATCCGCCAGCTGCTTGTGGAATAATTCATCTCCTTCATCATCCTGGTTGGGCGGTCTGTAACAGGCACCCACAAGGGTGTCAGCCTTGTTGGCCTTGCCCCTGATTCTGGCCCACAGGCACTCAACCTTGTCACTGCTGATCTCAACTTCAACAGAGTCAAGAGACTCTCTAACATATAAAGCCACCCCTCCACCTCTTCTTCCCTGCCTGTCCTTTCTGAAGAGCTTGTAGCCTCCCATAGCAGCACTCCAGTCATGTGAGTCAACCCACCACGTTTCAGTGACAGCAACTATGTCATAGTTTTCCTGCTGCACTATGGTTTCCAGCTCCTCTTGTTTCTTTCCCATACTGCGTGCATTGGTGTACATGCACTTCAGCTGGGCCATTGATTTCATTCTCAACTCGGGCTCTACGTCCTTAGGCTTATCTCTGGAGAGCCCAGTTGCCATCCCTTCCCCCTTCAAACCTAGTTCCATTGTGATTTAGTTCCAGTGCATCGATTGTGTGTATGATGTTTGCATTGCATATTCTCAGTAGGGTCATTGGTGAAATTAGCGAGATGCCACCAACTTTGGAATTCCCTTTCAAATGTATTTGCATTATCCCAGATTACAGTTTGAACTTCAGTGATCAAGATGCCTGCAACAACTTCCCTTATAATTGCAATTACAGTAGACTGTATCCACAACTAAGAAGCATTTATGGTTCATAATATGCTATCGTTACCATATTGATTATCTTTTTATCTGCTGGGTCAAGCTTGATGTGTGAACCAAATTTGGTTCATGCTGGCAGTGATGGTTCCTGAAAGAAGGATAAGCAATTCCTCAATGAATTAACCTAATCTCTAGTGGAGTTGTGCTGGCATTATTCCCATTATCATTTCTGGAAAGGGAAAACGATGCAAGACTCAGCAGGTTTTGTCCAGACAGATTACCTCTCAGTGTCTCAACTTGTTTTACTGTTCAGACTAAAGTCTTTTTCCCACTGGTAGTATCTCTGTTTTATCTTTAAATGCAGTCAAGCAGAACAATAAAGATCTCTTTAGTCCATCAGGGCCAGTTGAAATAGATCACTGTAAGTACCATGTCCAGCAAACCTCATTTTGCCATAATAGGGTCACAGGGATGTACTGGCTGCAGTGACTGATAGTTCTTCAATTCCTGTTTTAGGGCTGCATTTTTGTGTTCTGAGTTCCTTCTCAATGGTTTTCCTTTTTGTAAAAGTGAACGCAGTGGCTGAGCAGTGGAAGAAAATCTGAGCATGTGTTTCCTGCAATATCCTAAGGTTCCCATTAACTATTACAATTCCTTCCTACATTGGGGCATTTACAGTAGTACAATTCTTTCTGAAGGTCTATGGAAGAATCACTGTGCTGCCTGCACTATCCACCAAGTACCCAAAATTTTACTTCTCTACCCTGACACTTCTCAGGTGTAATCTTCACTCCTGCTTTATGTAGGACTTGCCTTGTTGCTGTTGCTTCTTTCCCTACCTTTTCAGGGGAATCTCCTGCATTTAATATATCATCTATGCATTGATATAATTTCATATCTTGGGGGAGTTAAACTCTGTAAAAGTTCAGCAAGAACAGCAAGAGCAAGGTGAATGTTTACACCCCTGAGGGAGTGTGTTAAAGGTATATTGTATGCTTTCCCAAGTGAAAGAAAGGTTCTTTTTGTCCTCCTCTTGTAAGGGGACCTTTCATTTAGTGCTGCCATCGTTTGGTGGGTGGCTGCATGCAGTGTGGCTGTTCACTTTGCAATATTGGATGCTGCTGCAGCTAGTGGGGCTGTGTTGGTATTTAAGCACCAGTAATCAGTTGTTAGTTACCATGTGCCATCCAGTTTTCAGACTGGAAATATTTTGAGTTATATGGGGAGTGGGTTCTGGAGACGATTTATCATTGATCACCTTTCCAAATCAGCTGTAACTTCAGAAATTCCATTTCATGTGGCAGCAGAAATTGAGTATTGTGGTATATTAGTAATCTTTGAATCAGGGTGCTTGTGCTGCACAGAATGAACACACTGTAGTCTCCTGATTTCTTGTGCAGCTAGGGTCAATATATATTTCTTTCTTTCTTTCTTTCTTTCTTTCTTTCTTTCTTTCTTTCTTTCTTTCTTTCTTTCTTTCTTTCTTTCTTTCTTTCTTTCTTTCTTTCTTTCTTTCTTTCTTTCTTTCTTTCTTCCTTTCTTCCTTTCTTCGTTCCTTTCTTCCTTTCTTCGTTCCTTTCTTCCTTTCTTTCCTTTCTTCCTTTCTTTCCTTTCTTTCTTTCTTTCTTTCTTTCTTTCTTTCTTTCTTTCTTTCTTTCTTTCTTTCTTTCTTTCTTTCTTTCTTTCTTTCTTTCTTTCTTTCTTTCTTTCTTTCTTTCTTTCTTTCTTTCTTTCTTTCTTTCTTTCTTTTCTTTCTCTTTTAATCTTTTTTGGTTTTAACATGAAATTTTGCTTATCTCTGTTCATTGGGATTAGAAGTGGTCTATTATTCTCCCTCTTGGGAGAATGGCAGTACTTGAGAAAAGAAATAAAAAGAAAGAGAAGAACATTTGGTTTCATAGAATTAGTTCAGTAAGTTTAGAGTTATCATCCTTATTCACTCTCATACTTCAGTGTTCATAGAGATTATGTCCTGGATGTTCAAAAGCAGCTACTTATGTGCTCTCAGTCTACACTGAGGAGTTCCTAAGGTGACTTAAGGGAATGGTAGGGCTGCTTTCAGAAAGTCTTGACAAGGTGCACTTCAGAAAAAGTGATAGCAAGTTGAATATGCAAATGTGGAGACACTCAAACTGTCTTTTAAACATCAATTTTTCTGATAATAGATCTGCCTCATCCCATATACATTCAGTACTTCCCTTTGTATCAAAGAAAAGAAGCCTAAAAATATCTAGGGAGACAATGCACAAGGTTTCCTAACTAAAAGTGACTTAATACTTAGTCATTTTTCTGAGAGGAATTGTTATAAACCCGCTCTCATCCCATGCATTAGACCATCACAGACAAATCAGCCATAGTCTAATTTAAATCTTCTGAATACCAAACTGTTCTTTGCTTATATTTAGCTCATCCTAATTATAACTGAAAATGAGATGACTTTTGTCTCTAGTATTTTCCCCAGAACTATAGGTCATCTTTAACACCACAATCCAAGAGAAAACATCATAAAATCTTTGCAGAAAAAAACCCCCACACTTATATTGGTATTATAGTTTCATAATTTTATATAGCTGAAAAATAGCTGTTATCCCCCTCTAGCAATATATAATTTCAGAAGTATAATATGACATCCTTGTCCTCTGGCTTAGCTGGAGAATATCCAACACATTTGAAATATATAATTTTTATGAGATTCATTCATCTTAGTTTTATGTTTTGCATACTTATATACTTCATTAAGCCCATCAAAAATTAAGTGTAACTTCCGCTAGAATGGAAATTTCTTAGCTAAGAATAGTTGCAGTACTGCCACCCAAACTCACCTGTGAATTTTCTGTATGCTGTGAATTTTCTGTAGAAATTTGGTGTGCTGTAGGAATATCTGGGAAGTACATCTGATGAACAAATGCTACACATATATTTTTAAATCTTTCTAAATAAAAGCCAAGCCATTAGAATAACAAATTAATTTACAAAACCATAAAGAGTGCAGCCAAAGTTACAAATACAGAAATGTAAAAAAAAAATAAAAATATTGATTGCTTCAGATTAAAATCTCTGTAAATCTAGAGGGAGATCTCCCTGGGGCTAGTACCAAACTGCAGACACATACCTACCCTGCATGGCCAGGGACTTGTGCCTTCTGCCAGCTGTATATCTTCAGACTACATTTGTAAGAAAGATCATTTGGACAGAATGCTAACTTGCATGCTTATGCCATTTCTTATGTTTTTATTTCACTTCAAAATCTCTTCTTCTTGTCCTTGAAAATAATGAAAGACAATTTACCACAAAGTTTCTGTCCTAGATTGTCAGTTGCTCTTACTTCTCGTTAAATATTAGTGTCCTTTGGGCAGGATTGGTGCAGGTATCTCCTCTCTCTTCCTTAAACAATTGGCAAGCCATTAACCTATGAGTAAAATGTTCTTTTTTACAGCAAAATGTTCTTTCTAATGCAGCAATAGAGATATTTCAATTGGAGTTTATTTCCATTTGTCATACTTTACCAAAGGATATAAAACAACAGCTTTTATTTTTGCAAACTGCATTTATACAAATAAAGGAGGTTAATGCTTCCTTTCATTATGTTCTCAGAACTGTGACCAGATATGTCTGCAGATTAATGTCTCTCAAGTGATGGCAATATTTATGACAATCGACTTCAACTTTGCCTTTGAAGAACCTTATAATACTCTCTTTTTTTTCCAAGTACAAAATAAGAATTGGTTTAAAACATAAAGTGAAAGAAAATGGAGAGAAAAAAATAAGGAGATGATCTAAGAAAAAAAAAAGTCTGAAAAACATCTCTAGGCTGTAACATGTTCCGGTTACAGAGCAGCAAATTTATCACTGGCTATATTTCACAATTAATCTTGAATTGCAAATCTTTAACAAGAGGATGAATTGCTTCTGAACATTTTCTCCAAAGCACAAACAAAATAAGCAAATTGCTCTGTATCGATACCATTTTCGTCAACTTGAATGGTGCCAAGAAAACTGCTGCTCATTTTTACAGTTTTACTAACATTCTCTGTTTCTCCATAACTAGTGGAATTTGAGGCTGAAGACTGAAACAGCCTGTTTTTTCCTCCTTCATGCTACTATTTTATATTCAAAAGCTATTGTATAACTGCCACTACTCTGTGACTTTTTGCACTGTCATTTTATGAAGATATTTTTTTCCTCCTGGCTTGTGAAGATTCTCTTGCAATGTCTCTTGCTTTATTGCCCTGTGAAGCAACACCAGCCAAAACAATAGGAATGCAAATGTCTTCATGTTTCAGACTGTATCCATGGGATATTGATATTCTATTTTAAATTTCATATAATTGCTCACAATTGCAGTTCCTCCAACATCTGTATGGATTCCTTTCACAAGATACCATATGCCTTTTCCTGAAATGAATTACTTTAAGAAAGCTTAATTAAATTAATAAAGGAGAATGTACTATAGCTATTACTCAAATTCACCACGCCACTCAGAAAGCTGGTAAGCGATGTATCCATAATTTCCAAGTCATAAAATAACAGTAAGGATTGGAGAATTTAAATAAATAAAATAAATACCTCCTGTAATCCACCATTCTTGCCAATGTTTTTGTATCTTCTCTAAATATCCGAAGTCTAGTATATCTTTAAATTACTACATTTTCCATTCTTTCCCTATGGATGGATATTTCCCATTCCAGAAGAAATGCTGGTTTCTTTTTTTCTCTCAAATCTTCATGGATGTTCTCATGTAACCTTTTAAATTGCTGGCTTTCTTGCTTTTCTCAAGTGTCCTGTGTCTCCTATATATTAATTTTGCCTCTAACCAGTTTCCCTAAGATACTTTATCTCTGTAGTTAATGTTCTGTTAAGTCCAGATTTACTAGCCTCTATGCAATTATACTGTGTTTTGGGCTCAAATCAAAGCTGAATAACGGAGACTGAATTCAATAATCTGAAAGGCGAATGGGAAGGACTTAAACTCACGAGTATCTCTTGGTTTCCAACAAGCGTAGAACTTGCCATCAAGAGTCCTATTTATCTGCTTTGGCATTTCATCTCAAAATACAGTTGTATTTGTGCCCCTGAATGGTTTGATAATACTGACAGTTGAAAAATAGATACAACATACACAATCCTAATGTTTTCCTTCCAGTTTGGGGAATTCTGAGATTTAAGAAGCCGAAAATCACTTTCATACTGGAGCTTATAAACTGAAATCAGAAGCTTGGAGGCAGTGAGTATCTACCTTAATAAACAATTTGGTGCAATATCAGCAGTCAAATAGACTGAGCTGCTTTGCGTCGAAGCCTAAGTTTTATATGTTTACATATTGGAATTTTACTTCAGAATAGATTTAGACTCATCTCTGTGACTGCATGTCCCCTCCTTGTATGTTGCTCAAAGCTTCCCAGAGGCAGCAGATTTGGTGTGCACAAGGGATGTCTCTAAAAGGAGTTTAATTCACATTGAAACTTCTCTGCAAGCTTTGTCTATATGTGGTAAATAGAGCAGACAACAACCTGTTGAACTGCACTGTAGCTCTGAACAGCTTGATTAAATCCATAGGAAAAACTTTTTAATGGGCCATAGATTCATGGTTTATTAATGCACTCCTGCTTATTCACCCTATAGAAAATAGCAGAGGACAGGCAGGTTTAGATGCTAAGGGAAGAGAAGACTTTCCCAAACTTAACAGAGAGCAGGGTCAATCAAGCACCTACTTGTCCTAACAACACTGCAGCATCTTCTTAATGATAGAATAAACAGTTCCTGCTTCAGTTTTCACCTCTGTACCCTACTGTTTGCCCCTCACTTGGTACTGGACTAGAGGGTACTTAGAACTGAACTAGTATGAGCAGTCTCAGGCCTAGTCAGTCATGGTAACCTTTAAAACAGATGTTTTAAAAATGTTTGTGTAGAGTGCCAGTTGCCACTGAAAGACTCACTAGTATTATATTTTTCATCAATCTGGAACTTCCTCAGAAATGCCAAAGTTTGCCAGAGTGTATATATGTAAAAATATGTATATAGTCTGTGTTCTGAGCTCAATACTTACTCTGTAGTCCTTTATTGTGAAGACAATGGTGCTCTTTCCATAGTGCTTACATTGTGACTAAAGTTCCAAAAAGGACTGATGTCTTTTTTGATCTCTTTTCCAGCATATTCTTGTTCATGTAAATCAGAAAAACAGTACAAACTAAAAAAAAAAAACCAAACTACCTCTCTAGTTTATTTTGCAGAGCCTTCTTCTTGAAGAGATAAGAGGTGGTGAGTTCTGACGTCTCACTAAAAAAGAGTTTAAATAACAGTCATATTTTTGTAATTGCAAAAGCATTCCTGCAATATAAATAGAAGAACCAGCTTAAAATTCAGACTTTGGACTAAGGGGAAATTGTGGATCATGAAGGACGTTTCAAATAGGTTGGGAAGGAGTCACTGACCTTATGACCATTCCTTCTGCAATTGCAAGGACATAGGTCTGCCAAACCCATCCCACAAAGCATTTTGTGTAAGGGCAGCCAAAATGGCTCTTGGTGCATATGGGTTGCTGTCTGAATTGAGCCATAGGCACCATCTCCTACCGTGATGAAATGTCAAATGCTGGAAAGAGCTAAGTACTAATTGTTGTGTAGACACTTCATCAACATGTGTTACCCAGAGCCTTCTGCAGCTCTGCACTCAGGCAGAAAATGAACTAAGATGAGTAAAACATGAATGTGAAAAAGAGCAAACTGTCACTTAAGTCACAGAAGTGGTTCAGCTGGTGATTCAAGAATAATCACTTCATTTAAGCATGCACAAGGTGAAGTCTAGTGCTCTCAAGACTTTGTAAGCCTGAACCATATGAACACAATAACAAGTATTGCAAAAATATTGTATGTTGATATAATTTAACTTAAATCTTTTTATCCTAAAAGTTTTGCAGGTAATATTTAAAGTGAATAAAATGTACCCAAAACAAAAACAAACAAACAAAAAAAAACTCCAAGCATTTCTGGTTTGGAAATTTTATCTGTATTCACTTACTTAAAGTCATCATCACTTGGCTAACATTGTTCTGTGTTAGTGTGGTGCCATTCTATAAAGCATACAACTATATGTAAAGAGAAGTGCCTTCTTTCATCAAACAGTCTTCATAAGGATGACACCATTATAAAAGCTTTGGAGTGATCCATGTGCAAAAAAAACGGGAAGGCAGAATGAGAACATGATTCTGTTATGTCATGCAAAGTTAAACTTAGTTACCTGCAGAAAGAATCAATGTCAATGTTCACATGACTGTAAACAAGATGTAGGAAATACATAATTTACAAGATATTTTTTGTTCAGTCCTCATTTTTGCAGAAATAACTTTTATCTCAGTGTAACTTCACCCTGGTCTTTTCTGATAGAGCCATAGAAAACTGATAAGGAAAACTGGATTCTAAAAGTAATGGAAAACAAAAACCACTTTGGCCTGGATCCATAGTACTTTGCTCCAATTCTTTTTAATTTATACCAATTAGAAACAGTATTTGCATTTTAGGATTTATTTGTTTGCATAGATGCCTCTGTGGCTGGTCTTGGATTGGAACAACAGAACCATGGGTCTAAAATTTGAAATGTAACCAAGAAAAAGGATGATCCAAAGACTTAGTAAGATTAGGGAAGAGCAATCTGAAGCAAATGGAAAAACTGAGCTAAATACAGAAGAAACTTTCCCATTTGTGATGCTAGGGGACAGCAGTAAAGCTGCCCTTGGAGCAGTAAGAGATAAAAAGAAGAAAAATCTCACATAAATGCTACAAAATGATTCCTTTGTCCAGACAGATAATAGAAAGAGTTCAAATAAAAAGTGATTTGAGAAAAATTAGTAATTGCAATTGACATAATAATCAACTTCCCTGCATTTTGAATTTTATCTGGATATTGAAGAACTGAGGCAAGGTGGGAGCAAAAAAAGAAACACTTTGCTTTTTTTTGATGGTACCTTGTTTTGGAAACACCTATTGAAATCAATTCTTTTTAAAATCTGGGAGTTTCTAGGCACCTTCATAAAGAAAATGTCCAAATGCTTCCTCTGAAAAGCAGTTCAGTTTTACAAGGGCACAGGATGCATGTAAACATTACACTAAACATAACTTAGTTATTACTAGGATTTTTTTTTCTGTCATTACTTAAGTTGTGGTAGACATGTAGTGCTTTTAAATAATTTTTTTAAATGCTACACTCTGTGATTTCTTCTTTATGGTTCTTGAGACTACCCTGGTCATGAACCTCGTTTGTATTCCTGGACAATTTCTTGCACATTGGCTTTGTTTAGTTGAAAGCTGATAAAATAGGAGGGTATATGTGTATTGTATCCCCTTGCTTTTTGTGACAAAATACATAAGATTCAGAAACTAATATTCTACTCAAATCTGCTGCTGCACCCACTACCTCATTTTCTAAACACTTATGCAGCTTGATACTTTTTGCTCAACATCTCACAAATTTTAAAATCCCTCATAATAATTCTTCAGATGTTGCAATTTCATTATTGACATAGAATTTACAGATTAAGATACCTACCTGTGCATGTCTAGATACCATCCAGGCTCTTTTCTGTTGTAGCCAACACAGGTGTAGTCAACACAGTGAACTCGAGAAATCTCAGTCTGAATCAGACACTGATAAGAACTAATCATATCTAATGCCTATTTCCTGACTCAGAAAAACAATTTTAGATGATCAGTTCCTTTGTCTGTGAAAGATAAATGTGTCATGGGAGGATACTTATTCTGCACTGCCATTTTGGCAGCTCATTAGAAGGTTACCCACAGTGACACATTTCAGGCTAAGCATTTGTAGCCATTTTTCCATCAATACTGTCTTCTGGGACATTCATTGAGATCTTTGGTATTTATGGCCAGATGTAAAGACTAAACAATATGTGCCTGGCTGAAGTGTGAGAAAATCTTAACAATTTATTTAGATACAGGATCACTCCTAGTAAGCATGCTAATAAGTCTAAAATTCTAATGAGGGCATCTATGTGCACATACTTGAATATTGCCTTTCAGATACCCAAAATACACATAAATACCTAGTGGACTGACCATCTGAGAAATGTTGATCTGTATGGTTTCTTTACACTCCAAAACATGCATTTTATCCACCTAAAAGCATCTTTGGGAAAAAAAAAGCAGAATCTTACAGATCAAAATATGCCAAGACATTCCCTGTTGGCAGCAAAATTGTACCCAGGGAGGAGAGGTTGTGAACTATCTCCTCTTTCTCGAGGCCAGATGAAGATATGGCTTTCCTGCTCTTCTACGTATTGATCTTTATGAAAGAAGGAACAGAATAAGGGATATGATGCAATTATTTGAGCATGTCTGTGTTGGTTTAGCTGTTCTTCATCTAAGCGTATTTGAGAGAGAGATTACAAAAAAAAAATCTACCTGAGCATCTCTATGACAGTCCATTAAAGAAAGAACCTGCATTTCATTAGTGTTTATCATGACATTAGTAAAGTTCAGAATTAACAAAATGCAAAAATAAACCAGTTAATAGGAATTTAATCCACAGAAAAGAAATTAACAGCACTGAATAAGTATTCCTAATATGAAACATAAAAGGTGACATTTTTCTTCTTCATTGATGGACCTGGGGCAGTAATTCATACAGCAACTTCAGTAATGTATTTCTTGGAGAAAAGTAGTTTGAATGGTTAAAGAAAATCATTATAATAAGGTTGGTTACTTCCAAATTAAAAAGGAAAATCTATTCAAGAGAATTTCTGTAAACTCCTGGATCTGCTTTCTCTTGCACTGTACCATTCTTCACAGGTTTGAATATAAGAGCATGTATCCCTTTTTGTCACTAGTATTTCACATGTAGTTTGTTTTTAATAATGATATTCTTGTTTTGGTTCTGATATTGACAAACACTTTACTTACAACATTGAAATGCGTTGAGTTTACATAGAGATCTTAATCTAGGTTTCCAAATAAGTATATTAACTTACAATTCAGCCTCATATGGGGTGGGTTGTCTGCAGCTACCTCTCTTTTACAGGTAATGTCACCTGCAATATCTCAGTTGTCTTTAATACACAATTTTTTGTTATGGAAATAAATCACAGTGTTCCTAAATTATACTTGTGATAATATGTTTTGCTCATTTGAGCCACCATTTATGGCAAAATATCATCTATGAACAAAGGTTATTAACCTTTTATGGAGGCATTTCTTCTCTGACATAAGCAAGTTCATACATTTTATACTCTCATATAAAGGGAATTTTTGTGTATTTTTCTATATAATTTCTTCTGTATGAATGTTCGCATGATTAAAAATGTATTTTTAATGAGGTAACTCAGTGACAAACATTAGACTTAAATCCACTATGCATGGAAGACATCACAGAATCACAGAACACTTTGGGTTTTAAGGGACTTTTAAAGGTCATCTGTTCCAACTCCCCCACAATGAACGAGGACATCCCCAACTACAACAGGTTGCTGACAGCTTTTCCAGCCTGACCTTCAATGTTTCCAGAGATGGAGCATCTACCACCTCTCTGAGCAATCTGTTCCAGTCTTTCATCACCCATATTGTAAAACAATTCTTTCTTATGTCTTAGGAACTGTCTCGGTTTGAGGGGAAAAGAACCAAAATGTTTTACCCACAAGCAGGGGAGGGGCCTCCTCCACGATAATCACACCACTCTTTATCAAATTTAAGAAAAGGAATTTTAATACAAGAAGGATAACTGATATATATATATATATATATGTAAACAGACTAGTGCAACCCACTTCCCCAACACCACAAGAGAGAAAAAAAAAAACAAAAAAAACCAAAACAACAACAAAACCCAGCAGGTTTTTTTCTCCGGGAGGAAAGGTTCTACTCAAGTGTTCATATCACAGCCCGGCTGGCTGCAGAGTGAGTTTCAGTCCCTCTCCAGCGAGACAGACGAGTAGTGAGCTTTCAGATGGACTCAGTCTCTTCCCCCTGTGTTCCCCGTCCAAGAAGCAGAAAGGTACGAGCAACCAGCAGCAAATCCAAGGCAGGCAGCAGCAGCAGCACGGCACGAAAAAGTAGTCCGGAGTAGGCAGCAGCAAGACAGCCAGGAAAACCCCAGCAGTAACCAGCAGGGCAGCCTGCCTCCTTCGAGCCCCCACTCCCCCGTTCCGCCGAGCCAAGACTGGGGAGAATATCCAAAAAAAAAAAACCAAAAGAGACAAACCTGCCCCCACCCCAGCAATCACAGTTAACGGCTTCTTTTGTTAACCGCTGGCCTGGGCAGTTAAGTGGCAGGGGAGAGAATTTACATAATAATCCCAAACTACAACAGGAACCTGTTCTGTGCTGTCCTAATAGCTGGTTTCATTGAAGTATTGATTTTATCTCTGTGAAGGAACAATAACTTGCTAGAGCATCATGATAGTTATTCCTTTACACTGCATTCAGCTAGTGACAGAGAAACATAGGCAGAACAACTTATTTTATTTTCCTGTCCTTTCCTGAACAGATATTTTTTGGTCTGTTCTATTTAGCAAACTGGGAAAGAAGGGTACAGAGGTGTAACAACCCTGACCTTTGACCAAGTGCTTCATAACAGCTCCTCAGCTGTGATTTAGTTATAATAAAATGCATAAAAATATGCACATTATGGGGAAAGAAATAACCCGAATGGAGCCCTTTTTACAATTGCATATACTTATGTAAATTAAAATGGATTTAAAATAAGTAGACAGCATATACCCCTATGAAGACAATGTAAATGAGAGCAGAAACAGCCCTAAATTTATACTGTTCAATGTCAGCTGTTCACCGTAACACATTGCAACATTTAGGGAGTTTTCAAGACATACAAGTTCAAACTTAAATATCCCTTGATAAAAGCCTTTCTTCTTTTACAAAATCTGTCCAAATTGAGATCTTTCGACTTCATTTTAGGAGAATTCCTGAATGAATCAGTACTTCAGTAAAACAGAAATAAAAGCAAAATTTTCATTTAATGAATGGCGAACATCACTAAAGTATCAAGTAGGTTCAACAAAATTTTTCATTTCATTTCCTTTTTTTTTTTAAATGATACATTCTCCATACTCATTGTTTAAAACTCATTAAAAGAAAATGCCTTTTTCTTATGAGAATTCACAAAATTAAGTGGAGTCCTAACACTAAGTAAAGATGTTCCAAGTTGGTTTAATCTTTGAACTCTAAAAAAATAAAGAACTAAAATGATGGTTCATTATGAAAATTGTCTAAGGGAAGAGTTAAATGATATTTGAACATTCATTCTTAAAAGAAGTTACATCTTCCAGGGCTTTGAGTACTTTGGATGTTCTGTCTCATTATTGTTTGCTATAGAGTTACACTCATTGGTTTCATTACTCAGGCAATTAACGGCACTGACTATAAAGTACTCAACAAACACTGATAAAATGTAAAAATTTTGAGTCAATGTGCACTGTAGCTGATATGAAGACCTAAAAAACAGTAACAGGACTTTAAATTCCCTACTTCGTATTCAATTGTGTCATCTTCATTATCTTATGGTGATAAAGAGTGATGTTTTGAGAATAATGTAAGTCATTTTCTTTGCAGGTTGAAGGAAAATTTTCAGTTCTCTTAGGCACTTTTTCATTATATAATACATTCATATGAGGAAAAAAGCTAACAAATTGATTGAATTAAATTTTTCCCATTTTTCATCCTTAAAAAGAAAAAAAAAATTAAAAAAAAATACTCCATCTCATTGCATTACAAAGACTCCAGAAATACTGTTTTTAACTGCTCAGCCTCAGACAGAAGGTGACAAGGTTAAAGTCTAACTTTTGACATGTTCAGCATTAACATTTTTACATTCACTTAGGCTGTCTGTTCAGAGAAAGATTAATTCAATAGAGATAGGTAAATATTAAAAAAAATATTTTCTCTCTAAATTTATATAATGACACACTTTCATAAAGATTTTTGTAAATAATTTTCAGCTTATACTTTCCTCTCTATGGGTTCAATTATCTCTGTCATAAAAAAGAGCTTTTTCGTAGACAACCTTTAGCCATTTTTCATGACCTAATTTAACTATAAAGCTGTTATCCCATTTTAACAATGATGATAGATTGCCTTTTAACTTATCAGAAATTTTCAGATTAGATATTACAATATTCATAGATATAACCTTAGAAATTAGGAAGAAAAACTCTGAAAACATAAATACGGCTTAACCTTGAAACCTGACTGGGTTTCAGATACAGCAGAACCTGTCATGTCATACCAATGCTTTGTCACAGCAAATTCTGTGATTTCCTGAATTCACTGAGAAAACACACGAAGGCCAGATTCTTCTGAGACACTGGTTTGATGCTTTTGTCGTAGCTCATTTTACAGCCAGCTACCTCAGATGATTCAGATAGTTTTTTTCCCCCTATTTACTTTTACAATAAAATGTTTCCTTTCACATGAAAAGGAGATGAAATTTGATTGCTTTATTACCTTGCTGTTGTGCTTTGCTAATTTTGCTCTCAAAAATCAGTCTGTTTTAACAAAATCAATGCTCTCATCCCTCTGTGTTATGGGTTCACCCAGGTGAGCCTAAATTTGGGCTCTGAAGTCTGGACTAGGCTGAAGCTGTCAGCTGACTTGAGCTGGGCTGAGCTGACAGCTGACCTCTTCTAGCCAGTAACTTTGTATTCCATACCACATTATGACATCATCTCCAGGGCAGTAGGAACCAGTGTGGGAGTGGTTAAGGCAGTCGCTTCTCAGCCCTCCTCTTGGGAGGACACACGATGCTGTCCCAGGGGGGATGGAGAGGGCCAGGCCCACCACTGGCTCACAGGGTACCTCAGGAAAGTAAAATGTGTTGTTCTGGGTCTCTCCTTTCTGCTTGAGTTTGTCTCCCTGGGGAATAAGCTTCTTCTTAAGTAATGTGTAGTTAGGACAGTAGAATTTGTGTGTTCGTTAAGAAGTTGAGGTGGGGAACTTGTTGTTGCAGACTTGTGTGAGTGTGTATTTGTACTCTCTTCTAATTGTCTCTTTCTGTGAAAAATATATGTAGATTTAGTATAAATGCAGTTTGAAGTGTTTTTTTTTCCTTTCCCCTCTCTTTTTCTCCCTTTCCCTGGTGTTAGGAGGGAGGCTTTTCTCTCTGTGCTTGGGGGGGTTGGCAGTTGCTTATCTCAAACCAAGACACTCAGCTAAATAAGTCCCACTCTTCCAGCTGTTCTTTTTCAGAATTCAGAGACCACTCCCAAGCTTCCTTCAGCCAGTCATGAAAAACCATCCCATCCAGTATTGCTGAGCATGTAGAGCTGACTGTCACTGCAAGCTCTTTGACAAAATACCTCGCAATGTATTTGTGCAATGTTGTGTAAACACCGGGCACAGTATACAGCTATTGCAACTTACTCAGGATAAGTGCGTGTAAACAGCTTGGTCCCCTGTGAATATCAGCAGGCTCAGGGCTCATCAGGTGAACAAGAGGAACAAATTGCAGTCATTCTCTATTATGCTTCTATTCCCTGTTTTCATCTTGATTACCCTCCCAGAATTCACATTGGCAAATTTTTGAGAGGGCTTTTTAGCAGACTACACTATCTGGCACCTTGAAAACAGGGAAAACCAGTTTTTAGCATAACTTTATCTGCCCTGGGTTGAGCTGGCAAAACGCCAACTGTCCAGGACAGAGTGAAGAGGGTTCCTCCTCCCCCCAACCAGCCAAGGGAAAAAAGAAGAGGGAGAGGAAAAAAAACCCTTTAAAGCAGGTTTATGTTGGAACTAACTACATGTATTTATATAGAAAAGAGAAAATTAAGAGGAAACTACAATATAACACACACTTACACAAGTTATGTTCCTTGAAGTTTTTAATTGTGTTTGTTTTAATTCATTCGGTTTCTTTAGGTTGGGTTGGTGTCTTCCCTATTTTCCAGCTAATCAATCCCCTTTTCTCCCTTCCCCTCTCCCCTGGGGGGTGGGATCCTTTGTATTGTGTATACAGTGTGGTTTGTAAATGTTAGTAAATATAATTTATTCTTTTTATTCAGGTCAGTTTCTTTAAAGTGCGTGTCTTTTCTGTTTTGGTTTTTTTTCCCTTTCCTTTGCTGAAAAGGTTCTGGGAAGGGGAAGGGGGGCCAGTCCAGGGTTGGCAACAGCTACACTTCAGTAAAAATTGAGTAAAGTGTGTTTAAGCACCTATACATGTGGCCTAAATACTCACAACACTCATATATGTGAACACCTAAAGTTGGACACACAGACATCACTAGACATTTACCTTGTCCTGCACAGCAGAGTGCTCAGCACTTCAGAAAATCAATGCTCTAAGTGGTTCATAGGATTTAGGAATCATCTTTAAGGTACCATTTTTATGTTCTTAAGTACCATGCTTAAAGCAAACCTTTAATGGAAAGTTGCACCTATTTTTCTCAGCTCAAGCTGACAAGGTGAGACATATTTGTATCCCTGAAAAAATTGCAACAGGTTTATTTTTTGGGGGGAGCTTTAGCTGCAACTTGTCAATTTTGTCCTCTCCTGAAGTGTGGTGTTATTTCTGAGGAGTGTCATACGAGGGTGAAAAGTAAGGATTTTTGTGGTCTGCCTAAATATGGATTTAAGAAACAAACAAACAAAAAAAAACAGAAAAAAAAGAAAAAAACCAGTAAATCTTTTAAAATGGTCTTTTATGCCTGTTTCAGCAATTACTGGAACAGAACTGAAATGTGTTTACAGATTCCTGCATTGAACTCTCACACCACTACTGTCACAAATCACATTGCTTTTCAACAATGGGTCATTTCTAGCACTCGAGAAGGGAAAGCTGTTTGAAATGAAATATTGCTGTGAATTCACAACAATGTATTTTTTGCCTTTAATATGCTCTTAGGTGACATCTCTCTTTTTGACATTTTATAGTGTCTTGGTGCTTTTTCTTTGTAATATTAGAGGAAAAAGAGAAACAGAACTTTTCTCAAATATTTATTTTAAAAATATAGAGTTTTCCACTAAAAATTCAGCTGATGTGCAGGTTTTTTGAGTACCTATGCATTATGTGTTTGGAATCTGCAAAGCTTATTTATTTCTTTTATGCAGAATGTGTGATTATATCATTAATGTTTCAAGTGGAGACTTATAAAGGGGAAGGTTGTGGACTACAGCTCAGCTCTTGACGTAGATCATAGAACATTCTTTGTTCCCAGATTTAGCCAACTCGCAATAGTACCTATCTGATTTTACTGTTATGCACTTGAATATTCATATTTTGCTAAAATGAAGTAGAATTTAAAAAAATAAAAAGGTATTTTCCTGTCTTGGTCATAGTAGCTTTTCAAATAAAATGAAATCATTTCCACTGGATTAAAATTCTTTCATTTTTTTTCTCTTAAAATTGGTCCAGCTGAGGGCTTTACAAATCACTGAAGCAAAGATTCCTCTCTCTCTCTCACCTAAACTTTACAAACTCGTAATGCTTTCTACTTCCTGCTGGCAGATTTATCTCAGATGCTACTTTCTTTATAAATTATAATATTGGTTTACACTCTATGGAATAGGAAAGACCTATGATGAAGGAAATATCAGAAACCTTCACTGTATCATTATAGCAGTTACTGAATGAGTTCAGAAAAAGAAAGTCTCAATTTGATAATTCAAATTCAAAGATGTGGTTTGTTGCCCATGCTGCAAACCAAAAGTAATCTAAGAAGTTCACAAAGTATAAAATGTTCTAGACTGATCAAGGAGTGATGGCTACAATGAACCATCATTGCTCACCATTACTGTCTTACTAAAAATGAAATAATAAGAACTGACATCTAATAACTGTTATGAAGTTCTTCAACTCCTTTACCAAAAGCCAAGTTGAAATACCTAATTGGAGAATGTGGCCAAGCACCAAAACCTAATTTTCTCAGAATTTAGGCTATGATATGAAAGTTGTGTCATGGAAATGTGAGGACAGAAGATTAGGCATAAGACATAGGGAAATATTATACATCTTATACACTGTGGGACCAGATGTCCTGTGGAGCAAGTTTTAGAGACTTCTGCTCACGGAAATAATCCTTGTGTATCTCCTTTAACATCATGCTGCTGCAAAATTTTAAAAGTCGATGGAAAATTAATCAATCATGTTCATTTTTGTACAGAAAGAAACATAAGTGAACTCTAATTTAGCTAAAAATTTGTTAAGTTTATTATCTGCCTTTGTTAGCCTTTCACATTTCATGCATCTTTTTAGAGTGTATAGTTCTATATATGAGAGCTCTATGGATTTTTTTTGGCTAATTAGTTGCACTAATTATTATGATTTTCAGTTGAAATATAAGATGCAGCTTGACAGGATGAAGGATTTTTTTTCAGTCCAGTGTGGAATCAATCAGTGAAAACATTAAGACTGCAACATGAAGATTAAGGAGTGTCAAGAAACGTTTTGGGTCTGGCTGAGACAGACTTGATTTTTCCCATGGCAGCCTTCATAGTTCTGTGCTTTGTATTGGTAGCTAGAAAAGTGTTGACAATACACCAGTATTTTGGCTACCACTGACCAGTGCTATGTGTGCTGAAGCCCTACTTCCTGGCAAGGTGCTGGGCATCACCTACTGATGGGAAATAAAGAAAAAAACCTCTTCTGTTTTGGTTTACTTCCATATGTGACTTTGCTTTTGCTTTTTTTAAACTGCTTTTATCTTGACACACAAGTTTTTTCCATTTTATTTTCTTCCCCCACTGTCTGGCTGAGGAGGGTAAAGATAGAGCATCTTGGTGGGCACCTGATGTTTAGCCAATGTCAACCCACCACAGTCCCATTTGCTGCCCAGCATGAGGCATGAGGAATTTGAAATGAAGACAGTGTCTGGGAGAGGTAGCAGGAAAAACATGGAATGAACAATGATAGAGAGCAGAATGACTGTGGAAAAATTTGGTTGTTGTGGTGAAGAGACCAGAGGTGAATTATTTGTGAATTGTTCACTTTCCCATCAGTGTTTTGTTCCTATTTTGGCTTAAGTGTGGGGAGTTCTTTAGTTGATGTGAGATTGTGAAGATTTGTGATGAATGTAGATTTTAATGACCATTCTTAAAAGTGTGATTCACAAAGGTAAGGGTTGGAATCTGTCGTGTTTGTGTGGCAAGGTTTTGGTGGCAGGCCCCTGCAGAGGTGGCTTCTGTTAGAAGCTGCCACGGAGAGAGGATTCCATGCTGGAACGGATTTACTGACAACACCTGTGACCCAATGAGGTCACATTGCATCCCATGGGAGGGACCCACACTGGAGCAGTTCACACAGAACTCCATCCTGTAGAAAGGACTCACATTGGAGAAGTTCATGGAGGGCTGTCCCCTGTGGTAAGGACTCCACACTGGAGCAGGGGAAGTGTGAGGAATCCTCCCCATGAAGAGGAAGCAGTGGCAGAAACAACATGTGCTAAACTGACTGCAGCCCCCGTTACCTAAGTCCCTGTGCTGCTGCAGGAGAGGAGGTAGAAAAATCTGGAGTGAAGTTGAGCCTGGGAAGAAGGAAGGAGTGGACAGGAATGTGTTTTAAAGTTTATTTCTCGTTATTTTATTGGTTATAAAATAAGCTAATTTCCCCAAGTCAAGGCTGTTTTTCCTGAGATGGTAACTGGTGAGTGATCTCTCCCTGTCCTTATCTCCATCCATGAGTCTTTAATTACATTTTCTCTTCCCTGTCCAGTTGAGGAGAGGAGTGACAGTGTTAAACCACCACAATCAGTTAAAAGTTCAGACTGTCACTTGTGGTAATATCATTTCTCACTCAGGCAAAAAGTCTTGGCTGGAAGGTCATTTCTCTGAGAAAATCTGCACCCTGTGTTATGACATCTTCTTGAACAGACCTGGACTAGCCCAAGAACTGGCATCAGCATTAGTAACTGCATTCAGGGTAGAAGACTTCATATACAAATTGCTAGTATGCCTATAACATGTTTAGGACTAAAGCTGCCATCCCTGCACAGCTGTGTCTTCCTGATAAATCCTCTTGTTTGGAACAATATATTCGTGCATTGCATGGTGCAGGTATACCTGTTTCTGTAGGAATAGGGGAAGACTTCCCTCAGACAGTCTGTTTTCCTCAGTTTCTGTAACAAAACAGTCTAATAGAATTTAAATTTGGCTCCTAATTATGTTCTTTCATTAGGTCTCAATGGCAATATATTGAGAAATGGAAATATATTGAGAAATGGAAATATATTCAGTTTCCATAACAAACCAATACCAATAATGAAGAGATAGATAAACATTTTACAGAAAACAAATATATTCCAAGTGATGGAAGTCTCAGATAGACAGAGAAAGAAGAAACAATATTTTATAAAAGAGTGGCCTCAAAGCAAGCATGTTTTTATCAGGGAACAAGTTGATAGAGACCAAGTATCTCAAAGGGGTAAAGCAGCTTTTTTTGAAGCATAAACATTATTTCTGACCCTCTATAAATTGATTAAAATTCAAGCAAAGTGAGCCATAAATAAAATAAATAACTTTTTTTTTGTTCTTACATGATAGGCATATCTGCTCAAACAAATTATATTACGAGACTGGACAATTTTGTCTGGGCTTTTGATCTTCAAAAGGAGGTTGTGGCCTAATCTGTGTGCTCTGTGCAGCTTCAGTTCTGCAGCACAGAGAGGCCAATGGTCATTTCATAAAAGGAAATTTCCATTTCTCTAGTAAGTGAATTTTTAACAGAATCTAGGAGAAAGCATTTTATATATAAGAACATATGAATTAATTCACTTACTCAGTTATATGTCTGATTCCCTTCTGAAATCTTTATTGCCTGAACGAGGTGTCTGGTAGAGCTGCGTGTCAAAGTTATGGGGCATTGCAGGTCTCATAACATCTTCCTGACTTTGATAGCTCAATAACTGCCTCTGCAGGGCAAGATCTGAGTTGAAAAATAATATAAAAGGGATGCTGACTCATTGCACCTCAATTAATAATTAATGATGGTGGTATATTCTCACGCCAGTAGCACATTCAAATGAGGTAGGCTGGAATAAGGAAAATGCCTCCATCTATGAGCCATGCAGGAACCCAGTTAGGTCTGAAATACATTGTAGCAGGTGAGAGTCTTCCTTCCTGAAAACAGAAGGCAAAAGAAAGCTATAGTTCTAAGCTTTGCCAAAGAATCAATCTCTTACCTAAGATTTTCAATTCCTGTGAAATGAGAAGCTGTTGGATCTGATTCCCACTTAGTGACTTGTGACTTTTGATGTTGAGGGGAAGGGAATATGCTGTCCCAGTGCTTATGACACTGCCAACAGAAATGTGGCAGTCATCCTGCCGAGCTACCATAGTCAAAATACTAATGATAAAATTGGTGCTATCCTGCTTTCCTTTGTTATGGTGGAAAAAACAAGAAAAAGCATATCTTTTAGTCTATAAATGGCTGCATTCCTGTCTGGCATAGTTGATGACTAAGAAAAACAACAGATTTGGGGTTTTAAGCAAACGCTGTAAAGTGCCTGAGGCAGATCAAAATCCTCACTGTTAAGGTGTTCCTCATTTGGTTAATGTGAACTACTTCTAGTTTACCTAACTTGTGACATTATTTTATCTTCACATAAAAATGGATGGCAAAATTTATCAGCTTCCTGTGTCTGCAATGACTGGAAGAGCTTTTTAAATTTCTTAACTTATTCTTAACTCACCCACTCTAATTGTAACGGAAATGGGAAAAGCTGCTTTGGAAATTAGGTTTTTTTTTAAATGTCTTAGGGAAATCTGGATTTCTAAAGGAGGGATATGCCATTTTGCAAGGGTCAGTAATGACTGAGACAAAAGAAGTTTTTTACTGTGATTGGAAACACATAGCAAGCACATTTCCACTTCTTTAATTTCTATCTCTTAGTTAAAAGTTACTGTGATTTCTTTAGTAGCTGTTGTTTAGCAAATTTTTTAATCTAAACCTGAAGGCATATGTGTTGCACATCCTAACTAAGGAGTGATGCCTTTGGGTATTGACTCTATTTCCTGACAAGATGAGAGAATTAAATTGGGTGGCCTAAGACATTTCTTCTGTTCATTAATTACTCCTTAAGCAGAATTTTCTCTCAAGTGCTTTCACTGCTGAAGTCCTCACTGCTGTATCTAGAATCTATAAAGATCTTGAAGAATAGACATATAATCCATTCTCTGTGCAAAATATTTTATAAGATATATCATCTGCTGTCACCTTATGTTTCAGAGGATTCTATTTCATTCAATATATTCACATGTAATGTACTTCTTCTTGTCGTCTTACTTGGGATCCGATGATAGGATAATGTTATCTCTCTCATCTTCTGAAAGTAAAATGATATAAATGTTAATGAAAAAGTTACTTTTGCATTCAAAAATATTAGTAGTCAGGTCATAGAAAACCTTCAGAAACTTGAGAACATAATCTAATAAAGACCAAAGAGGTAGAAGGGGATGACATACAAAACTATGCACAACATCCCTTATTCATCATGAGAAATTCTCTATTCTGAGCATTTGCTCACTTGAAACACTTCAAATCTGGAAAACCAAATAAACAACTACACAAAAAAAGATTTTATATGGGAAAAAGTTTAAGAAATCCCAGTGTATGAGATACACACACAGATAAAAGCCCCCCAAAACCCAAACCAAATGAAACTGAAAAAAACCAAACACATGGTAGTCTCACACAATCAAAATAAAAGGAATAACCATTCCGGAAGGAAGAAGAGAGGGGATGTGTGTGTGTGTGTAACTTTCCCCTTGGCTCATCTCTACAGCTGATTTCAGCATTTTTTTTCACATTGGCCCAACACCAACAAAAGGAAAACTGAAGAGATGATTGAGACAGTTTTTATCTATGGCCATGTGTATAATGTGGAAAATAATAAATGTACTGCAATTTATAGGCAGTACATTGAAGAGATATTTGTGGTTTTGGTGGATTTGTATTGGTGGCTTTTTCCAGTGGAGGAGACAGAGAATTCTAAAGAAATCAAAGCACATTTAATTTTCTTGTTGGAGACGAGTAAAGCGATATGTAGTCAGTGATACGTAAGCAAACAACTGATCATTATATATTTTTCTTAGTTGTGGAAGGATTAGAATGATTTGAAATCAATGTTGTTTTTTTTGTTTTAGTTAGATGAAAAGTGTACTGAAGAATTCAGTCCTAATTTATATGTGTATGTATGTATGGCCAGACTTCACGAACGCAGATTTGGGCAGGGCTGTCCCCACGTGGGTGGGCCCTTCCAGCCTGTGCAGTGGATTTTAGGTGAGGCTCAGCGTGCGCAGAACTGGCCCCACCGTTTCAGTCCTGAGGTTCATCTGCCACGGCCGAGTGAGCTTGGACAGTGATGTCCTCAGCACTGTCTACAGCACCCGGTACTAAGCAGGGCTGACCCTGCTGAGCATCCGAGATCCGACAGGATCGGATGGCAGGGACGCATTGAACTGCCAGGGGACAGTCCCCATTTGTTAAAACTCAATAACTGCACATAATCAAATGGTTTATCAGCATCCTAAGAACAGACCTTGTACTTGTATGGTCTTACATCTTCCTCTTAGATGTCACTCTGTCCAGGCAACACATAACACAAATGGAAACACAACGTGGTTTCAAATCATAATATTTGTCTCATTAATTCACACCTCCCATTAATAAAAATAATTTTTATTCATACCTGAAAAATAAAATATTTATGAACTTTAGAGGTATGCAGTTATTAACTTTATGGCAACTTAATCCCATTAGCAGCTTGCTTAACTCCAGTAATTGTAATTTGTAACTGCAAAAAAATAAAATTGCTGGCTAAGAAACCCCAAGTATGTTTAGATACATCCAAAAAGTTGTTGTTACAGTAAAATCAAAAGTGAGCAATTCAGATCTATAGAAAACCCTGTGAGACTGAGCTATCAGCCAGAAGCAGCAAGGAGCTCAGCTGCTGCTGGCTGAGAGGGAGGAGGTTACTCCCCAAAAATTCACATAGTAGGAATTCACAGGACTCTGCAGGGGCACGAAAACAGCCTGGATGAAATAATATAAACATGGGACTTGTGAGAGAGAGGCTTTAACCAATTGAAGTATCTGGCGTGGTGGTGTGTTAATTCTTTTAGCCAATAAGCTGTAGTCCTAACCCCATATAAACTGTGTGCTTTGGGTAATAAAATGTCTTCACTATAAACTTCATAAGCTTGTTGGTGAAGTCCTTTATCTCCGCCGAAAATTGTTTACTTTAAAAAGTAATGAAGATTTATAAGAAAAAAGTCATAGCAATAAACATTTTCCTGCTTAGAGTAGACTAAATGGTGCATTTTGAGCTGGGCTTTTGGTGTGGTCAATTCCTCAATTTGATTTTTATCATTCAGATGCAACTCCATTTAATTATCCAGCATAATCTATGTGAAGAATAACATGCCTTTAAATACCCAAGCAAGCTAGTGAGGAAGAAGAAAACTATTATTTTGTAGGAACAGAATCTGATTTTATAAAAGCAGTGGTGATTAAATTATTACTTCTTGAGATTCTTGGTATTTTTGTGTTGATATGTGTTTTGTTATAAGCAACCCTGCCTTGAAGATGCTCATGCTATGGAGCAGAACTCAGTCCTGAGAGTGTGGTCTCTCCACTGGGAATCTGGTTTCAAGTGCCACACTCAGTTGTCATGGTAGTGTATCACTGAAATAATTTATGCAGTTTATATCCATTGTCTCATTTGCATTAGATTTTAAAAACTTATATTTGAAAATACCTTAAAATTTTAACATAAATGTGTTATTTCTGGTAATTTACTTGTTAATTTCCTTTCTTCATTTCTTCATCAGTCTTGGGAAGATATGTAAACATCTGTGAGGGTTTAAACTGTGCTGTTTAGTGCACTTTAAAGCCACACTTAAGACATCTCACAATCATCTTATATTCGTTTTACCTTGAAAGCAGGAGTAAGACATTTTTAACAATGTGAAAGGCAGAAGATAAAACTCTATATTATAAGAAGAGATAATTAGAAAAAGGGCATGAGATGAAGTACCTGCTTAGAAAGCTATAATTTAAACTGGTAATTAAACTCAAGTGTTTCATTTTCCCAGTCAGCTCATCAGTGACTCTAGAAAATAAATGATCCGAAAGTGAAATCCTTTGGGGGACACTATAGTAATTCATTATATTTCTCAAGGGACAATATATTCCCAAAAGCTGTTTCTGGGTAACCTCAAGAGCAACAGATATTACAGTGTACAGGTGGCAAAGTAGGGACAATAAGGGGAAAAGATAATTTAATTTCAATATTCAGGAAGTTTCCAGCCTGGCTTATAGTCTACTGTCATTTTCTTAAAAATCACAGAATCAGTATGTATTTCCTATACTATATCACAGTTAATAGTTACCACCTTTATCCCTATGAAAATAAGGAGGCTATACAGGATTGGCTGCTGTATTTTCACTGGCACTCTTCCAAAAGTTAATTACATGTACAGAAAAATTGGTGATAAAAAGGAATCAGAGTCTAGTCTAGCAGTCTGGTAGGTCAGAAAGTAATATCCTTTGCAATGAGGGAAATCTCCCAAGAGAACATTCTATTATGCCTTTCCCCTATATTGAGTTTAAAGCTTGAAGTGTTGGGAATTCCCCTTTTGTTCTGGGAAATTAATCAATTCTACTTTTCCTAATTTTTTCTGACTAATTTTTCTTCTGATTAATTTCCTTCAGTTGCCTCAAGTTATTGTGTTTACTCCCTGCATGACTATCAATCCCTTCTTAGTTTTTGTTTAGCTACTCTTCCCATATTAAATTTTAATTTATTCTTGTATGCCAATCCCTTCAGACCTCCTACATGTTACAGCATTTTTCTCCATAATCCTTCTGTTCTTCATGCTCATTCCAGTTATCAATCATCCACAGAAAGAGTTGAATTTTAAACCAATACTCCCAAACCCACAGATTTTATAGAGCAAGGTAAAAACATCTTTCAAAAGAGAAACAATAATTCTCAAATTGTTGAGCTAAAATACCAATCTGTTCTTCCCTCCCTGCGGAAAATGTGTAAAAATGCATCTTTATTGACCACCTTAAGTTGTTTGTGTGTTATTAAAAGAACTCAAGGTGAAGCTTTTCATAAGACAGTTGAAAAGCAGACAAAAGATGTTTCACAGACAATATGGAAGGTAAACCAGCATACTGTCAGCAGCACCACCCAGGATAGGCAGCAGAAGCAGCCATGATGAGAATTGCAGATTTTTAGCTTCAACAAAGCTCCACAATAACTTCAATTCATTTGTTCTGGGATTTGGATGTGATTCTTACCTGTGGCAGTGTTAGCTCTGCCTACTGTGTCAAGTGCATTACCACAGCTGCACAGCTGTTCAGGGAAAGCCAGGCAGAAATCTTCTGCTTAGGCAAGAAGAAAACAATATTCTCCTTCTTCTCAAGCTCACTACTCCAGCCCCAAAGAAGCTTTTTTGCTATTTTCAGTCTGTCCTGGGTTGAGCTGGCAAAACGTCAACTGTCCAGGACAGAGTGAAGAGGGTCCCTCCTCCCCCCAACCAGCCAAGGGAAAAGAAGAGGGAGAGAGAGAAAAAAACTTCTAAAACAGGTTTATGCTGAAACTAACTACATGTATTTATACAGAAAAGAGAATATTAAGAGGAAACTACAATATAACACACTTACACAAGTTATATATAACAAGGAATAACTTCCCACTCCCCAATTAATACAAAGCCCATTACTCTAAATTCATAAGCACTCCAAAAGACACTCAGCAAGAAAGAGAAAGTATTAACAACAAAATATTTCTACTTCCCTGAATGCAAACAAAATGCAAGCAGAGGCAACAGGAGCAGGGCCCAGCATAGTAGAGGAGCTGCCAGATGTCCTCCTCTTAGTGCAGCCATGATGGAACTGACCAAGCCACTCCCACACACTGGATTTTGCACCTTTTGAGATGATGTAGTATGGTATGGAATACACTATTATTGGCTAGAAGAAGTCAGCTGTTAGCTAGCTCAGCCCAGCTCAAGTCAGCTGACAATTTCAGGCCTAATCTGAACTTTCAAGCCTAATTTTTTTGCCTACTTGGCTAAACCCATAACACTCAAATATTGGATAGTGTTCACAATTTCCTGAGTGAGCACCAAACAAGGCTGGGGGTAATATCTCTTATTAAATTATCAAAACAAGCAATGACACAAAAAAACTCCATGAAAAAAGCTTGAGAGTCTTGGGAATTATTCACAGGAAATCTGCATTTCTTGCCTATTAACATTTTCTACCCTCGCCATTGGAAGATGTATTTCCAGATGCTCAAACTTCTCCTGTTTTTACCATGTGATCCCTCCCGTAAAGAGGACACAGCTTGGTGCATCAATACATGAATCTATCAATAACTTCATATGGGAGAGTAATAAACATTTTTCAAAGAAAGGTCTGCATTACCAGTCTTTATCTCTCTAAAACTTCTTGGTTTGTTACAGACAAAAGCTTACCCAGCACTCCCACATCAAGAATAGCAAGGTTTCAAATTTTCAGGTCCCTGAAACTAAAAATTTTAACAACATAATCCTCGAATAAGATTCATTTAGATTAGAAAATGAGAAATGAAAGAAACCAAGGTGATGTCAAGGCTTTTTCTAAGCATCTGAGAAAATCCTTTTACCTTAAATCACCTCCTAAAAGTTTGAGCATTCAGAGAAAAAATTTTGTTTAATTCATCCACTTTTATAGATAAAAAACCAGGGCTAGGACATCATTCATGATTAAAGTAGCCAAAGTTATGAAAGAGCTTGTAAAAAGTCCCTAGTATTTCCTGCAGATAAGTGTCATAAAATGATGGAAGATGAAAAAGCATAGAGTTTGTCTGAAATCTGCTTGAAATCAGTGATCTGTGCATAGAATCCAGCTGTTATTAGACAGATTTTCAACACAGGGGTCCTAAAAATTTGGTGAGTCCAACACACCAAGAAGACACAGTTTATGTGTCACTCAGTGACTGGACATAATCATACTGACACATGGAGAAAATTTTTTCCCATCCCTGTAAGCTGTTTGAAAAGCAAAGACAGGATGACAGAAGCAACAAGAACCAAACCCAAGAATAATAAATCATATTTATAAATAATTCAATCACAAGCATATTTTTCTGAATTTCTAAGGCAAAACTTTAGCAACAGATTATTAATCCCAATTGGCTACAAGATTTCCAAAAAAGAGGCATATCAAAACATCTGAACAGACTTGCAATATTGGATTTGTTGTTTATTTATTTATGTATTTCTTTGTACTGTGTTACTGTCCTAGGACAATTGTACTAAACATGCAAGTACATTATAGATATATTACCATTCCCCAGGAAATCTTAGATTGTAGTATCAGACAACAAGCAGCTACAGAGAGTTTTGTGACTGAGCTGGCTCTTTCCAACTGTAATTCTCAGAATGCACCACAGATTTGTGAGAAAAAGCAGAAAAAATGGCGCAAAAGAAGGACAAAAAGTATAAGGATGTGTTACTGTAGCAACACATGAAGTGATTGGATAAAAGAAACACCTAAATATATACCTAAGGCTTTAAGATATGAGTGAATTTCCCTGGCTTTTGAAGCTAATATTGTTTTATGGAACTGAATATAAAAATCACGAGAGCATAAAATTTTAAAGTAAAAAAAACATAAAATCCCCTAAAGCATGTATTAATCAGTAAACTCATCGATCTTTTAGTTTTGCCAACTATTGCCTAATCAATAGCAATATTTGCATGAAAATATGACTTAAAATAGTTTTCTAAGTATCTGAACAGCCACTGTGCAAATTCAATGCGTCATTCCTCCTTCATTCTTGAAAGTTAGAAACTGTTTAAAAGACACAATATTTGCCAATATTCTGCAGTTATCCCTTTATGTATGTTATTACTATCTTACTAGGCAGTTAAATGCCTCCCTGCCATCCGATCCCGTCAGGTCTCGGAAGCTGAGCAGGGTCAGCCCCGGATTAGTACTTGGATGGGAGACCTCCTGGGCAATGCCGGGGGCTGTAGGTTCTAGTCCTGAGGACTTCACTGGCACCGTCCAAGCTCGCTCGGCCGTGGCAGATGAACCTCAGGACTGAAACGGTGGGGCCAGTTCTGCGCACGCTGAGCCTCACCTGAAATCCACTGCGCAGGCTGGAAGGGCACACCCACGTGGGGACAGCCCTGCCCAAATCTGCGTTCGGGAAGCCGAGACACACACACACACACACACACACAATCTTACTAGAGCCAGAGGAATTTCAGATGCCATCTTACAGAGCACCTCTATATGTGTTCCACAGCTTATGTTTAAGAATGTATGACATACCATGTTCTTTTTACACCTCATGCAACCCATAGTGATGTATCCCTCATGAGCAAGGCTCTTGTTCAAAAGAACCTCCCTTGACAAAGAAGCTAAAATCAGTTACATTAGGCATACAATTACTTTGAAAAACTATGGAATAATATCACTCAAATGACAGAAAATGAACAAAATATGTATGGGACTGTGTAACTATACAGTCATAACTATGTATTGAAATTTCCTCTTAATCAAATATTAATAATTTGGACACCAAAACTGATAGCCTCCCTCACAATCTTCACTCAAGATCTTTTATAAACTTGTTATGGGAAGTAAATTGGTAAAGTCATATAAATTCCTGTTTTAAAGTTGGCAAATTATCAAAATCCAGACCCACAGAAAACTGCCATAAGTACATAATAGTAGCAAATCCCAATTAAAAAAAAATAACCAAAGTTATTTACAGATTTTGTTAACCTCTGGTGAAATGTAGAAGAAAAAACATCACCTGACTTTGATGGGTTTGGTGAATAATATATTTTCCACCTTTAGTCTCCACAAATTATTTAGGTAATCAATAATATCAGATTAAAAAATCAAATGGGATTGGAGGATATTTGTTTGGCAAACAGTCCAGTTGAGAGCGTTCAAATAGTGATGAGAGGAAATAAAATAATCTTTTTTTTTTTTTCTGCCTGATAAAGAGATTTCTTCTTAGCTTCTCCTGTGATTTCTTTTTGGCTATATAGGCAGTGCATTAGAAGAAATTCACTTAGAATCTGGAACAGGATTAAAGCTTCAAGAATGGGTAACTGAAGTAAAGCCTGTTTTGTTTGGATTTTCTGAGCCTAACAAGAATCACTGAAACTAAAATAAAAATAAATGGAAACTAAAATTTAGCCTCTATTTTCATAGTTGGGGATTTAAAAAAAAAATAGATTGTCCCTGTGTTTATTGAAGAGGAAAAATCCTTAGGCTGGCACCCTAGCTGCACAAAGGGGATGAGAGTAGTGTGCTTGAATCTTTGTTGTTTATAGACTGCTTACTGAATATAGGAATAAAATACTGCCAAAATGAAACAGAATCATTAAGCTCATTTTGCACAGACTTAAATGGCCACAGAGAACAAGAATGAAGACCAGACTAAGATCACATGTACATAACTGGGGTTTGTTTGCTAAAATAACTATTTAATAGAATCATAGAATTTATTAGGTTGGAAAAGACCTCCAAGATCATCAAGTCCAACCCTTGGTCCAACTCCAGTCCCTTTACCAGATCATGGCACTCAGTGCCACGGCCAAGCTCAGTTTAAAAACCTCCAGGGATGGTGAATCCACCCCCTCTCTGGGCAGCCCATTCCAATGCCTGATTACTCTCTCTGGAAAAAATTTTTTTCTGCTCTCCAACTTAAATTTCCCCTGGCAGAGTTTGAGCCCATCGTGCCCCCTTGTCCTATTGCTGAGTGCCTGGGAGAAGAGACCAGCCCCCACCTGGCCAGAACTTCCCTTCATGTATGTAACAGCAATTGTCAGAGAAGAGAAGAAAAATATATTTTCTGATGTATGGATGAAAAATTAGATTGAAATTTATCTGACCAGATAAAACCATAGAAAAATTTTTGCAATTTATTTATAGCTGCCTGGCCAATTCTGAAGTCAATAGCAGTAAAGAAAATCAGGAGTTCATTTTGAATATTGGTTTAGCCTAAATTAACATGAAAAATTTTCAAGGTTTCTTGTTATATTTGCAAAATTATAAGGCTGGATGGGAACAAATGAAATCTCATCCAGCTCCACATGCTGTAGAATATAAAAGAATGCAGAAGAAGACATAGGCCTTGCCCTAAATATGTACATACAAAGTAGATGGGTAATGACTGGTTCATATCCAGAGGACTGTGCTAGTCTAATATTTTTAACATTCCTGTCAGTTCCTTAGTAATGCCATTAAACCATCTGGCTAGAGTTTATGGATGATCTCCAAGGAAGGTTGTTAGGAGGAATTTGAAGCCAAGGGGAGAGACAGGGCACCTGTTGCATTAGCAACTGTGTGGAAATTTAAAATGGGGTGAAAGAGAAAGCTGGTCAGGCAAAATGAAAGATTGAATTTGAGATGTAATTGGAAAAAGGCCAAACATAAAATGTACCCTCAATGGAATAGGAATGGTGGCTTTTTCTCTTTCCTGCACTATGTTTCTGAAAAGCTCTCATACGGTGCAGAGAAGAGACTAGAGAAAGTCAGCCACTCTTGGGATGCAAAGATCAGTCTCTAGTGATACTCCTAGACAGGAAAAGGAGTCTTGATTTAGCACCTAAATAACCCAGCTAATGGCAGTGTGTAAGGAGAATAACAATCTGACCTTTGCAGTTGCCATGACTTTTCAGACCAGGAAGAACAGGGAAGGGACTGTCAAGATTGCTGCTCCTGCTAGACTGTTGACTCAGTCAAAAGGCTCAAACTGGCTATTAAGGTGAAATAGGCAGAAAAATGCATGAATACAATCTTAATATGTTGCTGGGGTTTGTATGTTTTTCTTAGTTTTGAACTTTACATATACTGAAAATTCTAATAAATCTTTAAAGGCAGTGAATTACAAATGGCATACTAAAAGAAACTTGTTTAAAATTACTTTTTCCCTTCCTTTGCAACAAAGATTGAAAAAGCTCTTCCCGTAATTTTCTTTTTTTTTTTTTTTACATTTTTACTATGCAGTAAATAAGATACTTTGTTCTGACTTTTTAAATGTGGTTCTGGCTCTCTTTTATTTGTTCATTTATAGCATACTCTTTCCACACAGACAAATACCCTTTTTTAATACATCAGAACACAAAACCCAACATGACATAACTGATAAATTGCAAAAATAAAATTACTGCAGAAATGCAGCACTGTGGTTTGAACCTTTGAGGGACTGAGACATCTCACAAATTTTAGATTCCACACTCCAAAGGATATTAGCCGACCGTTTCCAAGTTCATATTTTTTAACATAGATATTCAAATAATCCAGCCAATATACTGAAGGTATGTTGTGAAATCAACAGAATTTAGCCTCAGCAGCAGCTGTAAGATTTGGCCTCTGGATAGTGCAAAAGAACAAGAAAAAATTATTCAGGAAGAGCATATATTTTATGAGTAGAAACAGCAGCGCTAATTGAATTCTACAAAGAGAATATCATTGAAATGTGAAGAGCCTTTGAGTAAATTTATGGCCACATTATGCCTCCTTTTTTGCATCCCATTGTGCTCATCCTGCTCATAACTTGGCTCCAAGAGCCAGATCCTCAGCTGGTATAAATTGGTGTCATTCCACCAAAGACAGAGAAGCTGCACTGATTTATACCAGCTGTGGACCAAGCATGTTTTTATTCCTTCTACTTCTCCTGTTATTTGAATGAAGGTGTAGCCAGAAAAGCTACTATGGTCTAAACAGCAGATGAATAAACATAGTTTGAAGCATATCCAGCATGGCTATAGCATTTCTATTATTTGAATAAAAAGATAAATCCAAACTACAACTGAAAGTCAGTTAATTGGAGATTCAGAGATCTCCCTCACATTGTGTGCCATTAATCATCTACCATATAAACAGGCACATTCAGCTCAGAATCATTTAAAACTTCATTTTATTTGTAGAAAACCAACTAAAAAATGTGAATTTATTCTGAGCAAATCTATTTCTTTTGTGGTTAGTTTTGCATTTTGGGGTGTTTCTGTGAGCATTTCCCCCCCAAAATCAACGAGTCATCACATAGGTCTCTGAATTTCTGTGCAGGTTTTTGAAAATTAAGGTCTTTCAATAGAAACAAATTGTATTAGTCATACAAAAGTGTGAATTGCATACATTTATGAACACATTCTAACCTTGGATAAGACACATTGACTTCTGAAATCAGAGTTCCCAGTTTTATTGCATTCACTCTACTTTTGTTTTTATCCTGTTTTGTATTAATTCAGTGAGCAGGAGCAGCTCAAACTAAAAAATGGAAATGAATATCAATATTATTTTTCCTTAAAAAAGTCTCAGTATTATTTTTCCTTAGCAAAGTCCTCATGATGAAGACTTCTGTATTTATGTAGGTATTTTACAGCCTGAATGTTCAGCATGACTCACTCAAGATTTTTCTATAGTGCCCAGAGAAAATAAGATCATATTCCTGACAGACTCTCTGGACTCTGAAATATACCTGGAAATCTGTAGACATACTTAAAAGAAACAGCAACTCTATTCTTTGGTTCTCCACATACTAATCTGTGAGATCTGCTAAGTATCAGATTGCCTCTGTCTGGATAGACCTTAGTATGTTGAAAAGGGGTTTCTAATTTCTGGGTGGGACAACCCATTAGGCCACTGTGGATGTTTCTCTGATAGTCAGAATTAGGAAAGCTAAAGATGTACATCAGAACACTGAAAAAGTAAGAATTCTGAAGAGCCTTGACTGAAGATTTCTCAAAATTTCCTGCAGTGATGTTCAGTTATTTTGAGTATGGCTAAAGCTATATTCAAATAAAGAAATTCCAACTCAGTGACAAGCTTTGGGGTTTTTTTACCTTTTTTTTTTTAAATGCATCTTTGTCCATTGGCATGAGTTAATTTACTAGGAAAAATTAAGGATATAGGTCTAATTGTGGCAGGCTGGTACTGACCCAAACAAAAGGATTTTTGAAAAATATGAAAAGCATCCTTTTGTGAAGTTTATTGCTTTAGGTAGTTAGTATTAATGGGTTATAAACTATCAATTAGTTAATACTGATCAGTTAATTAATTATTACTTAAGCAGATGTGATTAATTGCCAAATAATTATTAGTAATTGACCAGTGATTAATAGTGATTATCATGATTGATTATAAATTTCATTTACAGTGTATCTGCAGCAACACTGTTATCCCTTTCCACTGAGAATCCATCTCCATAGCACCTAAAGTGCAGATCAATCAAATTACAGGGAAACAAGCCCCTTGTTCTCTTCAAGAAATTGTCTAGGTGACTTTATAAAATTCTTGGGTAAAGGCATGGAGCCTTTGCTTTGTCTGCAATATCCTTTTCGATACAGTCTCTGTAATCTCTGCTCGATTTTTCTACCAGCTCTAAGCAAACACAACATGATTTTGCTGTTGAGGAAATGTGGTTGCAACAATTTAAAATACTACTTTATAACAGAAGTGTGGAAAGATCCTTTACATTGTGCATTTAGTTTCCCATTCAAGGAAAAAAAGGCAGCTCAACACAGTATAAAATGACAGACGAGACATTAAAATCAAGTTTGTTGCAAAATTTCGGAAAAATTCTGCAGTCCAAATTGTTCAGTGATAACAAGTAATAAGGTGTAACCTCCAGAGTTTTGAACTCAACTGCTGTTATGCAAGGACAGTGTGCAATTTGAGAAGGAAAAAACATCCATTTTAAGAATTTGGATCAGACTCTTTTGAAATAAGCCCATAAACTAGATGGTTTAGAGGCAATATGGCTGGATCCCAAGAAAAAATATATATGGCAAGAGAGCCTTTAACAGCAAGTGATGAAGCTAAATTGGATCTATGAGCACTACACTGTAGCATCAAATTTAGATCTGGTAAAACAGTGGCTATACTGAAACTTTTGAATTTTTGCTGTTTACCACTCGATTGGGCTCCAGAAACCCAGATCCCCTGAACCTCTCAACTCCTGTGTGAGTCGTGATCGGTGCACTACCCCCAGTTGGATGAAGAGGTGGTGGCCTTTTGCACAGAACTGAGATTTACCCCTCTCTCTTTTGGGTCACTGGTCTCACAGGTATTACCTCCTTAGGGACTTAAATGCTAACAACAGACATTTTGCTACCTCCAGCTACAAAAACACTTTACAACTATTGAGAGAGGGAGGCTTTGGCTCATACTGGAGTTCTGCCAAGGAAGTTGGAGGTTTAAACACGCCAAAATCCTGGCCTATCTTGCAAATCAGGTCAGAGTGCAGATGCTGTGTTCCTTGGTCATCAATGTCTCTGGTGCAGCTGGGTGAAGTTTCATTTTATTTCTTGTGTGGGGCCAATGAGGGACAGAAACGTTTACGTACTTGATGGCAGCAAACACTAGAGGTCTGAACTCCAACCCCTGGGGGAGGCTGCACACTGGATCTCAGTCCCCTCGGGTGAGATGAGAGGCCACGTAGGCTGGTGGCTGAAACTCCTGGGTATTTCCCTGTGCCAATAAAAACACTGCATCAAGCTGCCAATATAGAACTATTCAGTGTGTAGAGAGTGTGTTCACCCATTCCCGTGCTGAAGATGTGCCAGTTCCTTGGTGTATGAAATGGAAAGCGACTGTAGGTTATAAAATTGTGATGGATGATTTAGGTGGTTGTATTCAGCTGTAAGCAATAAATGCTGAGCTCAGCAGAAACTACTAAAGGCAAAACTGCAAGTGATTTACTAGCAATTTAAAGCACATGAGATTTGTAATGCATGAGGCCCTCAGGCCCATCACTTCTCTTCAGTAATGGGAAACAATATTTTGGTGAAAAATGGCACGTTTGATTTCAACCTTGTGCTGTAAAATATACAGGCAGCCTCGTTCTCTTCATTTCTCAGGGTGTATCTTCTTACATCTTATTCAAACGGGAAGTTGATGTTCAGAAAAAGTTGGCAATATTAATATTCCTTGAGTGAGTTTTGTTATGAAGGAAAAAAATATTTCAGGATAACTAAAACAGTGCAGTTTTAAAACTACTCATCTAAATGTTTCAAATTTTATCTTACGTATGATAAACTTGTGTGAGATTAACTCCATAGTGAGCCAAAACAGCTGCCCTTTGAAGGAAAAAAATGAAAATGTCATTTATTTCTACACAAGTACCAATACAGCTAAGCAGTTCAAATACCAATTTGCATTTAAGGGGGCAACAGTGGGTGAAGGAATGCTGGCATGGAGCTGAATACTGAGTTATCACATACTTGGTGTGACACAGATAAACACCCTCTAGCTGGGGGCTTACGCTGAGGTTTTCTTAATTAGCCAAAATTTCAGTTCATGAGACTACCTTTAAAAAGTTGTTCCACTTAACAGTGATCATGTGAAAAATGGTGTGGTGGATTCCACTGATTTTGGATGACCAGGAATTTAGGTAAAAAAGCATCTCTTTATTTTCCAAGTATGTGTTGTCTAAACAAGGAAGGCACAATAAGCCTGCAAATTTACAACACCAGAGTCTTAAAAAAAAAAAAAAAGAAAAAAAAAGAAAAAAGAAATTTCCACTCAGCAAAGCTAATCAGGTTATGCTACTTTTCCTTGGGTTATTTCCAACATGGTCATGTTAGCCTAGTTGCTGAGTTACCACCTTTTCTCTAAAGTCAAAGGCTTAGATGGTAGGTGAGCTCTGCAAACAACCCAGATGGTGATCTAATGGCTACAAATCCTCCATTCCCTGGTAGCAAAGATCTGGTGTCTGGTTTCTGCTGTGGTATCAATAGCTGAGCAACAATTTACTCATAGTCGAAGACGGAGATGAACAATTTGTTTTGGTTGACTTTCTGTGTGTTGCCCTAAGTATCCCACCTCTTTCACATCTCTGGTCTGTGCAATGCGTTGCCTTTCCATCTCCTCCCATGCCTCCATGATGCCAGCTCTGCTCACTGCACATCTTGTGTGTACCTTTGCAGAAAGGATTATTTTAGTTATAAAATAGCTGTCGTAAACATCCCAAATTCCAAAGGAAGTAAAAATGTCCTGAAATATTTCTTTTGGATAGATAAATGAATAGATGAAAATTGTATCCATCCATCCATTTGCTAATGATTAAAGCCCAGTAGTAAGCAATAAAAAAATAATGCTTCTAATCCTGCTTTTTTTTTTCTTTCAAGTCTCTAGCTAAGACTTTCTCTTACTGAAAACTTGGAGCTTTTTAAACTTTATTTATCACAGCTAAACTAAAAGAATTTTTAACCAGAAAGAGAAGTTACTTAATACTGCAAATCCTTAGACTAGCAGCATGATAGAGGAGGGAGGAGGTTAAAGATATGAACTAGATATTTGTGCTTTTATCCTGAATCTATTGAAACCATGCTAATACATCAATCATTCTGTTCTGCCAGTGAAATCCCTCCTAACTTGGTCAATAGAAAGGATTAAGATGAAAGGAAAGTAGTGAAAGCACTTTCTGTCAAGTGGCGGTGTATACATCCACTTAAAATCAAGTATCTATACAAGGAGCCATAACTACTAAGAGGCAATGTTCATGTTCTACAATGACTTTTCCCTCCAGATTATTCAACTGGAATTTAAAAATCAAAATCATGAAAGCTTTTAAGAACTGGAACCTCAAGGTAAATCAGATCAGTCAAAACTTATCACCATAATTTTTGTTTCCTAACCAAAGCTTCCATTTATTTTTCCAGCAACAGATTTACCTTAAAACAGGTTGTTTTGGACTTTATTATTTGCAGTAATTTAAAAACTTAATTAATAAGAACATAATAAAAGTGACTTTTTGTAGTCTTGCTGGTCAGGCCATGAAGAATTTTGATGGTTAAAACTGCTTTCAAAGAAGCTGATCTTAGTAAACAGGTTTTATGGCAATGGGTGATAGCATTTTGTAGGACTGCTGGAGAGAAGGCTGTCACAGAAATGAAATTAGGTGTTCTGGATCTTCAGAGTTAGAGAGGTTGGCAAAGGGCAGATATCACAAAAGATATAGAAGAAAATAACAAGATTTAGGCACATTATGTGTTAATGGCATGAAAAAAACAAGACCTGGACATGTTCACAATTTCTTTTTTTCTGTCACACATGAGCAATTGCCACCAGTCAAAGGGTGTATTATGTTTTCTTTTCCCATGGGTGTACAGAAAGCAAGTGGTATTTTCACCCAATTCTTCCACTTCTGATATCCCCATTATTAGAAATGTCTAAACATCTAAATAAATCTTTGAAAGCGTTAAGCAATTTCCTTTTGACTTTTTAAATGTAATTTCCCCTTTTACTCTCACCCTCATCTACACTCTGTGGTTTGTTGTTATTTTGGTTTTTTGGGTTTGTTAGGATTATTTTGGTTTTCATTTTTTATGAGCAGTATGTTTACAATACTTTAATTCAAAGAAATCAAATCCCAGGGTACTAGAGGTCTCTGTTCTTCCTAAATCCTACTTCAAGTTCTAGAA
This sequence comes from Pithys albifrons albifrons, assembly GCF_047495875.1. Taxonomy (NCBI): domain Eukaryota; kingdom Metazoa; phylum Chordata; class Aves; order Passeriformes; family Thamnophilidae; genus Pithys; species Pithys albifrons. The sequence goes on along the minus strand of NC_092458.1, from coordinate 3,328,592 downwards.
ATAAGAAAAGATTTTCAATTTATGTTCAATAATTGAAGCAGAGCACCTGCTAAGGCAGAATATTAGATTGCCTCGTATAGTGACAAATGATGAGAGAGTGATGTCCAATGACTCTTGTAATGTAAATTGATTTCAGATTATTATGGCTTCTCTCTTTAGCTGACTGTGATTTTGCAGACATCTATGGAAAAGTGACTGTGCTCTAAGTCCATGTTTTTTTACTTTATGTGTTTGGGGCTTGAAGTAGCATGTAGAAACTGTGACCACAGAGAATTTACTTTGAATAAAAGTATTTTCCGTACTAGATTTTTTTTGTTGTTGTTTCTTTCCATGAGCTATATGGCCATAGTAGGTAGTTACTGTCATTTTGTACTCTGGAGCCTGCTGAGAGACAGCAGTCACATTTTTCTTGCTTTTTTCTCTGGGCTGCTGCCTGAAGTCTTTCTGCCATGGAACATTCTATTACAAAGTTGCTCAGAAACAACAGGCAAGCAACCAAAAGCTGCAGTAGCCAAAGAGCAAGGACCAATGCATGTGTGCCTGCTTAAAATGTAGCTGGCATTCAGAGGAAATTATGACATGAATTGGCAACAGCAACATTGTGGTTAGACCTAGGAAGATTGTGGTAGTATTTAACATACTATGTCAATCTATTCAAATTTCCTGTTATAACAATGTAAAACCAACATCATATCAAGACTGTGATTATTTTTTTAAGATAAAAACAACAAACATAATAACTTCCAAGCAATGAAGAATTTCCAGATCTATTTTCCTGAAATCCTTTTTTTTTATAGGATATATATCACTTTCTGCTTTGAATTTTATTAATGACAGTAGGTCTCAAGACTGATGTTGTGTTTTCAGGAATGGTGTCACATGTGAATGTGCTGGTTTAAAGGTGAACCAGCAGGGGAAATGAACTCAACACGAGAGAGACTATAAGTCAGACCTAAAATTTAATAATAATATTACAATAACAACACTGACACAAAAGGGAAATTGCTTTCAACTCACAAAAACCCAGCAGTATAACCCAGTGTCCTGGGGCACAAACCCAAGGGGGTTTGTTTGCCCTTGTGCTGAGACCCCTGTGGCTCCCCCAAGTCCAGACCAAAGGAAATGAAAAACCTGTTGGTGCAGGCGAGGGCTGTGGTCTGAGTGAGAGCAGTGATCTCCTCCTGTCAAGGTCCTGCTGCTCCTCTGGATCCGACGAGAAGTTCTCAAGGTCTTCTTACCCACCACTTATGTACCCTCAGGGAGCACCCAGTCCCTCCCCCTGGGTGGGGACTCACACAATGGGTGATTAACTCTGGGAGCCAGGGGGTGTTGAGCTGTTGATGGCCCTTAGCAGCTCCGCCCCCTTAGGCTGGGTGTGAAGGTGATAATGACTCCCTGGGCAGCTGCTGCAAATGGCCCATTGTCCTTGGGAATGAATAGAGGGGGTAGAATACACAGCTTTGATCACCCCCACACAGTGTCAACTGGTCCCTCCTGCTCAACTAGGACAGTGAGTAGTATTTTAATGGACTCTTACCTTTCAGGGTTTGATGGAAAGATGGAGGAGGCTTAAATAGCTTTTTATAACATTTTTGTCACTCATTTGAAATGTTTCACGGTTTATTAAAGGGCACACTAAATGCAGACATACTAATAATCTGAAGATTTATTCACTGAAAGCCAGAATTGTACAAATGAAATGTTTCAGAGTAAGCTGCATATGAGCAGATTGTGTCTTTCTCTTTGCACCTACAATTTCCATTTGAAAACAGGGAGTAACATGTTGGCACATGTTGGCACAGCTAAGCCTGATATTTTTAACTTTCTGTCTTTGTGATCTTTAAAATAGGAAGTCTTCCTATATTACATGTTTTATTCTTTTGATGATAATTATTCTCCAAGCCAGAAAAAAAGAATATTAATAGTTTATAGATTTGTAGAAACTTAGTGATTAGCAAGGTCAGTCTCCTGTTATTATGAAAATTCAATTTTGGAACATTAAACTGAACTTCTATTTTCTTGACATGTACTACTTAAATATGCTTAATGAAAGAACGGTGTAGTCTACCGTAGACTATATATTTAATTTTATATATTTTGATTATCTGAAGTTCTTTTATTTAATCTGGGTGTCATTAAAAATATGACTTTTAATAAGTATTTATCATTCATCTTTTTGAAAGACTGTGCTACTTTTTTACACTCATATATGGCATGGTAAATTATGTTTAAAAATTGTTTCTCCTGGTTATGTTCTGACTATATGAATTGTTGACATGCACATGAATAAAAGCATTTGAGTTGGATTTAAAAATAGTACATTTTCTCACAGTGCTGGAAATAACCAATAATTATTTTTGCCAAGTATAATATTCTATTGGATTAACTTTTTTTTTATGTATAAAGTTCATTATTCTTAATTGGGCAATCATAATGGTCATGAATGAGACTGAAACCACTCTTGGAAGGTTTTAGAAACAAATGAAAGAAATTTTCCAGAAGTTAAGAACAATTGAAATTGAAAATTCTGATGAAGTTTTAATTATAGAGAATCTCTACTGGGAAAATTATGTGAAATATTTGTCTAAAAAGACAAAACTTTGTTCAACTTTGCTTCTACAATTACCCTGCTAATTTCTTTGTAAACATGTTTTGTGGTTAAGACTTCTCTGATGAACCATAGGGTGGAAATCCCAGCATTCCCCTCCAAGTTACTGACACATTTTTTCAACTCAAATTCTGTAATATGACCCCAGAGTACTCTAAACACTAAAAAAAAACCAAATAAACAAACAAACAAAAAACCAAAACAAAAAAAAACCACTAAGCAAATTTTAATGTGTATCTTTCTATCTAACTCATATAGTCTGGGTAGATAAGGTGTAAACAGAGAGAGTGATCCACATGGCAGGAATTGGTCATTCATAGAAGCAAATACCCTGTTTGAGAGGATTACAACCAAATGACAGACATCTCTGGAATACTGCAGAAAAGAACATTTTTCTTGGAAAAAAAATCAAGCTCTTGTTGCCGTAAAAGTCTGTAAAAAGACTCTGAGCCAAGTTTTGTAGGAGATAAGACAATGGGCAGGCACTTTAATGAGCAGCCCCGCTCATCCAGGAATACATCGACGTGCACCTGCAAGCTCTAAGTTCTACAGCTTCTATAATATAACCTATCCAATCACTACTGTCCACATGTCCAGTTCCACCTCTGTCCCCTCCCAGTTCCCACCCCTGTTGAATTGGGGCTGGGGTCGTTGGGACCCTCTGTCTTCATCCACCTCCTCTTCTTCAGCACACAAAGGTCTCTTGGACGCTCTCCAGGGCTTTGGGTCACACTGCTCCATGTTTATGTTCTCTTCTGATATGCTTTAATCAGGTACCTTGAGGAAGAGACTAAATAGCTGGCAGATCTTACCTGCCTGTTCTGGAGCAGGGGTAGAGATAGAAGGACTTTATGCTACAAGCTGCTAAATATTAATTCACTAAAATCTACAGCATTACATCTACTGTGTTCCTAAAATCTACAAAATATGAAAATTGAAAAATTAAAAAAACCCTTTCGGCATCACTCTAAATACAAACCATTGTCACAATGATTTGGGAAATTTTAACACTTCTTCTATATTCTTGTGACATTCACAAGCAATTCTCCTGGCTTTATATAGAATAGAAGTGCTAGAACAAAGATCAAAATGTCCTCAAGATGTTGAACGCACAGTAACCTGTATAGAATATGCTCTGAGATGCCCTAAGGATTCATAGTCCATTTCAATTCTGATACACCACCAAGAAGCTTTTTTCCTAAAGCATTTGTGTTTTAGATAGCAACAAATAAGCTTCTCTTGACTAAAATACTGTAAAATTTGTTTCGTTTCTGGAGACATTATACACAGAAAAAAAGTCAGAAAGGATCTACAGAAAATTTCTTGACCTATGGTCTCTCCAAGTTCTTGGGTTCAGTGTGTTGTTTTTTAGAATACTGAGAAGTAAAATCCATGCAAGCCCCTCCATAATTTCCTGGGCTCTGTGTAGTTTAATGTCCATATGTTGCTTTTCATCCCCACAAAAGGACAGTGATCATACAACCATGCAACCTGTTACAGATCACTAACATGGCATATTTTAAGGAAAATTTGAACTCACAGAAGGAAGTTTAACCTAAGTCCAAGAGGCTTGAAGGAATGTAGAGTGTTAGTTATGCATTTCACCTCTTGACAGAGCTCAAATATCTAGAGATGCAATAACTTTCTCTTCCTCCTTACTCAAAAAGAATCTGTTTGCCTGAAAGAGTAAAATATGGTGAAAAGACAGTTTAGATACAGGAAATTAATACATTTAGGAAGTCTGTTCTCACAATAATGTGCACAGTTCAACCCTCAAGATTTGAATCTGCCAAGGGTAATACTTGGCTAAAAAATGAGTGCAATTTTTTGGGTTGAAATTAAATAACCTTTTTAACAATACTTGGTAAAACAATGATGTCATGCAGTGTCTCACTTTGGAGTAGCCAACACTTTAATTCAGCACGAAAGTTGCATTTCCTTTCCAGTTTTTTAATCTGCTTCGAAAAGTCTTTCCTTTGTCAGGCTATTTTATTTCTCAAAATAAAATAAATCAGAATAAGAAATATTGACAAAGTTTATTTTAAAATTTAAAAAAAAACCCTCTCAATATTTTCTGCCTTTCTTTATTCTGTCAGTGAAAATTCATCTGAATTTGCAAATAATTTTGCATCTTTCTTCCTCTGTTTTCTAAAATACAATATTCACTGAAAAAGCACTGCCTTTGTGAAGGCAAAGTGAAGCGTATAAAAGCTTTGTGTACATCTGAGGAAGTAGCCATAGTCATGGTCTATATGTTATTTCACTGGCAATTCCCTCTTTGCCATCTCCTGAGTAACTGGAACTGTTACAATTCTGAATGAAATGTAATGTATCCTGCTGAGACTGTTTCCATTTCCAAATGAGCCTATAGTAGGTATTTCTGCCTTCTACACACATTGGCTTCTTCCATTTGTAAAGAAGTTCCCCTCTCTACCAACAGGATTGCAAATTTCACCTTATTTATACCATCATCCTTAAATAGTTCCAAGCAAATTTATATACATTAACCTTTAATTGACTTTAGATGCCTTTCTTAGAAGGATAAGAACTAGGAAGCATTACTAAATGGGTCAATTCCCATGACATTATAGTCTCTGGACAGTCCTCCATTTTATGCATAAAAAAAGCAAAGGATTTTCTTACTGTATCTTTAATGTGTAGAAACCTTACATTCTCTGAGAATTTAGAAGAGGATGAAAAAATTATTATTTAAACTGAATAATTACCCATACCCCCCACAAGAAGATATAGATTGAATCCAAGCAAGCCACAGAGATTCCTGGCAAAGCTAGTAAAGGAAATAACACCACAACTGTTTTACCAGACAGAAGAGAATGAGCATAAGTATTTACTTCCTGAGGACAAATATTCCCTCCAATACTCTCCCAAAGGGAGTATATTTCAATCTACCAATAAAGGGGATACATTCTTGATAATTTTAAAGCATTATAGTGAATAAAATGTGTTTAATATTAATGCATTTGTGTTGGCTTCTGTCCAAATCTCCTGTATAATTATAGAACTTTTCTTGCTGGTCTTTTGACCAAGCTCCAATAAAACATCAGTTAAATATTTACTGAGTGTGTTAGAAGTATGAAAACTATATCCTGAATGAAGGATGTGGACTCAGTGGTTTGAAAGGTATCTGCTGCAGCCACTGTGTTTCCATGACTACCTTTCATATTAGCAGAAATAAAATCCTCTCTTGCAATGTATGGGAAGATTTTGTGTTTGTTTCCTCATGATTAGCTGCTTTCTTCAGCTGACTAAGATTTAACCATTTATCTTGGCTCTCAAAGGAGCTACTCTCATATTTCTTTTCCCAGTTCACCACATATTTTTTCATGTGGTCATCACAATGGCATTTGGTGGTGAAAGATGGGCAGCATTGGACAGGGCTCTTGTTGGTAATATGAGCCAGAAACACAAGAAGCACATCAGTAATTGTGAGCAGTGAAAATGATTCACTGATCCATGGAGGAATGACTGACCAAAGCCTCTTATTTTTAGTCCACAAAAACACCCATATTCCATTTCTGTACTGTTCATATATAAGAAAAGGCTCCAAGTGATACACCTTTGCATAGAAGGAGTAACAAGGACTGTTTTCATGCATTTATCTCGCAGCAATAGGAGCCTTAAATGGTTTTATATTTCAGTACACTTCTACAGCTGTTGAGCTGGGCAGTGGTAACGTTAAGGGTTATTTTGCCAGCCATAAACAGATGGTGTATTACAGTGCAAAACACTGCACTGATGTGAAGCCAGTGGGTGAAATCCCAGAATAGGATGGGAGTTCTGGTGTCAGCCTGAGTAGTACTTCAGCAACTGGTTTCCCATAATGCTAGCAATCATAAAAATGTGTATTAATTGTGTTCTACTGTACAGGAAACATAGAGCCAGCTATTTATATCAGAAAAGCTGTTGTGCTATTTAAGAGCACTGTAGAATGCCCTAGGTGGTCTATGCAAAGGGAGTACAGAATTGCAAAATGCTATCCATAAAAGATGTGAAACTAATCAATTTATAAATATAAACTGGTCAAAATCTATGTAATTTGTAGAACCAGGTTTTCCCAGTGGATTGCAGAAAGGGGATAAAATAGTGAAACCAGGAAAAAAATAGGAAACTCTCCTCCTCATTGCAGTCAGGTTGGACTAGTTGGTCTTGGGAGGTCTCTTCCAACACAACCATTCTATGATTCTGTGGATTAATATATGAGGCACACACTGGTTATATAGCATGGAAGTGAGAATGATTTTAATTAGAGGTGGTCAGGACAAGTATTTGTCCTAACTTTGTGATGAATGTTTCAATTTCTTCATATATTTACCTTCTAGCAAATATTACCTCTAACTAGTAAACCTCCACCAGATTATACTGTTAGGGACCAAATTCATCCCTATTACAATACCACTCAGAGCAGTAATTGTCCTTACAGGGTGTATTTTAAAAGACTTATTGAAATAATAGTACCTGAGCAATTAAACAGCTCATGGACACACATTTAAGAATTTCTATTTCTATATCATATGCAGCTGAATATTTCCTCGTGGTTTAGGTTAATGATATGGAATATCAATTTAAGATTGACAGAGTAGTAACCACATATAGTCTTCCACACATATGTCCTTCTCTAATACAATGAATTAAATTACAAAGTGTTTTTCCTGATTTACATCTTTACTACTTAGCCTTCTTTCATTTTACATGTGCCTTTCTGGTACAAAGGCAACCTAAAAGCACTATGGTTACTACAAGTCAGTAGTGAGAAGAAAATAAGTAAAATGATATCTTGAATGTTGTAACAGATATTACAAAAATTCCTACTAAAAGCAGGATAATTTCTAGAAAAAAGAGTGAAGTTTTAGGTGTGTAACGAACATGAGAGAAATTATTCTCTTCTCCATTAAGCTTATGATGCAACACCCCCAGCCTATAAGCAGTTATGTAAATGCTTAATTTGAAGCATATGAGTCATCTCATAGCTCTGCAGAGTGTTAAGCAGTTGCCCTACTGCAGAAGCATAGCTTAGACCAGAGTGTTAACAAGGGTGCTTTTGCTAAGGTTTCACTAGTGATTTGTTTAGAGCCCTTTCCAGTGTTTGGCCATTCAGATTTTATTTATTCTTTTCCTAATAAGTTGAAAGTAGTATTGCCATACAGATTATACTGAATTAAACTTGACACCCTTAATATAAGTGCATTAATAAATATTCCTTTTTCTTCACACTTCTTCAAGTAGTCTGCCAAAACAAGTGACCTCTTAGAGGAACAGATGAAGACACAGTGAATGAAGAAATGAGCAATCACAAACGTAACCAGCAGTGCTTGTTATCACAGCAACATTTACTGGTCTCCACCTCTACTGAGGTGCTGGAGCGAGTCCAGAGAAGAGCAACAAGGCTGGTGAAGGGACTGGAGCACAAGCCCTATGGAGAGAGGCTGAGGGAGCTGGGATTGTTTAGCCTGGAGAAGAGGAGGCTCAGAGGTGACCTCATCACTGTCTAGAACTACCTGAAGGGAAGTTCTGGCCAGGTGGGGGTTGGTCTCTTCTCCCAGGCACTCAGCAATAGGACAAGGGGGCACGGGCTTAAGCTCTGCCAGGGGAAATTTAAGTGGATATCAGAAAAACATTCTTTCCAGAGAGAGTGCTCAGGCATTGGAATGGGCTGCCCAGAGAGGGGGTGGATTCACCATCCCTGGGGATTTTTAAATGCAGACTGGACATGACACTGAGTGCCATGATCTGGTAAATGGACTGGAGTTGGACCAAGGGTTGGATTCGATGATCTCAGAGGTCTTTTCCAACCCAATCGATTCTATGATTCTATGATTCTGTGAAGGATCCATTGAAATTTTAATTTGATTTGTTCAGAGGAAACAGTATTGATAGATCTACAGTAAGCAACACATCCTGCAGTTATAACACTGGTGGGGTTCAGAATGAACAAGCTTGGGTACAGAAGCAGTACAGATGAACCAATACAGCATTTTACAGCTATATTGCTTTCAGGATTGTAGCTATTATATCTGCATATTGGTTTACTCTGTGACATTCTCTGGCCTACACATTCATTCAGCTGATGCTGAGGAGTCTCTATTGTGGAACGTCTTTGACTTGCTTCCCCCATATAATAAAACAGAGGATTAGAGAACAAATTTCTCTGAGTTCTGGTGGCAGGTAAATTAGAACAGAAAATATCAGTAAGTATCCCAAAGTCCTACAGAACACATGTAGCAGAGCTGGAACTACACCTAAATGTTGAGGACAGTAATTTTTGGGAAAAGATAGTCTCACCCAGAACAAATGGGCTTCACAGCATTTTGATAAATCAAACACCTCTAGATTTGTGGTTTATCAGTGGAGATCCCTATGCTTACAATGCCCTAGTCTTGAATATTGACAGTCATGAGAGATGTTCTATATCTGATCAGTAGAGCTGGAATTCTGAATTTCCTCTGGGCTACAGCTGTCAACTTGGAAGTAGCTTTACAGTCCAACATGACAGATATGCTAATCTTGCTGTATACCATGTCTTGAGATGGTCAACAGGGAGGCAATCAACAGGCTACAGCTTTGGGAAGCTCAAGCTGGACTTTCAAGGTCCATGTTTCCAGATAGAAAGACATAGAAGAGTTTCCAAGATTGTCGATACAAAACTTCCTAGTGGGAGAGTCTTGGTATCTCCAGCCCCAACTAAGTCTCCTTAAGAGAGATTTAAAACTCTGAGAACAAGTGAGTCAAGATCCAATAGTGTTGCCAGACTTCTTCCTGCATCACTTGAATTTAGATTCTGCAAGTCCTGGGAGAGATCCCAGCATTTTATCTAACAGGCTAGCCTTCCTTTTGTGACTATCCTGGGCTAACAGCTCTGAGGTGATAGTCTGTTCAAATTAATAAACTAGCAGATAGAAAAAAATCAATAAAACAAAATAGCAAGTCTTTTTTTTACAGAAATCCTGTCTCCTGGGAATCTCTGCTTTTCATCCTACCATCTAAGCCATAGAAAATTCTGTTCAACCCAGTGTGTCCAGTCTATGAATTATTCATTTACAGTCAGTTGATAAATAAAACTGTAAAATTTCTAGGTGAGATATATTTTTATTCCTGTCTATCCAATCTAGCAATTTATTTTTGTGGTTTTAAATAATTTATTGAAGTTTCTCATGTTCCCACTTAGTGAAAGGGTGAGATAGTAGATTTGCATTTTTTGCCTTACTGAAAATCTTCAGTTTTACAGCTCTTTACACAAACAAGAGCTCATCTGCAACATCTCCCATGCCACCGAGATAAGATTTTATTGTAAAAGTGACATTTGAGTAACTAATAACTTTTTAATAGAAATACCTCTAAACTGAACATAAAAACGCAGATTATTTTTTTTCTTCAGAGTCTTCATTTATGCAGAAAATGTCATGTCAACCTTTTCCTTCTGCTTTTTCAACAAATGCTCTTTTCAAACTTTAATTTCAGTTTCATTGTAATTTGTAACATGTGCTAATCATATCAGGAATGATTCACTTTATTCAGAATGGCAAACTGCTGCTCTTAGCTAGTACTTATCCACAATGCCACTCTTCAATGTACAGTAAAAGAATCTTTCTTAACAATGAAAGAAAATGGCTGTTTTCAGCCTGTTCTCCCATATCTTTTTTGCAGTTTTCCAGTATTTTGTTCATTTTTTTATTTTTCCTGATCACTTCCTAGACAAAGTAACCTCATAACATTTGATGATCTCTTATGTTAGGGGCTTGGCAGATTTTGGCACTCCTAATTTTAGATGCAAAGACAAAGGTGTAAGATGACCATGTCAGCAGGGTTCAGGCTGCCTCTCACCTGACTTGGGTACTGGAGATATGGGCCTAGAGTTATCTCCAGGCAGCAAGGAACTGGCAAGTGCAGGAAACCTTTAGGATGCAGAAGAAGCAATGGGATGAGACACGGTGGCTGTGGAAACATGGGCAACAGGAGTGTTGGGGGTTTTTGAGGAGAAACATCAATATCCTCCTCTCTCAGCTCAACCTTTTTCTGGAACATGCTTTCAGGCTACTGCAGTGGCACTGGGTAGTGCCAGTAGCCCATCTTTAAGAGGATATCATCCAGCTTTCCATGTGCACTATTATCATCCAGCTTTCCATGTGCCCTCCCTTGAGGAGCTCAGGTCCTAACCTCAATAGCAATCTTTTTCTGTTTCTCAGCTACTCCTTCCACACAATAGTGACCTGAACATTGGGAATGGAAATAACTTTTAAAAGAATTCCTTATTACAGCATAAGAAGAAAAATAAAAAGGAGCAAGAAGTTAAAATGTGATTACTGTTTCTATTGACTTAGCTTTTCTCTCACATTCATCAGGACAGATATCAGTTTTAGAGACTTACTCAGAGGAAATAGAAAAGATACAGGATCAACCACCCCTTCTCATCCTCTTGCCTGCCTTTCACATGAAGAAAGTGCTACCTGCCATCACAGTCTTGAAAACAATCCTCCCTTCATCTTTAAATGACCACATAGAATAGGAACAATTTTGCCTTTTTCCCCTTGCCTTTTATAATTTTCCTCTGGTTTTTTTCATGCTTCTTAAATTACCTTATTGTTTAACAGCTGAACTTTTATCTTCTGCCAATACAAAGTGCTTTAGGGCAATGATTTATGTAAAGTGTAGTTTAATATACTTGCTAGCCAAAATCTACCACATTTTTAAAAAGCCCTAAACAGCTCTTTTCAAACTTGAATTATAGCTATCTCTGATTCTCCTGAAAAATTGAGAAAATAAACAATAACAAGTTGGAGACAAAGCACTCAATTAGATAAGATCACTCACCTGCTTCTTATCATACCAATAAACTTACATCTTTTAACTTCTCATTGTTGAACTTCTATCAGAAGGGGGTTTTTTTGTTTTTCTTTTTGTGTCCTAGTGCTAATGAAGCTGATTTCTGGTCCTGTTTTATATGCACATCCTGTTAGAACAGACAGACTAATGGCTTACAGAGGACAGCAATATGACCTTGCTTTCTATTAATTGCATTGCTGTAGTATAAAGTCTGTCAAAATTTCCATCATAAAATTTGACTCAGCAATCCTGTGGGTCCCTTCCAACTCAGCATGTTCTGTGATTTTGTGATTCAGGGACTATGACTCTCTTATCTAGACATTTGCCCTGATGCTATTGAACGGTACAGCTACATGATGCTGGGACAGTATAGCTTTGCTCTGATTTGCTATGTATGACTGTTTTCTTTCCCACTTTTTCTGTTTGAAGATTAATCATCCTAAATTAAAGTGTTTGAAAGTGGTTCCTTTCTTCTCACTATTCTCACCTAAGATAATCCATATGACTTGATTTAAGATACATATGGATTTAAACTCCTTTGAAAGTGTACATTATGCATATAGGAAACTGGTTGGATATGTAATCATGCACTACTTAATGCCTAAGGCCATTCATTTTGGACTGGTTTATAAATAATACTCATGTTCATATGCCTGCAATTATGACACATTTTTAAAGGGTTGGATGCCATTTAGGTGCCAAAGGACTGAAAGTAAACACTGTACTAAGCACTTTCTGAAAATCCATCCTTGTTTTACTATCCAATGGTATGTAACAGCCCTTACAAATTAATGTCTTGATAAAAATCAAAGCCTATAGCTGCAATGGTATTCTTTAGGTCAGGAGATGGGCTGTGCAGTGCAAAGGTTTACACTTTTTTTCTTCTGCAGACGTGAATTAAAATTCTAGCTCCAAGTTGCAAGTGCAAATGGGTTTTGAAAACTTACCCTGCTCTCTTGTGGACAGGTGTCCACATTGTAAAGGCATCATGCAGCTTGGGATGACTGGCAGCCTCAGCTCTGGGAGGGGCAGAGAACTGGTTGAGTGGTAGCACCTGCACCTCTACAGAGACCTGTGCTGTCAGAGACACCAGCCTGCCACCTCTTTCCTTGCACAGTTTGTATCTTAAATATTGCATAATGAATATTTGTCTCTCTTCCCGTAACCAGCAGCTGTCATACCTTATATTTCTATTGTCACTCAAACCCTGCTTTTAGTCCTTGCTTGGAGACCTGTTAAAACTGTTAAAAGCACAAACAACATTTCAGACAATGCTCTGTATTCCCGGAGTTTGGATGAAGCAAGGTGAAATTTTCCTTCACTTTCTTCTACTTTTTAGAAATGCCAGAACTCCCAGACCTCTCAAAACACTTAGAAAATTAAAAACAAACAAACAAACAAAACAAAACAAAAAACCCCCAAACAAAACAAAAGAAAAAGAAATCAAACCAAAAGCCACAACAAGAAAAAATTACAGCATTGGTGGACATGCAACAGGAGGAGGGCAAGTTTTGTAAATTCTTCAGGGAATTCACAATTATGTTTGTAAAAAGGATTGCTATCCCCCTTGCTGACTTCAGGCATTTGCCTTCAGATATAGGAGCCCTAATTCTCCCAGAAGTTTTTCTGGCAGGACCCTGTGCAGTGCAACGATGAAAATTACAACTAAAGGAGAATGAGGATGGACTAGACAAACGAGACACACATAGCTGCTCCAAGAAAAGAAATCATTTCAGCCTTGCAGCTGTTCAGAGTTTCCAGTACTCACAAGCACCTCCTTTTAACTAAAATTGCCAAGAAACCTAAATTGATGAGTAATTGTTCTTGAGAAGGAAGTCATTTTGGGAGAATCACATTTTACAGTGCCCAGGACTGCACCTACTTCAAACACAAGATGGGGACATCAGGCTCTGCTGCTTCCTATGGTACCTCCAGTCTGGCCAGGACATTTTCTTGTTACAGCATGAAGCCAGTCCTTGTGCAGTGTTATTGAGGAGTACAAGAATAACACTCCCCCACTTGCCTATATGGTACAAGAACAGCTACTCTGTAGAGGGGAATGAAGACCACATGTCTTCACCCACCTCAGAAACAGAATGAGAGAAGGCAGGTTGCTGAGGCTGGGAGAAGTGGGCAGGTCCTGGTGTGGAAGAGAAGCTTTCATAATGAGCAAGGACTTGCAAGGAGGAGCTGTGTGGCCCAGGAGTTTGTGGCAGGAATCCTACCTTTGGCCAGACACGTTTTTCCCTGTGGGAATTCTGCTTATAACACAGGTCTTCTACTCCACTCATATATACCAACAGGACAGAAAGCAGGGTATGACATCAAGATTTTAAGCTTATTCCCTTTTCTAAACTTATTTCCTTTTAAGTCAGGTAGCATATGTGCAATGCTAGCTTGATTATTTTTATTCCATTGGTGGCATTTGTGCAGCTGCCTTCACTAAATATTGTCTCTCAATATGCAATTATATTGAAGGATAATCTAAAAATGTCTGTCTGCCTGTCATGTGGAAAGAAGGCTGATCAATAGCAGTGTATTCCAGCATGTGTATGATCCAAGAGTATAGCACATTTTTCACAGAGAAGTAACCAAATTTCTCCATGTACATCTTTGAGAGCTAGAGAGTTTTGTTTTAATGGATTTTATTTCAGTGTTATCTTAAGAAAACAGAGGATTAACACATGCAAGAGAGACAGAAAAACTACATGATATAATGGCTACTGTGGAAAAGCAAAAAACAGTGCTGTTAGAAACAGCATGCATTTCCATTTTTATGCAATAAAAATATTTCATGCAGTAGGATTTTTAAATTAGATAAACAGATATTAGCCCATGTGATACTTCATTAAATGACAAACTATTTCTGAGGACATGCTAAGCATTGGTATTTCCTCTGTGTATTGCAATAGCTTCATGACATAAAGCAGGAACACCAGGACTTAAAGCAGAGGCATATTTTATATATATATATATATATATATATATATTTACATATATATCACTCTTTTTCACTCTTTTATTCACATTGAAAAATCCAGTATGAATAAACTTGGCATACTTTCCTACCATCAGAGGCTTTAGTGCAGTAAAAGGGAAAGTTACTGCTGATTTTATCTGTTTTATTAGTAATCAACAGGTTCACTTCATCAGGGCTCCAATTATCAATGGTTCTTAGTGGCTTTCCTAGTGAAAATTAGAACAGAGAATTTTTAAACCAAATTGAAATATCTCGGTTCACATAATAGATGTGGTTTATTTCAATTGTATATATCCTGTTGTACCACATATTCAAATGTTTGCCAAACTAGTCTTTGTCTTTTCCAAATGATATTTTCCATCATATGGTCTGATCTAATGGAACAGATTAATTCATGAAAATCTTAGGACTGCTAATGTTTCCAGTGTGTGCTGAAGAGAAACATCATCAGAGAGAGTGTTAATTATTTGTTGCTTGTTATTTGAAGTATCAATTTCTTTCATATACACTTAGCAAGTGTAGGTGACACTGTGCATGCTACTTCTAGAAGCTTTTCTTTTTAAAAAAATATTCCATATGCAGCCCATCTCTACAGTATTTTTTAGAACACCTGCTAGCCCAAATAGTTTCCTGCAGCCTACTTAATCAGTGGTAGATCTGCTTATGAAGAAAGAGCAAAGTGAGGAAATGAATAGTCAGACTGACCAATGGAAAGTAAAACTACAACTTATTATTCAATATATTTGTGTGACTCTAAAGCTGAGAATTTGCTGCATGCACTCAAATTACCTTCCTCTTTACAAAGCAGTTAAATAGCAGCTACTATGTGCTGGGTCCTGCACTTTGGCCACAACAACCCCCTGCAGCGCTACAGGCTGGGCACAGAGTGGCTGGAGAGCAGCCAGGCAGAAAGGGACCTTGGGGTACTCATTGACAGGAAGCTCAACATGAGCCAACAGTGTGCCCAGGTGGCCAAGAAGGCCAATGGGATCCTGGCCTGTATCAAAAATAGCGTGACCAGCAGGACCAGGGCAGTGATCCTTCCCCTGTACTCTGTGTTGGTGAGGCCACACCTTGAGTACTGTGTTCAGTTCTGGGCCCCTCAGTTCAGAAAGGATATTGAGGTGCTGGAGCGAGTCCAGAGAAGAGCAACAAGGCTGGTGAAGGGACTGGAGCACAAGCCCTATGGCGAGAGGCTGAGGGAGCTGGGGGTGTTTAGCCTGGAGAAGAGGAGGCTCAGAGGTGACCTCAGCACTGTCTAGAACTACCTGAAGGGAAGTTCTAGCCAGGTGGGTGCTGGTCTCTTCTCCCAGGCACTCAGCAACAGGACAAGGGGGCACGATGGGCTCAAGCTCTGCCAGGGGAAATTTAAGTTGGATATCAGAAAAAAATTGTTTCCAGAGAGAGTAATCAGGCATTGGAATGGGCTGCCCAGAGAGGGGGTGGATTCACCATCCCTAGAGATTTTTAAACGCAGATTGGACGTGGCGCTGAGTGCCATGATCTGGTAAAGGGACTGGAGTTGGACCAAGGGTTGGACTCGATGATCTTGGAGGTCTTTTCCAACCCAATCGATTCTATGATTCTATGATTCTATGAGACATTCTAGCAAAACACATTTTCTAATTCTGTTAATTAAATTCTACATTGAAAGAAATCAACTGGATGGATAGTTTGGGGCTGAAAAAGCCACAAGAAGCCGAACTTGTATATAAACTGAATTGCCAAGTCTGTTCCTTAAGATTATTGATATTTACATTTAAGCGTGATCTCACATGGCAAGTTGTTTGCTGCAGCTGCACAGAGTTAAGCTCTTTTGGAATAAAAAAAAAGGTGTGTTATGTATCATTTTCTAGAATCCAAAACATCATCTGCTATTCTCTGTACAGAATGTGTTGTGCAGTGCACCTGAGAGGGAGGCTGGGAGACAGTACTGGGGCTGCAGCCGGCTGCAGTGATTTACGAGCATGGTTTAAGATGGACTAACACCCACAAGACACCAAAGTAAACTGACATATTCTGTTCTGCAAGAAGAGGAACACCTCTGCAGTGAGACATTTGAATGTTTCTATCTGCTGGAACGACACTCTTCAGGTTAAAAAAAAAATCAATTATACCTACAGTTTTCACAGGTAAAAGAAAGTATAGTGGAAAGGGTGTTGTGCTATTGCAAGTGTGTTCTTTCAAGTGGTTTCTTGGCAAAGCAAGTCTCGCAACAGCCGTGTTCTAACAGAGTCACCAAGGTCCTGCTTTGAGTCTGCTACTGCTTTGCCTCTGGATTTTGTTTAGGAAGGAGGAATATGTAGTGATTGCTCTAATGGCTTGCAACCAGTAGAGAAAGTATTCCAGCTTTGTAGTTTCTTGAGGCCCAGAGTCACCTACAGAACTGAAGGAGCTTATAGGTCCTATCGTATTTCTTATCAAAAAATATTCTTTACCAAAGGGACACATATTGAATAATTTTCTATTTTTTTTTCT
Organism: Pithys albifrons albifrons; assembly: GCF_047495875.1. Taxonomy (NCBI): domain Eukaryota; kingdom Metazoa; phylum Chordata; class Aves; order Passeriformes; family Thamnophilidae; genus Pithys; species Pithys albifrons. The sequence continues at coordinate 3,311,688 of NC_092458.1, read as the reverse complement.
TTCTCCTAATATAAACTCTCTGAAATGTGAAAAGATAAACAGGAAACCCATCTGCTTTTCTGGAAGTTTCTCAAAGTATGACCCAGAGCAGGACCTCACAAAGCTGAAGGCACACAAGGCCTTTCTTGTGGTGACTGCTGAGAGTCAGTGGCACCCCCAAGGGTGTGACCTACTGACTCTCTTTCAAGGTACAGTGAGAGACCATCCAGTTCCTTATAGGAGCCTTTCTGGGACTCCTTTTTGCAATGACAACCTTGGGCTGCTAGCTAAGGTTATTCTCTTATCATGTAGTATCATTAAAATGCAAAAACCACAGCACCATAATCAAAGGCAATATGGTTGAAAGAGAATCCAGAAAAAAAATCACTGAACAATACTAAGCTGTGCATGGAGGGAACAGATTTAAAGCACCCAAATCATAAGCCTGTAAGAACTAAAAAATATGTGAAGTTTGACATTTAGAGCCACTTCTTTCTTTTTTTCTCCAATTGGAAATTTTTTGTTACCTAGGTTATTTTCTTGGAACTTATATCTCAAAACAGCTAAGCTTTAAAATAGAAATTATTTTGATGTCACAGAGAGGGCACAGTAAAAAAATATTTGTAAATGTATTTGCTTAAAAAACTTAAAAGGAAAAAGAAGAGAAAATATGAGCTTCTAGAGTAAGAGTTAAGTCAAGCTTGTAGAACAATTGCAATGGCTTTCCTTTTCTTTAGCAATACATGCTATCACATACTTGTGATAGTTGTCTCCCACTCCAGCCTCTACTTCTGAAAAGGAAGGAGTGAAAAATACTTGCTGAACAGCTAATTTGTCAGCCTGACATTACCATCCATCAAGAGGAGAGGCCTGCTGTTAGGAAAATCAAGATTATTGGTTCATGGGTTTTGTTACCTCTTGAGAAATGAGGGCCACTTTAACAATCTATGTACCTGAGAGATGGTCTGGGTATTTCGATCGCCGAGTCCCATACACCACTTCAGTCTGCTGTGGTGGTTTCTGTCTTTGACTTTCTCTCTGGGAGTCCTGCTCCTAGAGAGCCTGTTCAAAGGATAAAGGGTTTGGGTTTCTTTTCCTTCACAAGCAATGAAGCAGTCCACTAAAAATCTTTAATACCTTTAAGTTATTCTTAGGTTTTACCATGTATGTGTCAGTATAGCACCTTATAGAATGTTGCATACTCCAGTATCTCAGGGCTGATGGCAGGGAACATGTGAGCAGCAACATACAGACACCTCCATTGAGTGTCCTGCTGTTGAACTGTAATTCAGTAGATGGAAGGCATGGAAGGCAAACAGCTTTTCATATGACAGTGGATAATTATGAGTGTGTGAGTTTAGTCCTATGGTGAATGAGGATTATTTTCTTAGTAAAGAGAACAACAAGAAAACTCCAAATGAACAAGAATTAGTAATTTTTTTAATTCTTTCAAACTGAAAAAAAAATCCAAAATTGAAAGAAGGGATTTTTTTAAATCCAATAAATAGTGATATCTAAAAATTCAGTAAAAGTTCAAATGCTACAATATCTCTCTGATTTTGCTGAAAACCTTGCACTGATGCTTTTTTATTCTGAAGAAATAGTTGTGTGTACTCTAAGTTTACACAATTATGGCCTGAAGAACTTTTTCAAAATATAATTCAGATTCCTGTGCAATCAACATTCTGTTCTGCAGCATAGCAAAACATGGACAGGCCTATTAATGAAGAAATATAGCTGTGCAATCACATTCAGCCCTCTTGTATGATGCTTGCAGGATAATACTTAGTGGAATGATTATACCCAACCCTTTCAAACCTACATCTACTGAATTAAAAGTAGACTGAATTTGCAGATTGTTTCTTTGCAATTGTATGGATACCAGAACTGATTGTTTGCCAGACACTTTAAAACCTATGACTTGGTGATGTTACTAGAATTTTCCCAGAGATTAGTTCCCAGGGTGCAGTTCTATTTCAGAAAACAATCTTTTGCTTTGCTTTGTTTTGGTGGCTTTTTAATTTATCTTGACCTGCTATATGAAACGTGCAGCAAGAGATTTACATTGTGGGAAGAGAGTACAAGGTATCAAGATGCAGTTATATTACGTAATCTGGAGGGAGGTGTAGCAGTAAGTGATGCTTTGTGTAGGCAAGGATAGAATCGAGGAATCACTGCAGCTCATCCTGCTCTGAGAGATAACTCACAGATCTTGAGTGTATGATCATATGATCAAGATAGAATCATAGAATCATAGAATCGATTGGGTTGGAAAAGACCTCCAAGATCATCGAGTCCAACCCTTGGTCCAACTCCAGTCCCTTTACCAGATCATGGCACTCAGTGCCACGTCCAATCTGTGTTTAAAAATCTCTAGGGATGGTGAATCCACCACCTCTCTGGGCAGCCCATTCCAATGCCTGATTACTCTCTCTGGAAAGAATATTTTTCTGATATCCAACTTAAATTTCCCCTGGCAGAGCTTAAGCCCGTGCCCCCTTGTTCTATTGCTGAGTGCCTGGGAGAAGAGACCAGCACCCACCTGGCTAGAACTTCCCTTCAGGTAGTTCTAGACAGTGCTGAGGTCACCTCTGAGCCTCCTCTTCTCCAGGCTAAACACCCCCAGCTCCCTCAGCCTCTCCCCATAGGGCTTGTGCTCCAGTCCCTTCACCAGCCTTGTTGCTCTTCTCTGGACCCTCTCCAGCCCCTCAATATCCTTTCTGAACTGAGGGGCCCAGAACTGAACACAACACTCAAGGTGTGGCCTCACCAACGCAGAGTACAGGGGAAGGGTCACTTCCCTGGTCCTGCTGGCCACGCTATTTTTGATACAGGACAGGATCCCATTGGCCTTCTTGGCCACCTGGGCACACTGTTGGCTCAGGTTGAGCTTCCTGTCAATTAGTACTCCAAGGTCCCTTTCTGCCTGGCTGCTCTCCAGTCGCTCTGTGCCCAGCCTGGAGCGCTGCAGGGGGTTGTTGTGGCCAAAGTGCAGGACCCGGCACTTGGCCTTGTTGAACTTCATCCCATTGGAATCAGCCCATCTCTCAAGTCTCTCCAGATCCCTCTGCAGAGCCCTCCCGCCTTCCAGCAGGTCGACACTCCCTCCCAACTTGGTGTCATCAGCAAGATACATGGCTGAAAACTATGTAGTACCTCATTTTCCTTTGTTATGTATTTTTTTCTTAATCACATTTGCATGAAGGCTTTCAACAACTGTTGAAGTGTCCTAGGACAGAAGACTTCTCTGAAAACCAAAGAAGCTTCTACTCACCTGGCCTCTGGGCTTAGCAGGATACATTGGAAAAACAAGTGGGTCATCGACTTTCTGAGAAATTGCTGCTGATCTGTCACACCCAGGAAGTTAACAGTTTTCACATCCCTCCACTTGGAAGACTGATATTTTGTCAGTATTATTTCTCAAATGTGAAAGGAAAGAATAGTATTTAACTTCTGTGTGAAAGATTTTGATTGTGCCTGTCTTGGCCTTTTATAATTTCATTTCAAGATGTTAGCATTCCAGATAAATTGCATACTTGTAAGTCTGTCGGTATTGCCTGTGTATTTCTTGTACATAAGTTTTATAAAAGGTTTTCACTGCACAGTAAAAGAAAGTCCCACATTTCTGTGCACTTTACATTTCCACTCTTTTGGCCCTCAATATTACTGGATGGTGAGCATGGCGCTAGAACACTTCCATAATATGTCTTTGTGGATTCCTCTAAAAAGAGGTTGCAGAAGATGTCTGATTATTATATTGTTTCCAAGAAAAATGGTTATCCTTCACTGAAGAATCTGCCAAATCAAAGGCTACAAAGCATGCTATTGTGGTGTATGAAAACTTGTAAGACTAATGGTGCAAGTGTAACTTAGATAACATTTTACTTACCACAAAACATTCACTATTTGATAATTACAACTAGCAGGCTCCTAGCAGGCTTATGTTTTTAATTAGAACTTATACACTAGGAATTTACTTAGGGTTTTGGTTGGGTTTTTTAATGGTTAGGAAGTTAGGCAGTGCCCTCTGCTGGACTCAGGTGTCCATAGCAGTAGTTTGCAAAGTGCCCCAAATGTTGGCAATTGGTGAAAATGAACAAAAAAATCAGCGTGCTCTGCAGACAGGAGTTTCAAGGAAGTACACTTTGTTGTGGTCCCTTCTTCCATTCTTCTCTATTTGGAAACATACTGTGCAGCAAAAATTGGTCTTATTTTAGATGGCAAAGAGCTTTTGACTAATTTAGTTTGAGCCCAGTTGGCTAGAGCTGACTGAGACTTTATCACAGCAAGCAGCAGGAACATGTAGTTCTACATACTCCAGATTTTACAAAAATAAACTCAACACAGCAAGAACATATTCATTTCAGAAATAAGGGTGATGGAGAAATATGCAGTTGAACTTACTATTTATGTGTTCTCTTGTATGTCTTCATTGCCTTATTTCACCATTTAAAAGTTACAATTATACTGAGAAGCGAAAAGCGTCACTTTTCACTTTATTCTTTCTTTAAATTGCTTCAGTTCTTTTTTTTTTTTTTTGAGGTGGGTGCTAATAACACTATCAGTTAATACTAATACCAACACTATCAGTTTCACTTAATAATTCTACTGTCATGCCTTTGGACATCCCAAACAATTAAAAATAAAACAAAGGCATTTACCCAGGATGTAACTTGAATTTACAATATGTCACAGAAAAAGCAACAGAGAGATATGAATTTCTCCCATAATTTAGTTGAAAACGTTTAGTGAATTTAAAACAAATTTAAAATCCTTCAAAGATAGACTATAAAACTGTAGTAATCCAGCACGTAAGGAAAATTGAAATTAGTGGCATAGAAAGAATTGCATATCTATTCATGAAACTTTTATGGCTTTTAAATCACTTCCCTAGTTTTTTGCAGCACAGAAAGCACACGAAAGGAAACAGTTGCATAGGGTTTGCTGTGAATGATTTCTATTAATTGACTGGCAGGTTGTTTTATATATTAACTTAAAGATGAAGAAAAACAGCTATTGTGTTTATTATATGTTACATGTTTTCTAAAAATCTACAGACGTCTTAAAAGGAGATTGCCCTTGCAGAGCAGCTGCTCTGTGCCAAAATATGCATCCTCCCCTCACTTCAAAGGTGTACTTCTAGGGAGAAATCCTCCACTCATTCACTCACTCTTATGATGGCAGCTCTGGAGGAGAGTTGAAAGTGTTCTCCCAAAATACTCTGTCCACTCATAACATTTCTCTTCACTCAGCCATTATTTACATGTGTCTGCAGCTGTGAACCTCTTTGCTTCAAGTGAGCTCCATACCCTCTGCTAAGAGGAGTAACAGACCTCCTCATTAATGGTCACAGCTGGTCATTAGCTGGTCACTGAATCTTGCTTGATGACCAGCTAATGAACTCCCCACTGGCTTATTGTGAAGATTGGTCAAGGTAGACAGTACACGTAATTTACAGCTGAACCCCTGGCTGGCTAACAGCCTTCACTGAGTAACTGCTATCAACACAGTACTACTAAGGGGCATACATTTTTCCTAATTTATTTCCCAGCTGTAACTATTTCATGTTGAATGGAAGCTTTGGATGCTATGTTTAAAAATATATTTACATATTATATTTGGTGGTGGCACGGTGTGTGTGTGGGGAAATTTCTTTAAGAATTCAATAAGGAAAACAGCTTTAATCTCAAAAAATCCTTTTATTTTTGACAATTTTCCCCCCTAACAGAAGATGTTTATTTTTGAAAAACGAATCTGTTCACATGAATATTCACCTGTAAAAGCCCATTCAGTGCAAAAATCAGCTCTCAGGAGGTACCTGTTAGTTTTAGGAGCCTGGACAGCTCATCTCTGAATCATGGATAAGTTGGCCAGAAGCTACAGTTCCTCTTGCTGTGATCTTGCCAGCTCTTAAAAGCTATAAAGTTTCAACTAGGCCTTGGCTTGGTAGGAAAGCTCTGGAAAAAAGCCCGAGAAGTGACAGTGATGCATTAGGTAGCACTCTTCCCTCTAAAACTGGTAGATAATGTCACAGGAGTTATCCAATTAGCACGGGAGCCCACTTTGGCTTTTGATGTGCAGGTACCTTTTCCCATTTCAAGTGTGAACGGATTCCACTGTGGCCAAGACATTCATTATCCTTTAAGGTTTTGTATTTTCATTTTCACTGGTTAAAGTATCATAATTTTTATTCAAAACCAAATCAAAATAAAACAAAACAAAAAAAACAGCTGGTGTATATCTGCAATGAAACTGCTTTAAGAAACTGGGTTTGCATGTCCTGTACAAGGTTATTTATCATGTTCCACTACAGGTTTTCATGCACTTGACCCACATTAAGTGGTGTCCTGATGCTCATCTCATTTCCTGCAAATGGCTTCAAGATTGTAAAAAACTTTCCCCCAGTGCTTCCAAATGGCACTTCTTGAGCTGTGTAGAGATTAAAATGTTGAGTTTCCAGGGAGGTGTCCTGACCATTGCCCCCTGGTGTGTGGAAGTAGGACCTATGGTATTCTTTAAAAAGTGTTTTTGCCCTCTTTCTGAAGATACTCATCTTACATTTGGTAACTTTGCTCTAAATTATATGAGATTATAAAAATTTCTCATTATTTAGAGATTCTATTTCATGCTCTTTGATTACACAAGAGACCCTTCTCTCCATCCTTGTTTCAAGTACCGGGATACTCCTGTGTCCTTAGCAGGTGCTGCTGGCAAAGCATGTGGCTCCACCCAAACTTTGTGAAATTACTAAAAGCAACTGAGTTCCTAAACAGCTTGTGAAAGCAGCACAGATGGTATTGCTTGATGTTGCCCATTTTGAACGCAAACATTTGATTTTGCAACTTTTATGGTGTGGATGTAAGAGTTCAAGCCAGACAGAGGAGTCAGATACTTTGACAGAAAACTATTAATTATTTTAGATAAATAACAATTTATTTATTAATACTCGTGATCTTGTTATACAGTGTCATGCAGTTGTTTCCATGCTAAAAAGTAAATCAGTTGTTCAAATATTAATATCATATGTTTAAGAGGGACCGAGTCCTGACTGAAAGAACTGTATTTTTTAGAGGATTCATTGAACCCAGGTGGACTTATGGCATCTCAATACAGAATGAACTAGTGTTAACAATGCTTTATTCTTATTTTTTTGTCCAAGAGCTGCAGTCAGTCAGCTTTAAAATCCTAAAATCAAAAAATTGTAAATGTAAATAAAATATGAATTATTTGGTCTCAGCAGTAATATAAACTCCATAAAAATACTCTCTTCAGGGAGGGAAAAAGCACTCCTTAAATCACACTTCCTTAAATCTCTGTGGAATCATCCACTAAAGGGATGAACATAACAGTTTAGAAGAGTTGGTGCATGTTGAGGCACATACCTTTACAAGACTAAATGGGAAATCTTTATCTGTCTGCCCTCTCATTTTATCCAATCTTACTGACACACAAAATGTGTGCAAAGCACTGTTTCAATCCCTGCATGTGCTCTGGATGAAACTGCAAAGCGAAGCGGTGCAAACGCAAAGCAAGATCACGCAATGAAAATAAACCAAAGCGAAGACATATGACATTTGTAAATTGTCACTATGATGATTAAATAAGCAAGGCTGCATATATATATGTTATGGGTTCACCCAGGTGGGCCTAGATTTGGGCTCTGAAGTCTGGACTAGGCTGAAGCTGTCAGCTGACTTGAGCTGGGCTGAGCTAACAGCTGACCTCTTCTAGCCAGTAATTCTGTATTCCATACCACATTATGACATCATCTCCAGGGCAGTAGGAACCAGTGTGGGAGTGGTTAAGGCAGTCGCTTCTCAGCCTCCTCTTGGGAGAACGCACGATGCTGTCCCAGGGGGGATGGAGAGGACCAGGCCCACCACTGGCTCACAGGGTACCTCAGGAAAGTAAATTGTGTTGTTCTGGGTCTCTCCTTTCTGCTTGGGTTTGTCTCCCTGGGGAATAAGCTTCTTCTTAAGTAATGTGTAGTTAGGACAGTAGAATTTGTATGTTCGTTCAGAAGTTGAGGTGGGGAGCTGGACTTTGTTGTTGTTGCAGACTTGTGTGAGTGTATATTTGTACTCTCTTCTAATTGTCTCTTTCTTTCTGTGAAAAAATATATGTAGATTTAGTATAAATGCAGTTTGAAGTGTTTTTTTTTCTTTCCCCTCTCTTTTCCTCCCTTTTCCTGGTGTTAGGAGGGAGGCTTTTCTCTCTGTGCTTGGGGAGGTTGGCAGTTGCTTATCTCAAACCAAGACAATATAGAATTCCTGCTCCTTTCTGCATGTACCTAGAGGTTAGCCCCAGTCTTAGGGTGAGACGTGCCCCGCAATGTAAAGAATGAGTTCACGTTCTTTTTTTCAAGTGTCAGTGTTTAATACTTCCCTGCTAAGACAGTTTAGCAGTGAGCACATATCTTTCTGCTGGATGTCCCTTGCCAATGGTATTCTACAGGAATACACCAGTCTCTCTGCAGAAACCTTTGCAAAGCTGAACTAACACCATAAGATTTCAGGTCTGTTTTGCCTAATCTTTATCTTTTTCAGAGGAAACAGAAATGTTTTATTAATTTTGTAAGTTAAAACATTATTCAGCTGGCTTCTTTTGAAAAAACCATAATCTTTGTTTTCATTACCGAAAAGAAATTACTGAAATAATAAAAAAATCTTGTTCTTATGTCTCATTTAATTCTTATTATATTTATTTTCAGAAAATGTGTTGAACCCAGTGTCAAGACAAATAGATACTTTTGGAAATTTTCTACTAATGTGTTTTTTTTAATCAATAAAAGCAACTGATTCAAAAATGAAACTTTTTAATACAGATTTTGAAATAATGTATTTCTGACATTCTTTGTAACAGGTGGTTCTGCTAATCTAACCTGCCGAGCTTTCTTTGGGTATAGTGGAGATGTTAGTCCTTTGATCTACTGGATGAAAGGGGAGAAGTTTATTGAAGATTTGGATGATACTCGAGTCTGGGAAAGTGACATTAGGTAAAAGAAAAAGCTTTTCTTTTTATTACTCTATTTTTTTTTAAAGTTAATGTAATACTTTTTATCACACTAACTCAGGGGCACTTTGGGTCTGATCTCTATTTTCGCAACATCGATTCTCTACCTTTTTCACTCCACCAGCAGAGAACAGAAAAAGGCACTCCTCAGCCAGATCCAATGTTAAAGAGCTGCAAAAGCAGAATAGCTGCCCAAAAATTGCTGTAGTGTTGAACAACTGGAATTTACATAATGAATTTTTCGAACTGTGACAATCAACAGTAACAACCATTAAGACACTTAGTACAATAAAACAAAGGAAAATTAATATGTCAAGGAAAACAGCTCAAAAAGGTATTTTCAAACACTGAACCTTAAATTTAAAAATCCCTTTTGAAATGTTTTCATTTCTTCATGAAAAAAAACCCTGAGGTTCCCAAGATGTTATCTGGCCTATGAGAGCCAAGCATCCTGTTATGTAGGCTGCTTATACATGCTGAAATACTTGGTTTAGAAAGGATCTGGCATTCATATCTTGTACTTCTACTGCTCCTAGAAGTGCTGCCTCATTTGGAAACTACATAAAAAAGTGAGTTTGTATTCAGAATTACATGCTTGATATAGCATACCGACTCCTATCCAATATGAAGTATCTGCTTGGATCTGAAGGGTTTCCTTTTTCATTTAAAATTCTGTATGTGTTATAGCCCTGAGTTTATGTTTCTTGGGTAAACCCAGAAATGAAGACAAATCTAAATGTGCATGTCACAGTTTAACTAAGCACCACACAGCCCCTCACTCACTCCCCTGTTATCCCCTTCAGGGAGGGAGAATAACCAGAAAAAAAAAAGGATTATAATAATAGCAATAATATTAATAGTAGTAGTAGTAGTAGTAATAGTAGTAATAATAATAATAATTATTATTTTTAATAATAATTGTAATGGAAATGAGCAATAGAGGACTAAAACCCAAGAAAGACAATACAATTGCTCACCACCCACTGATCAGTGCCCAGCCCATTCCTGAGCAGTGATCCACAGTTCCCAACCAGCTTTCCCCAGTTCATATACTGGGCATGGTGTTCTGTGGTATGACCTTTGGCCAGTTCAGATCACCTGTCCTGGCTTTGTTCCCTCCCAGCTTTTGTGCATCTACTCACTGGCAGGGCATGAGACACTGGGAAGTCCTTGACTTAGGGTAAGCACTGCTCAGCAAGAACTAAAACATCAGTGTGTTATCAGCATTAGTCTCATGCTAAATCCAGAATGCAGCACTGTACCAGCTATTAGGAAGAAAATTAACTCTATCCCAGAAAACCAGGACAGTGCATTACAAAGGAAACTATGTAATCATGGATGTGTTTACAACACAGATAGTCTACAAGAGAACAAAATTAGCCTATTTTACATTTCTCCTCTTACATGGACATTTACAATGTCATTAAAAGATATGAAGTCAGGCTCATTTTCAACTAAACCCTGGATTTCTTCAATGTAACAAAGTAACTGAGACACTTCCTGTAATATAATCAAGAAAACCACATAGATCCTGATGCTCATTGTCCCCAGATACAGGCAAAATGGAAGCGTATTTCACCCCAGTGTACTACAAGTTTATTCTGTAAAGGTCAAGACTAAGACACTAAATGGCACGTGGCAATCAAATCAGCTGTATTTTGCATCTAAAGCTTTTACCAAGTCTTTCAGTTAGTGACTTGGCTCTCTGATGACTGACAAAAAGGTAAAAACAACCCTGTCACAGCTTACTTGTTTTGTGGAGGGAGGAGTAGAAAGGCTGGTTTTGACTTCTTTTGGCAGGTGTGACATGAGGAAGCAGCCTGGAATAATTTGTCATTTTCTTTCCTGGGTTCTTAAAACCACTGACAGTCTTGTTAAGAAGCAAAGAAAGTAATGTGAAGACAGGTGGAGTCTTACACAGGAAGTCTTTCATTTATCATCTGTAAGAACTAGAGGCATCTGGTATACCAGATCTTTCTACTGTTTTATAATATATAATCAAATTTTATAATGCATTCTAGAAATAATCTCTCAGATCATGGCATGAACACATTGTTTCTGAGTGGCATTTTGAAGAGCCTCAACAAAAGCACAAGTATTGTGTTTGGCCCAGACTCCTAGTGTGACTCTACACCCCAAAATAATTGTTTTCACTTTTGTCTCTTGACATTCCAAGACTTCATGGATCAGGGTCTTCATCAGAGTGTGCAAAGATATATTATCAGTGTGCTATCATTCTGTGTAAAGAAGACAATGAACTGAAGCTCTCATTAACATTTACAGAGACAAACCTCCTAATTAGAAGTGAGGAAGAAAGGGGCATAATATAATTTAATTAAGATTGCATCAAACCATAGCCAAATTTGAAGCCAGAGAGTTGTGAGTTGTAAGCAGCATTATTATGTCATGATTATCTAGTGCTCCACTATGATACAAGCAGAATGGCAGCCATGGTTGTTTTTTTCTCAGGGTTCTCAAGGAACATCTCGGGGAACAGGAGGTTTCCATCTCATTGATTCTTGACTCTGTTGAAGAGGCAGACCTGGGGAATTATTCATGCTACGTGGAGAATGGAAATGGACGCCGCCACGCCAGTATCCTTCTACACAAAAGGGGTAAATATGCAGCTTTTCTCCATGAAATGGAACAATATAGGGGAGGTCAGTTTGTAGAGCTTCTTTCCACAGCAAGAGTAAATTTTGGCTTCCTAAGAATTGATAGTCAAAGATTATTTTTCCCCAGGAATATGCACAACTTGCAAAATAAAACAAAAAGGATGTTGTTAATTATGGCTGTCACTGGAAAAAATACAGTAACACCTTTTAATTATATATCTCTATATATATGATGGATTTAATAATTCATTAACTTTTAAATTAATGAAGGCTCAATATAGGAAAAATAGTAGGACACCACAGGTAATACAACTGTAATAATTTTCTGTGAGAAATAAACCAGACTTCTGAAAACCCAACAAAAATATATTCCACTTCTATCAGAAATGCCTCCTAAACCCCATGCCAGGGGACTACCTACATAGCCTGACTGTGGACATTTTCCTTCTAACACTTTTGTTTAACATCAACATTTCTGAAGTGAAACATCATGATAGAAACTTCTAAGGACCTTCCTGTTTCTCCTAAGCACTCATATGCCATGATTCCACACTGCCTAATGCCCAGATCCATCTCCCACACAGGAGATTATAGAGCTGTGGCAAATCAGGGCCCCCAGACACACTCACTTTGCCCCCTTTACCTCCCAGAGAGTGCTCCATATGCCTGGGATTGACACTGCCCACCCTCATGCAGCATCTTGCTGGCTTAAGAGAGCAAAGAATGAGCAGAAGCAGTGTGTGCACTTTGCTGTGCTATTTTCAGGCTGTTTGTAAAGGAGAGCAACCAGGTTCTTACTGTGGTGCTGAAGCATTTGTGGTATCTCAATTCATATCAGAGCAGTGCTGTCTTCCCTAAATTGAGTTTTGTAGCATGCAAAGTCTGTCTGAATTTAGAAGGAAACCATAAATCAAAAGAGTGTGACCAAATTATTTAACCATATTGTTGTGTACCTACAATTAATTGAATAGAACTAATTTGTAGCCATTTTTCTGAAGACATCATTGCTTCTCAAAAGATGCAGATGTGAATAACCAGATTTCTGCTCAGCCTGGCATTTGTCACATTTTCTTGAATTCACTGAGATGAAAAATTAACATATTAATTAACTGAACTTCAGTAATATACCAGTTTGTAGTCAAATACTCCTAGTTCAGAGATATTTAAGCTCAGAACAAGAGCTTAACCCAAAGAAACACTGAAATCCATCAGCTTGTCCCTAATAATTAAATTAGTCAATGGAACACTGAAAATAAAGAATTTTTAAGGCTTAAATTACTTTAAAACCTGTACTTGATTATCTGGCATGATGAGTCCTTATTTTCTTTTCCATAAATGCAGTAGCTTGAAGACTGAAAACTCATAAGTCTTCTCTGTTCTGTGATTTTTAATCTAACAGTGTAGATTTGAATTTTTCAAGACTCTACTTTCCTTACTTCCTTTCTTGGAGAACTCAGTGAGTGAAACACACCACAGTATTTGGCCTTATGATGACATACTTAGAAGGAAGTAATCTCAATATTTAATAGCTCTTATGAATAGTAAAACAATAAAAATAGCAAAAAAACTCCCCCATTTTTTTCCTCTTTAACTAAGGCTGAATCTGAAATTGATTTGGAAGCACGGTCTGTTCTGTCCTCAAAAAACAAAAGATACCTGATAGAAGCCTTCTATACACTTTGTATGTTGACAAGTGTTTCAGTGAAATGATAAATTAAGCATGACAGATAAAAATTTGAGCTAGTCTCCCAGGTCTCGTAGGAAGAGGAGCTTTGCACTGCTTGCTTAGTCTCCTGTATATCACCATGACAACCTTTCGGTTTAGGTTTCCTTGTTTAGATCAACATTAGTCCCTGCTAGGAATGAGTTAGCTGTTTATTAATTTCTGATTATTTGGCTGACTTAGAACAATTGGGACCTAACAACTAGGCAAATTTGCTTCCTGAGTAGCGAGACATTTGCAGAGGTATTAGTTTTGGCTGACTTTCTAGGTAGAGATCTTTTTTTCTTCCAGCAGTATAAGCCAACAAAGGTGTTGAATCTGGAATGTTCACTGCATACCTGAAAAAGAAATTATAATCCTTCTTAAACTTCCTCTGTGGAACATTATCACCAGGATCACAAGGGACAGCAAAGCAGAAAGCTTTGCTACTGAACAAAGGGCATTCCTGGGAAAAGAGTTATTTAGGGCTAAAGGCTGCAGTGGGGATTCAGATACCGAGTTTAAGCCTTTCAGACACCTTCACAACTGCTGCTTTGCCCTGGCCAGTATAGTTTCTGTAAACTTAAAAGTCCAGGGGGAGATTTTAGACATACCTACAATTACACAGGCTTTGAAAGGACAAGAAATATGGAGTCTAATACACCAGATAAAACCTGCATTCATCTTCCTTAATCTTCCCGCTGGTGAGCCCAGCAGGGACACACTCTCACCTCACAGAAACCACAAGCAGGGTGGTCCCAGCCACAAACCAGTGCCTGGCACATTCAGAAGGGGAAAGGGGGATTCTGCTCTTTCCCTTGCATGGCAGGGGAATGGAAAGCCACAGCCTTGCCTTTCCTGAAATGAATTAATCTCAGGATGGGAGCAGCACACAGTGCCCCTGCATTTCCACTTGTGTGGGAAAGTGAGCCCAGTTTTGGCACCTGGCACTGAGGGAAGGCTGGGACCCCTGGTAATTCTCTTTTGTGTGGACAGCGGTGCTCTGCATTTTGGGGAGCTGAGCCCTTATGTTCTCCTGATCTTCCTTTGCTTTCTGATGCCAGTGCACAAAACCTGTGATCTCTATTTTTCTGCTGCCAGCTAACCATTTTTAGACTCCTAAATTTCCTCAGATGCTGTGCATACGGAGCATTTAACTCAAAGCTAAAGGCAGCAGAGCACTTTGAGCATGACAATGACAATGCTGTTTCCTTTCCTTGTTCACTGCTACAAAATTTGTCCAAAAGATAATCAGAAAAAGAGAGGGATCAGAACCCAGGAGATTTAACTCTCATTCCTTTCCTCTAGCTGTTGACCAAATCCCTGTCACCTTTATGATAATCAAGTTATTTTCTCTTTTTTTTTGAGGAAAAAAAGAATCTACTTGGTATAATCTAAGGCTGATTTTTTTTACTCACTGGTGATAGCTGCCATTGATCATCTGTAGCAGTTGCAGGCTAATTTTCAGCCAGGTAGGGGAACCTTCTAGAAATTAACTTTGAGAATGTTACTGACAACAGCTAACCACAAATTTATTAATGACAGACCTCTTATTGCTAATGACATAAGAGGTGGATTCACACACACATTCTATTTTTCCATAGTTTTTTAAATTAAAGAAGAAAAGCCCATAGTCTATCAATGTAGTAGATAAAAATGGAAAAAGAATGCTCTTCTACAATGCATTGAAAAGTATGACTTTCATGCTGGATCAAAGTCTGCAGAGTCTCGTTTAATCATAGAGTGTGTTGTAAATACAGATTAGGATCTAATTGTGTGATTATTTTTGTGGAAATCCTTGTCTGCACGTCTGCAAGTAGATATTTAAAGCAAAAATTATCTCAAATTCTATTTTGACATTATTCTTTAAATGGTATGCATACAATTTTAAAAGCTTAATAATATATCTATATTTTTCCTGGGACAGACACCAGAACTAAGAGCAGGTAACATACATTTATGCATTTTGTCAAAGTATCTACTACTGTTTCTTCCCATTTTCACAATACTGTCTAATTTCCTATCCTGTTCTTCTTTTATGTTTTTGATTTGTTTTCCTTTATCATAGATATTCTCAATGGACATACATGGATTTTGCTGGCTGTAAGTTAATAAGGAATAGTTAAAACAAGGGTAGTTGTGTTTTTTT
The DNA here is from genome assembly GCF_047495875.1 of Pithys albifrons albifrons. Classification (NCBI taxonomy): domain Eukaryota; kingdom Metazoa; phylum Chordata; class Aves; order Passeriformes; family Thamnophilidae; genus Pithys; species Pithys albifrons. The sequence continues at coordinate 3,296,231 of NC_092458.1, read as the reverse complement.
CTGTCAAGACAAAAAAAAAGTCTCTGAAATAAGTTGTTTAGAAAAAGAACTTGAATCTGTTTGAAATGGCCCATGAGAATATAGGTTTGAAAAGTATACAAGTTAGCATTTGCTGGATAGAATGCATATTGAAGAAACCAACAAATAGGTAGGCATACTTTAAACTCATCATTTATTAATGTATAAACATCATAATAATATTTCCTATACAATGTAATGGCAAATTCTGAGTAGAATTGTCTTCATATGGTTATTAAAGACACGAAATTGCTGACGAGCACCTTAAATTACAGAGTCATTCACATAAATAGTGTGAATCTGGTTTATTACTTGAAGGGGTTAAGTTTTTGATCCCATGATCAGTCACTAGGACATGATTTCATACAGTGATGAGTGACAGTTAAGTCTTAAAAGAGAAATAAAACTGGTTCTTTTCTAACCCCTGCAAAGAAACTGCAGGTGTTATGTCCTGCTTTACCACAAAGCTTCACAATGTTTCTAAAATTTCTGAATGGAAACTCAACACATTAAAATGAGAGCAATTAGTCTTATATTTCAGCTTCTGTTTATTGGTCCTAATTACTTGACCATTGCAGCAAATTTGTGAGTCTCAATGGAAGCAAAACTGTTGTAGAGCTCTGATCCACTTGATTAGTTAAGACTCTACATGTGTGTATATTCCAGTGCATAAAGCATTCAGTTTTCATTGTGCACCTCAGGAAAAGCTTTTCTTAGATCCTCACCAGGTTTTAGAATTGGAATTGAAATTGGATTGGATTTGATGGAAATTGATTTTTCACCCACCTATGTCCATTGAAGAAGTCTTCAGGTTAACAGTGAGAAGGTTCATTCGCTCAGGAGTTTTATGACATAAGGCAGAAAGTTGAATATCAGCTCCTTTCTCGTCCCAAACGTAACCAAAACTGACTGCTCTTTTTACTCTCAAACTCATCTAAAATCAGTCAATGAATAGAATACTATTCTATGTCAATGAATAGGGACACCTGCCTGACAGAAACTCTTCATAAAACCATTCTCTTAATCAGTAAGGTTTTCCTCATCCTTTAGAAAATTGGACTGAGACAACTCCAGTAAAAAGGTTAGTAAGATTACTTAGCATATGCCTAAATCTAACTTTCCTCTGACAAATCTTTCTTCTGACAATGTTTCAAACAATTTGGTTTGTCTAACAGATGCCCTTTTAAAACAACTTTTGTACTGCTTTTATCATAGTTCTTCTCTTTATGTAATGTCTAACTTCAATTCTAATCTTGATTGGCAAGAATGAAAATATTTTCAATGAGAATGTCACATACTGTTCCCATAACCCATGCAGAGCTAAATTATTCATTAATGCTATCCTCAGAAAAATTGTAAACATTATGTTTTATGAATCTTAAATCCTTGGAACTTGCTACTCAATTTTTTCCCCACATTTTTAGAACCTCCGAGTGCTTTATACATTCATTTCTTTGAGAAGATCTAAAAAAGTAATTGTGTGGGATGTCTGATTTTTGTAGTGCAAAAAGCAAATAGAAGCTCTCCTAATCAGGAAGGTATTAAGTCATACACAATTCCATAATTTGGGGAAGCTAACCAGAGATTACTGCAGTTCTACACCATGGCACTTTTTTCCTTCAACCTGTGTTATAAACTGCCTTTAAAAGGCAGTGTCATGTAATTAAATGTAGTAAACTTCAGTAACATTGCAGCATCTCTATTTTCTTCCAACCTTATCCTCCTTTGAGCTAACATACTGTTGGAGATAGTCGATGTAATTATTCTCCTGCTGGGAACAGACATCCAGCACTTCTCAGAAGAAATAAAAATGTCATTGGTAAGAGTAGACTTCTATTATAATAATTTACTAGCTCTCTTTTAATAACATTGGAAATCCAACAGCAGCAAGGCTGACACATCCTGCCTGCCATACTAATGAATAGAATAACAAGATCCCTGTCTTGCATTTGCACACATATATGTGTACGTACATATAATCCCAAACCTGACCAGCTTTTTTCATACATGAATCAGGAATATATATTATTATTTATACGAAAAATAAAGCAGGTTAGCTAGGTCTCAATAGCTCTAATAAATAAAATTAAACTACTGCATAACTATATTGAAAACCACTACTAAATTTAGTCAGCTTCAGTCAACTCTGCAGACATCTACAGGCACACATAGCCTATGCTGGCAGAAAGCATATACTTTGTGCTAAGAAGTTATTTCATAATCAAGCTAATGAATAGCCTGAGTCTGTTCCTACTGTCATCAGAAGTATTATTGTCCTACAATATCCATCAGTAATTATTCATAACAACATCCATAAGGCCACCTATGTACCTTAGGCACAAACATATTTTGTTTGGTGGGGCAATTAAATGCCTCCCTGACATCCGATCCCGTCAGATCTCGGAAGCTCAGCAGGGTCAGCCCCGGATTAGTACTTGGATGGGAGACCTCCTGGGAAATGCCGGGGGCTGTAGGTTCTAGTCCTGAGGACTTCACTGGCACTGTCCAAGCTCGCTCGGCCGTGGCAGATGAACCTCAGGACTGAAACGGTGGGGCCAGTTCTGCGCACGCTGAGCCTCACCTAAAATCCACTGCGCAGGCTGGAAGGGCCCACCCACGTGGGGACAGCCCTGCCCAAATCTGCGTTCAGCGAAGTTTGGCCATACATATATACATTTTGTTTGGCAATTTGAAACAAACAAAACCCCTAAAAAGTAGTGAATATGCCATATGCATATTGGGTATGCGTACGCTGCATGAGGTTGTGGTTGCATGTGCTGTACTTCAGGAAGATAATTTATTTTACAGCCATGCCAAAAAGATCACTGTATTGAGAAGGCGGGGTGGTCAGGGGAGGTGGAAAAAAGCACATATTTCTCCATTTTAAAACTGATTATGAGTTTCTGTTATAGTTTGAGCTGGCAAAATGCCAACTGCCTGGTACCCAGTCAAAAAGTCCACTCCCAGAGCAGGAGAGTGAGGGAAAACAGCAGAAACGAGGCTTTAAACACGGTGAGGTTTTTATATTTATACAGAGAAGAGGAGAGCTTAACACAGAATATGAAATAGCACATAGTGACAGGAACCAACAACAGGCTCACCGAGGTCGCCCCAGCTAACAGGTGAAACTCCAAACCAACCAAACCCCCTCCCCAGAGGAAACCTCCCAGCAAGAGGGAAAGAGGAATTAACAGGAATGTGCTCACGTCCCCGGCTAAGCAGACGTGCCGACCGGCAGGAGGGCCTGATATCAGCAGTCAGGGAGCGGGAACCGTCCTGATCAGAAGCATGGACCAAAGAGCCCAGAGACTCCTCCCACCTTGCTTGTTATACTCCCCGACACTTCCTGATGATGTCAGATGATATGAAATACCTCTATGGCTGCTTAAGTCAGATGATACCTGTCCCCTCTAATCTGTGTCACAACCTTTGAGGCCTGCTAAAAACTGAGGCCTAAATGGGGACCTATGCTGACTAAAGCCAAAACTACTACAGTTTCTTTATTCCTAACCTAAACTCTGCCTACTCTTTACTGCTGATATCTGAAATGACATTCAGCATTAGCCAGCTTCCTTCTTCCTTTAGAAGACACATACCCATTCATAACCAAAGCTACATGTTGTGACATATCAGTCCCAGCTCTCCTTCCAAATTATATTCATTATCTCTACATTTTCTTTAATAATTGAAGTCTATGAGGGTATACCTACACAAACTGAGAACTGCCTCTAACCAAACCATATCTGTTTGTGAGTTAAATCATCCAAGACAAGCAGAGAATGAAAATCAGTTTAGGCCACAAAGTTGCAAGGATTTATTTATGTGCTAACCTGAAGCTCTGTGGATAGTCCTGTTGACTTCAGAGGGATTACTTATAGTCCATGAAGTTGAGCAATCAGCGTAAGTGATTGCAAAATTGAAACCTTAGATAGACTGTAATTGGATTTTGAAAAAGGCTCAGAAACTGAATATACAGCTATAAATCACATGTCCTTGAAGAGTTATATATCACCAAAAAAAAAAAAAAGGTTGGAAATACAATTATTTTTCTTAGTGGCTCAGCTGTACGAGGACTAATAAATGAATAAAATTAATTTCAAATTATCAGAGTTCGTTAAATGTAAAGTCCCTGAAGCATGTTGCATAAGTCAAAAGATAAGAATCTTTGACAGAACACTTTTATTTACTTTCTTGATACAACTCCAGCTATGATAAATGAATTACCTGCATGACCCAGTGAAAGGAAGTTTATCAAATATTAGAGCCAGGTGAAGATCAAGGATATATCTTACAAATGTGCCAGTAATTAGAAAAGAAACAGTATAAAATGAATGTATTTATTACCAGCCATATCGTGCTAGATATTTGGAGAGAACATGTGCTTTGTTTTAATTAGCTGTCTTTTCCACTGGGTTCCTTGGCCAAAGCCTCCTGATTAAAAAAAAAATGTAGCCAGTGGTCAAAATGCTTGTAACAAATCTTGTTTTAAATTGAAGCTATTTATTCAGAAAACAATCTACTACTGCTGCAGTAATCAATGTGTTTTCCCTTGGAGTAGAACTGCTCCTGTGCTACTGGAGGACTATTGTTAATTGCCTGTAACTAAATGATTGCTGTGCTTCTGGATGTAACTTTCTGGCACTTGCTTGTTTGTTGTGTTTAACAGAATGCCTGTCCCCCTAAGGGTTAGCCAAGTAATTTTACTCTACTGTTTCCTACATTCAGTCTCAGCTCCTTAAGGAGGGCTAGGTCTGTAATTTGAGCAAGGCAACACAGAGGCTAAATAGATTTTAAAAGGTTTGCACTTTTCATTTCTCCCCTCTGATGTGGAATTGTGCTGAAATTGAATCTTTTTAGTGTGTAGCCACTACAGGAAACTTGTATTTCAGCAGGAAAAACAGATCACACTTCAAAGGAAGTGTAATGCCTGCTGCAGCAACTGTGCTCAAATTGCAATAAAAAAGGCAGAATAAAGCAGCAGAAAAAAGTGTTATTGTGAAGGTAACCATACACTCTAACCTTGCCACTCCACTTTAACTTGGCTTTAACAGTCACTACATTACTGCTGAAATCGTTGACATACACATCACCAACATCCCTGGCATTCACAGAGCACCTTTCAGGAGCAACCTCTCTTAGGAAGAGGCCAGAATACCTTCCACAATTCACATTGGGAAAACGTAGGCACAGAAATGTGAAATGGCTTCAGTCACCTGGGGCTGACAGCAATGGCAGGACTGAGCCTTCTGCTTCTCACACTTTGAGTTCAGCTCAACACAGGGTAACACAGTTCCCAAAATCCCTGTGGCAGCTTAGAGCCAGCCAGTGCCCCTTTGGACTTGGTTTAGCATCCTGCAGAAACACAAACTCAAGGACTGAAAACAATCAACTTAGTGTGACACTGTGCTCAGGCCAATCCATCCTGCCTTCCACGGTGCTGCACAGATGCAGCTGTCCTGCTTCCAGTGCTTTGGGGGTCAGCTCAGGCAGCTGCAGGGCTGGGTGTGAGGATGTGGCAGTCTCCTGGGTTTGTCACTGCCCTCTCTGCCTCCCAACCCTGACAAACAGCACCCAAGACAGAGAATGAACATGTGCTGATAGATGTTGTCCAGTACAGAAGAAAAAACAGCTTGCTTTGTTAGATCGAGACTATGAAAATTAATTTTCAGACAAGTCTGTGTAAGAAAGAACCACCTTATCCTTGTACTCGTAAGCGATGACAATGGGCTCAGCAGCAACACATGAAAAGGTAATTGCTGCTACGTTTCAGGCTGACTTAGAGAACTTTGTTGTTTGCTTTGATTGCCTAATTAAAGACAGTTTCATGTGCTTTCAGATTTTACTGAAGCAAACATATAGGCATAATCTTATTTTATGGGGAAAGACAACTAAGAGGGACTCTTAACAAAAGTGATGCAGTGCATTAGTCTGCATTCATGCACTGTGACAGGGAGCAGATGACTACTGGCAGTTACTTTTTTTTTCCATTTAATCTCAAAATCATTAGTTTAGGAAAAACTTCCATTTTCCAGTTGTAAAGTTTTTCTTTCCCTTTAATGAGTCATAAGAGCAGGCACATAAATATAGTATTGTATGTCTAGCAACTTGAAATATTAAAACCTTTCTCCTAGTTACCATTGAACAGCTGTATCACCTGTAGTACAAAATGATAAACAGGGTATACTAAGCCAGTGCAAAGTAATCTCCATTTTCATTTATATTCTAAAATATTGTATTACTTGTTTATGCAAACAATTTTTTGTGAGTGTTTTTAATAACATTCCCCTCTCTGGACAAGAAAAGTATTGGAAGTCTGAAATAACTATGTCAGTTTCAAAAATATCTAACACAAAGGAGTTCCCAGCACAGTTTTGGAAAAAATGACAAGGAATATAAATGCCTTTTTATTTTATTTTATTACATTTTTAGTGTCTTCTGGAGAGCAATGAAATCTTCTTACAGTTGCCTCAAAGTAATGAAAAAAATAGTGTGTGATTCACAGTAGATGCCATCACAATAAATGGAATTGTCTCTTTTTCCTGTAACCTTTTATTTCTCTAATTGAATTGCATTGTACTGGGTTATCATATCTGCACAACCACGCACTCACAAAAAAAAAAAAAAAAAAGGTGACTTGGGGCCTATGCTACTTCACTCAGATGGAAACTGCCCATTGGAAGAGGATACTGTGAAAATAATGCAGAACTGAACTTGCTTCAGCACAGACTTTTTATGAAGCAAACTGTGTGTCTTAGATTGCCAAGGAAATTTTTTTGACTCCTCAAAACTGAGAGTTTTGAAAAAGTATAGAAGATCTTAACAGTTGCCACCTATTGCTCATTTCAAATTACAAAATTGTTAGCAACGCTCTTCCTCCCCCCGCCCTGTTGTTTGAACGTTGCCAATTTTCAGCCAATAAGCAAATGAAAAGTAACAAGAAGATGGAAAGCACATAACTCTGTGAGCTTCCTTGAGTGTGAAATGCTTAAAACTCGGAGAGACAAAGGTCCATGTAGGCATATTACTTTTGCTTTGATAAGTGGCACCACTGCTGATCATAGACAGTTGTGGTGGCAACATACAACGAGTCCATCCTCAGGCATGGAGCTACATGGTGATAATCTCAACCCATCATGCAAGCAGACTGCAGTGAAGACACCAGTGGGTCAGTCTGAATGGGAATGTCAGAACAGACCAATCAGGAAGGTTTGCTGTGATTACAAAGCAAATCCCATTGGGGAAAGGTGAGAATAGAGCCAAATGGCAGGCCTCTGGGAAGGGAAGCTGTGTTAAAGATATTATAGAATCATAGAATCATAGAATCGATTGGGTTGGAAAAGACCTCCAAGATCATCAAGTCCAACCCTTGGTCCAACTCTAGTTCATTTACTAGATCATGGCACCCAGCACCACGTCCAATCTGTGTTTAAAAATCTCTAGGGATGGTGAATCCACCACCTCTCCGGCCAGCCCATTCCAATGCCTGATTACTCTCTCTGTGAAGAATTTTTTTCTGATATCCAACTTAAATTTCCCCTGGCAGAGCTTAAGCCCATCGTGCCCCCTTGTTCTATTGCTGAGTGCCTGGGAGAAGACACCAGCCCCCACCTGGCTAGAACTTCCCTTCAGGTAGTTCTAGACAGTGCTGAGGTCACCTCTGAGCCTCCTCTTCTCCAGGATGAACAACCCCAGCTCCCTCAGCCTCTCCCCATAGGACTTGTGCTCCAGTCCCTTCACCAGCCTTGTTGTTCTTCTCTGGACCCACTCCAGCACCTCAATATCCTTTCTGAATTGAGGGGCCCAGAACTGAACACAACACTCAAGGTGTGGCCTCACCAATGCAGAGTACAGGGGAAGGATCACTGCCCTGGTCCTGCTGGCCACGCTATTTTTGATACAGGCCAGGATCCCATTGGCCTTCTTGGCCAGCTGGGCACACTGTTGGCTCATGTTGAGCTTCCTGTCAATTAGTACTCCAAGGTCCCTTTCTGCCTGGCTGCTCTCCAGCCACTCTGTGCCCAGCCTGGAGCGCTGCAGGGGGTTGTTGTGGTCAAAGTGCAGGACCCGGCACTTGGCCTTGTTGAACTTCATCCCATTGGCATCAGCCCATCTCTCAAGTCTATCCAGAACCCTCTGCAGAGCCCTCCTGCCTTCCAGCAGGTCGACACTCCCTCCCAACTTGGTGTCATCAGCAAATTTGCTGATGATGGACTCAATCCCCTCATCTAAATCATCAATAAAGATTATATTAATACATAAGTGAAATGTGAAGATGTAGGGTCGTTTGGGTAATCTGTCCTCATGTCTCTCAAGTTTTTTGTTTTTAATTTTTTAATTTTTGCTTTTATTTTGGAAAAAAGAGTCCAATCCTTAGTGAGGTTCTTGTCTAGTAGACTAAAATTCTTCCTATTTGTATGTGGAATAAGGGGAAAGCTGGTTTTGCATTATAGTTCAAAAAAAGGGAAATGCACAGCTCTGTTTTCATTGTAAATCAATGTCAGCATTTATCTGTGTAAAGCAAACTGGGATCTATCTACAGAAAGAGAAAAGGAAGAGTTATCAAAGGTAACAAATTTATGCACATATTCATACACACACATGCCCAGCAATTTTTCTTTTGTAAATGAGCAATTCATGTGGTGTATCAGGGAAAATACAGTTTGCTGAAGAAAAAAGAAGAAAGCATTAATTATGTATTTCTTCAAGGGCCCTACGATGAAATAAATAAATAAATGACCCATCATTCATTATTTTATTTTCCTGTTAAGAGAAGTGTGAGGTCTGCTGCTGATCTTCATGTGGTTTGGAATGTAGTTGTTACTGAGTTTTGTAATTCTTTGCAGAGCTGATGTACACAGTTGAGCTTGCTGGTGGGCTTGGTGCTATTCTGCTGCTGCTTGTTTGTTTAGTGACTCTCTACAAGTGTTACAAGATAGAGATTATGCTCTTCTACAGGAATCATTTTGGAGCTGAAGAACTAGATGGAGGTAAGGCAGTTTCCTTGTATGTTTTCTACTTTCTAAGAATTCGTGTCTTTTATTTCTCTCCACCAAGACCCACATTTCATTTCAGTTCAAGATGTGTGAAAAACTGTGATTTTTACTTTTCACTGCATTAGGCACTGACTTGAATATATTTTCTTCATACAGCACACTAACACAGTAACTCATAAGCTGTACATGCTGCTCCCCAGAGCTCCAGAAGACATCCATGTCTTTTAGATTTTTATTTCCAACACTGAACGTAAACTACCAACACTGATGCATTAAAGATTTTCCCTTTCTGTCAGTACTGATTGCCAGCTTCACTTCTCCATGAGTTAGAGTGTCCTCCCTAATTGTATTCAACAAATAGGTAGCGGTTGAAGTGAATCTCAATTTACGACTTGTTTAAACTGATCAGTTTCAATAAGCTCTACTGAGTGTTTGGGAATGTACCCAACAGTTCATTGTCTTGAGTTCATTTGCTTAATCATTGAGAGAACTTCTAATGGTCATTAAAGTTGCTGTGTGATTCAAGGACGCCCAGAATAAACAAAAGTAATCCACTATGTATGCACCAGCTCTGTCAAATGTCTTTTCTTTTCTTCTCTTTTTAAGCACTCAAGAAAAAGGTTATATTTACCTCTAGCCTTACTAATCAAAATTGCTGTTGAGCAGTGAACTGGGTTGAGCTGCAGGCTCTGATTAATTAAATTTTGTTTCTCAGGTCAGAGTTCCTGATGTTTTGTGCTACCACTATGTCTTTGGTAACAAGACCTTCTTTTCTACAGAAATACTAATGAAAGTTATTTTACAGTTCAAGGTAACAGCCTGTGGGCAGAAGCCACTGTGATATATCAAAATAAACATACTGATAAACAAGTGATAGCCAAATCTGTCACTGATAAAGGAGAAGAGCAGCAACAGAATTATGGGTCCTTATATAAAAGAAAGACTTCCATAATAAACTCACTAGGGAATGACCCATTTCTGCCTTCAATCTAACAATCCACAAGGATTCAAAATAGAAAATGCTCAGAACAACAAGCCCAAGAACATTAGAACATTTTGTAACCTTCTACAGGATTTACAAAAAGATGCATTAATATAGCAGCTCCGTGGGGGAAAAAGTCAGGTTATTCTATTTATTTTGCAGGGGAGGAAACTGAGGCCCAGAGGAACTGTGAGTCATGGAGGATTTTTTTGACAGACACCTTCTTTTTTTTTTCCAAGAAGCTGAGGTTCCCTCTTCTACTCTCCACAGAGCAGCCACCAGTTTAAATTGCCATGCTTACTCCATAAATTGTATGAATTTAATAGTAGTCATGCAGAAATAGACATCTAAAATAATAAATTAGATGTAATTTTATGTTTTCTCTCTCAGTATCAGTAATTCTTACTTTTATAGATGTCATTAATTATTATCTCAAATCACTCCTATTCTTTTGCAAACTTCCACTTCTAGGTCTTACACTCTTGCCTCTCTCTTGTCCCATTATGGGTTATCAGGGAACAATATTTGAATCACATATTTTATGCATTAAAAAACGTGACCTCTAAGGCATGTTGTTCTGTGATCCAAAAGAAGGAAAACCAATATCCATTCAATTTATCCTTCTGAGCAAAGGTCGCTGGCAAAGGTCAAGCACAGCTTCTCCTTAGAAGATCAATGCAAACACTGATATCTTGGGTGCTTAACCACAGCAATATAAGAAGAAATACAATACTTACAGATTCCTAATGAAAACATGTAGTTTCTACTCTATTCAATATACTAACAACATGGAAAAAATCCATTGTGCCAATGAAGTGACTGCAGCTGCACATTTCACTCTGTCTCTTCCATTTACAGTCGTGCAAAAGGAAGAAGACAGAGAGAAAATGTCCCAAGACCAAGGCATGGCTTGTGCAGAAATAAATTACAGACGTACATTCAGATCTTTTCCTTTGGCTTAGTTTGTAATTGACAGGCACAAAATGCTGAACTCTAAAATCTTATTCTAACCACATTTCCTGCAGTGCAGCAGCAGAGCGCCCACGTGCTATTCATAATTTACACCATGTTCTGTCGTACTCCAGGACTGCATGGAGATAAGAAAACATAAAAAAATCACAGTTGCTTTTTACATGCAACGTATTGTACCTAGAGAGGATTTGGAACACTTTAAAAGTGAAGTCCAATTAAAATTTTCAGTAGAAAATGTCTTTTAAAATTCCACGCTTCATTTCTTCCTTGATCAGAGAACAAGCCCTTCAGGATGTCAAATCTCATCACAATTCCTCTTTCCTTTCCAGCCTTAGACACATCAGTTTTTCCCAGGCTAACTAACATATGCATTTCTGTAGGAGGGATGGGTAAATTGTGAGAACTATTCGAAAACAAAGTATTTAACCTTTGCAGCCAATGCAACTCAATTTATTACTTTCTGTAGGGGTAGATTAAGCAATTGATCATAGCTGTTGATTCCTCAGTTCTCTAACTTACAGCTTTGAACTTCCCATTTTTTTTCTCATCCTAGTAACTAGACTCTCCTGCTTTTTTTCTCTCTCTGCAAACACTGCAGCTTAATTCTGGGAATGGGAATTGGAGTCCCCTTCTTGTTTTCATGCTTAATTCCCTGCCTTTCTGACTAGTTTGGAATATAATAATTTTACCACTTCTCTCACTCTATACCTGTGCTCTCCAGCAACATGGGAACAGACTTCAAAACAGGGGGTTACATGATGGGCACTGTGTTGTGTCCTTTAGTGCAGAGCAGCTCAACGTGCTGGTGTTTAGTCAGGGCACCTCCCCAGGAATGTCTAACAGTTCCTGCTGGTAGCTGGAGCACAGGGAAAAGAGCAACACTCTGATCCTTGGCAAAGCAGTAGCTTTGTCACATGCAGGCATTTGGCATGACCTTGCATCTCAAAGCTATAACTTGCCACTACCAGTTTGGTTATCAGAAACTCCAAAATCTGTTTAAGAGGAAAAATTCGGTTCAATATGTCTCTGCATGCACTCCAAAGATGATACCTTGAAGTGCTACACAAACAAAGAAATGTCCAGTGCTATTCTGAAAACAACAAAACTTTCACAAATAGGTGCTTGACTGGGAACTTCAGAGGGCTAATCTTTGCTAAATGTCAGGCAACTTTTTTAGTTTTGCAGGTTTAAACTTAAAAGCTTATTTTAAAAAGCCTTGTCCATAAAGTATACTTTAGGGACTAACACATTATTAGTGAAAGCCACTTTTAGAAGGGATGATTTCTTCTATTTTGCTGTACATTGAGATCCAACAAAAGGGGTTTTTATACTATGTTCATTCTCTGTGGAGCATTTTCACTGTTGCTTTTTATGTATTTTTATCTTACAAGGACCTTCTCTTGCTGTCATTCCCAATTTTTAAATGACTTTGTGAAAAAAAGTATCGTACTTTAACTGAGTTAAAATGCAAATAACTCTGTACAAGTACCTGCAATCAACACATGCCCTGACTTCTTTCCACCTTGCACCCTGTGACCTTAATAGCCTATTTGTATCAGAAGAGGTATTACCACAGTATAAAAATCTGCTCTTTGTCTACATATGAGCAGACTTCCAGGCACCCTAAAATCAGTGGAAATTTTCCTGTCATTTCACTTGGGACAGCTTTGTCCTTTGTTACAGTGTTCCTGCTCACCAAATTGTGCAAGGATCCGTCCCCAGACATGACAGACACAGCAGGTACAGCAAGGGTGGAGGGGGATTTCAGATCACTTCCCCAGGTAGTGCCAGTTTTGATGCTGCCTTAGAGTGGACAGGAGGCTCAAAGTGACCAGAACAGCTATTTTCAATTTTTTTCTTGCCATTTCAAGACCTGGGAGGTTCCAGGTGATATGGAAGTTTGCATGCCAGTTTTGAGGTATATTAAGGATAAATCCAGAAGCCTACAGATGACAGGCTGGAAGCCATGGTCAGATAGGCAAAATTACTCAAAATAATGAATTTCTACATGTGTTTACATTTAAATTGGTGAAAGTTTTTGTATGAAGGAATTAATAAAAGGGGGTGAACATTTTCGTAAAAGAAAAAAAGATTCATTAGAAGGCTGGCAAAAATGTAACCATTAAAGACAAAGTCTGACCAAATTTATTGTAAATAGTTTTCTAATGAAATTCTCATAAAAATCCTTTTTCACTGCTATGTTGACTAGAAGTCAAGCTTTAGGCTGAATTAAAAATAAAGACTGTGGACAGCTGATAACTATAGAGAACATTGCTTAACACCTTAAATGGTGACCTTCACAAAGACCCTTGGTGCCTTCAGGTTCCACCAGCTGCTTCTACAATGTGGGGCAGGAGCTCACTGTGGTGTTCCGTCTTGTTCTCAGCTTTCTTTGCTGTGGAAACCTTGGTGAATTTAAGGAAAACACAGATTCTGTGCAGCTGGGGTGCTGGCAGGGAAGTCAACTTGGCCCAGGCCTCAGAAGTATCTCTGTGTTTCACTTTCAACTCTGAAAGTGGATGCTTTATTATTAGTATTAATTTATTTCCACCACATGGCTGAAATAAAACTAAGTGCTCCTCATGAGATTAAAATGTGCCACTGCTCAGCACTCTCAGTCCAGGAAATCTTGTTTGGCTTTGGTACATGACATCTATACTGGCTGTTTCTTGGCTGAACTGACTGCCCTTTCTTGAGAGATGAGTTTCTACTTCTTGCTGAGGGGAAGCAAATCAATGCTCAGATTAAGAGACTGATGAAACTGTTTCTTCCTTGAAATCTCTGTTGCACCTGGGAGTCCTTAAGTAATCGTGGGGTTTGTGCTCACTATTATTTAGCTGCAAAAGACTATCAGGGTTCATTGATAAACCCATGGGGTTGCCCAGATAATATCTTATTAACTGCCTCGAACAAGAGCAGGTAAGAGATACTTCTTAGTGGTTTCCTGCATTTCATCCCAGTGAAGCTCTTAAGCAGCAAGAAATGGTAATGCTTTGAGATGCTTAACATTGTTAGCTAAGATGTTAACTTTCAAATGTAACTTTTACCACTGGTTTAAGCACCACTAAAGCACTTGTGTTAATAATTATGCATTGCAAGTATAGCTAGACTGAAATTATTGCAGAAGTTAGTGACTTTGCAATTACAGAATCTTCCCTGGAGACCCATAAAATAAGTTTGCAATAGCAGCCTCACCACTCGTTTATATATTCTTATTGGCTATTGGCAAATTGTGGCGATAAGAATTTCTGCTCTATGAATATCAATTTCAAATTCTATTAAAATCACCTTAGAAAAGTGGAGCTTTCTTATTTCTAAATATTACTTGTTAAAAAAAAAAGATATTTTCCTCTTATTTAATTACAATTTTATTGCTGTAAAACTGCTCCTCTTCTTGTTTATGCCATTTATTTATATCTGAAATGCAAGTCAAGCAATAAAAACTCAATTTATGTCTCCACTGAATATGATATTTTCTAGATTCTCTGCATGAAACATGCTAATTCAAAGGAAAGTTCCTGCTTTTTTTCTCTCTTATAGCATCTGAAGTACATATGTACTACATATATATTTTAAAAAATAAAATATCACCAAGAACATCTTTAGATTCCAAACTAAGAGACTCTTGTATGTAAGGTGGGAAAAAAAAATTACTACCATATTTAAATTGAGGAAGTCTGAGATATCTCCTATTGCTCAACCAGCTTTCAAAGTTTTGAAGATTTTTTTTGTCAAAGAACAAATCACATCACAGATTTCTGAGGCAGGTGAGGTGAGCACTCCACATTGGCATCTGATTTCAAGAATCTTGGATTGAAAGTCTGTTCCCAAGCTGTTTCTTCCTTGAGCTTTGTTTGTATTTATAGTGATTTACTTAATGTTTTGATGCTTTTTTCTAAATCAAGGCTGCCTTAGATCCAGTTTTTAAAATACTTAACACAATCCTAGGAAACACTGTTGCTAAGATAACAGATCTAAGAAATACACCTAAAATTAAGCATGCATTTTATACAGGTTGTTATTTCAGACAGTTGTTTTGTTTAATTAGGACCATAATAAGAGCATTGTCCCTTGACAGATTTTATTTAAGAAATTTCTTTTATATAGAAAAAACTATATCTTTAATTTTCAGAGTTTATATGACACTTTTTAAGAATTTCTTTCTCCTTTTTAATATAGTAGCTAATTTCTTCCAGTCTTTTATAGATAACTACTATGCTATGCTAAATTTCCAGCTGCATAGTTGTCATTCAGTCTTTCAATATCTACTAAGAACGTATTTTTTCTTAGTTTCATGCTTGACGTGCAAATAAATCATAACAACCAAGAATATAATTTCATTTCATCATTTTTTTAATATTATGAAACTCTTATAAGGACTTCTGAGTTTTTATATCTGTCAGGAGCACCTTCTAATTTTAATTTTTCAGCAGTTTTTTATACTGAATTACAGTGTTTTCAACTGTAGTGATAAATTTAAAGTTCCATGTTAATGAGAATACAGAGAAACATTTGAAATGTACTCTTTATTTAGTTAGAAACACACAATCAGACTGAATACAAGATAAAAACCCCTTTAATAATAAGTTATTAATTTTAAATATGTGCTATTCCATCTTATGTGTCTATCAATGACAATGTGTGCTGGTTTGAAGGTGAACCAGCAGGGGAAATGAACTCACCATGAGAGAGATTATAAGTCAGACCAAAAATTTAATAATAATATTACAATAGCAACACTGACACACAAGGGAAATTGCTTTCAACTCACAAAACCCCAGCAGTATAACCCAGTGTCCTGGGGCACAAACCCAAGGGGGTTTGTTTGCCCTTGTGCTGAGACCCCTGTGGTTCCCCCAAGTCCAGAGCAAAAGGAAAAGAAAAAACCTGTTGGTGCAGGCGAGGGCTGTGGTCTGGGCGAGAGCGGTGATCTCCTACTGTCGAGGTCCTGCTGCTCCTCTGGATCCAACGAGAGGTTCCCGAGGTCTTCTTACCCACCACTTATGTACCCTCAGGGAGCTCTCAGTCCCTCCCCCTGGGCGGGGACTCACACAATGGGTGATTAACTCTGGGAGCCAGGGGGTGTTGAACTGTTGATGGCCCATTGGCAGCTCCGCCCCCTCAGGCTGGGTGTGAAGGTGATAATGGCTCCCTGGGCAGCTGCTGCAAATGGCCCATTGTCCTTGGGAATGAATAGAGGGGGTGGAATACACAGCTTTGATCACCCCCACACAGGGTTAGCTGGTCCCTCCTGCTGAACTAGGACACAATGTTTACCTGTAATTACAGAAAACCAAGGAGAATATAACTTACAGAGAGAATTTATTTTGCACTAAAAATTGTCACTTTATTTTTTGGCTGAATTTTGGCCAGAAATCACTCTTAATTTTAGAGACACATCAAATGATGCATTGATATATTGGGGTATTTATAAATATTCATATAAAATCAACTTTTTAACTGGTGTTTATTTTATTTTTTCCAGTTATTTAGATGTCCAAAATTCAATATGGCTTAATGGAGTGGGAAAAAAACCCCAATAAAACAAAAACAAACAAAACAAAGGAAAAAAACCCTCTATACATTTTTTGATTTAGTCATTTTATAAACCTGGTAGTTAGGACAAAGAACTTTCTTCTTTCCCTGGTTTATGACATCCTGAGAAGACTCTACACCTTCTTTAGATTTGATTACATTTCTTTAGCCCCTTCCCCAGTGTTGCATTTCCAAAAATTCTCTCAAATTCAACACTGGACAGTGCTGCAGTACTGCACAGTGATATGAGCTATCATGAGGAATGCTACTTAACAAATACTTTGCCACAGAAAGAATTGTGTAGGTAGTTCTTAATTTTTATTCACATTAAAGGGCTTGACATTTAAAAATAATGGGAAATGTTACAGTGAGCTTCATAAGCAACAGTAAATAGTGAGAGAAAAAGTATAAGCATTTTGAAAGGATTTGGGCATTTTCCTCCACTAAGAATCTGAAGTACATTTTTTCATTTTATTAAGGATGGACACTATCACAATGTATATATTAAATGTGGTCCTACAAATAACAAAAAAAAATGCATATTAAGAAATGCCTCAGTTTTGAAGCAATTACAGTCTCTGGGAAATTTTGAAAAGTACTTTGCAACCTTTCCTGAACACAACGGATTTTTTTTGAAGATGAGAGCTTTCTGAAGCAGCTTGACTCCAGATCCCTGCAGCACTTGGAAGGATCCAGTCTGTCATTTCCAAGAACCCCTCTTGAAAAAAAACTATGAGTTAAACCAGTGCATTGCTCCTAAAGTTTTGTACTGAACATCCAAGTATTTATGAGGTTAGCATGTGCTCTTTTGAAGGAGAAGAATCAGCTGTCCAGTTTCCTGTTGATGGGGAAATGGAAGATCTGCCAAAAGTGTTGCTGGCTACATTGAGCAGCCCATGCAGGGTAAGCTGCCTTCAGAGCACTGAATATTTCTGAAGGCACTGCTGATTGCTCTGGAGGATTTCAGGATGCACAAGAGACAAGGACTGACCCTGCTGTCCAGATCTTGGAGCTTCATTCAAATAAGATTCACTATGAAATACAACATTGTGTTATTTTTCTTAGTTTTGATCTATTAATGTGCTAAAGTGTATCATACTACCTTAAGGTCAGAATTTGTCATGGACTTGAACATGGCTGATAAGAAAAGAATTACTCCAGGAAGGTTTTTTTACTAATTTTTCATGCACATCTATATAATTTTTCTGTGCCCCATTACCAGAAATATCTGCAATGTTTAAGGTTTAATAAACCCTCAAAGGCCCAAACTGCTGGCTTCTTGCAGGGCAACATGGAAATCATTAGAAAACATGTACATCTATAATGCAAATTCAAAGTTGAATGTGCTTGGTGGTCCCTGTAGAAGAGGAAGTTTTATGTATCTTTCTGTAGGCACCAGCTTATCATTCCTTCATGTATAGCTGTTCAGAGAGCATGCATACAGATGAGTTCTTAGGTATCTGATAGCAATTTACTTACCCAAAGATCCCATTTGCATGTGACAAAGTAGATGCACATAAAGTCTGGGTTTCATTTTATGCTTACATTGAGCCTTTATGTGACTGCTGTTGAGCACGTCCTTGGAATAAAGATCAGCTTTTGCAACTTCATCCCCTAAAAATTTATATCACTTCTGGATTAACACTGTAGAAAGTTACAGAGAGTATGATAATGTATTCTGCATTTGGATGAGTACCCAAGGGAATGGACAGCATTAAAGAATGCATGTTGTAATGATGAAGCAGGTGCTTTGGCTAAAATCCTGGTCCACTAAATGAAGTAATAGTTCCATGTGCTATTAGTGAAGCTGAGATTTCACCTTCAGTGTTTACACCTTAGATCTATTCAGACAGTTTTATCAGACCCATGACTGAGTGCAGCTCCATGACCATTACTCAGTCTCCTTGCTTTCAACTCCACAGAATGGTTAAAGTGATATGGCAAAGTTTGTACCTCACAGTCTGTTTTCCCTCAGTCTTGCAGTACCAGTGGTTTTGGGCTGACTTAAACACTTGTTGACTGAAAGTATCACACCATGAACACAGGTTGAATTTTACCCATTGTGATGAACTAAACCAGAGCTCTCATGATTGTGCACAAAACCACAGAATTCTGTTTGAATTTTGCCATACAACATCTACTTTAGGTTTTATTTCAATATTTTTGAATAATATTAATTAATTAATTAATTAATTAATTAATTAATTAAAAATTAAACTAAACTACAGAGAAATGGTTGAAGAACTCTGTGCTAGTTGTTTACTATCTGTAGGCATCAGAAAGCAACTACAAACCACATAACTGCAAAGGATTACTTGTCCAGTCACAAAAAATTGGAAGAGAAAACTTACTACACCAAAATGTTTCCAAGTGTTCCTGTTGCCTGACATTGTATGTCACACTGAGCTGAATTAAAAAATAGCCATTACATAAAAGAGCTCTGGAACACACCTGGAAGCAATGCAAAATTAACTTATTCTGCTATGTTATACTGAAATGGTTAAGCCAAAAGAAGTGCTTTCAGGCTCAAAAATATATTTAGACAATAGATAATTTCATTCAATCTTCATGGGAAAGAAAGTAAGTTTCAGAATAAATGATCAAACCCCCTGCCTCTGCTTATTAAAAGGTATTTTTCTTACTAAGGAAAGGAGGAAAAAGTGAGTGACTATATTTCAGTCTATTGCTAATGCACAGAAGCCTAAAATCAGGTCTTTGAAACAGCATAATCTATATCTAAAGCACAAGTACAAGAAACAATCAATCACATTTTCATTCTGGGGATTCTTGGCTAGAAGACAGAACTGTTTGCTGATGAAGAGAAACAAAGAGGTTTTCACTTTAGGGAAAATCTTAGTTTGCCACCAGCCTTGTTCTGAATTTGGATTTTTGCCCTGTTATTCTGACACTGAATATTAGATCCAGCCAGTATTGGAACATGTTGCACAACCAAATCTGTAATTATCATCCTTCATAATAATATAAGTAGGAACATCAAGTCCTTTATGCCTTGATAAGTGTTTTGTACCAGATCAGAAGTTTTCTGATATGTTTTCTCTTGAAAAAGGCAGATATGTCAACTTATTTTCATGGGTAAAATACTTATTTGAGTGAAGAAAACACAAAGCTGTGATAAGCTGCTTGCTTGCTGGGAATCTGGGGACACCTGGATACACTGCTCAAGAAGGAAAGCTTACATGAAACAGTTGAAGAGTAAAGAATTTGAGAGCAAAGCCAAGAGCCTCCTACTTTCATGTAACATGGCCAGGAAGACTGGCAAGATGCAAGTCCCAGCTCCTGGATTATGACCAGCAGTAAGATCTGCCATTTCTCCTTCTCATTGCATTGGGACAACATGTTGAAAAACATAAATTAAGATCAGAAATGTTCTTCAGTATGTAAGCATCAGTCCCACCCATTACAAAGAGGAGTAGGTGGGGCCATTTAACTAAGAAGACCCTGTTGTAGTCCTTAAAATGTTTTGGAGTTGGCAATATATGACAAGTAATATTAAGTAGCCAAAACCAGACTAATATATAAATAATAACACAGAGGTAAAACAAAGGCATATGTGAACATCCTCTGTGCATCCCAGATATTTAACATTTTGCAAATCATCTGCTTCTGCCAGTATTTCAGCCTATCAGATGACAAAATTACCACATAAGGTAGTTCTGCTGTAAATGGAATGTTTTACTTTTCATCAAAGAAAGTTTAAAAAAACACCTGGCAGATGGGGCCTATAAAAACTCTTGGAAGCCACTGTGACAATACCTTTAAGAGTTTCCTGAACCAGATTACACATCCTGCTGGATTGGAGTTTGAGTAAATGCATGATTGCTTGAACCCATCTATGTAGACACACCCCAGATTCTGCCTATTCTTTGCCCCTCAAATGCTAATAAACCTAGGTAGGAAATATATGGTCCCTGCAATCCAGGATAATTCAGTTTACTTAGTGGAAATGCTAGAACCTCCGTGATAAGAAACATGTGTGCTTCAAATAAATGCATTAGTGCATAGCACAAATAATTTTCTCTCTGAGTCATAATGTGGAAATGATCTAAACAGAAAATACTCTGAGCCTTTAAAATAGTTTTAATTATTCATTATTTCTTATTATTTATCCCTTTGAGAGATGATATATCCTCATCTTTACTCAAAGACTTTCAGCAGAGCAAAACTACTCTCAAGCACGTACTATGGTCATGACCATTACTGAGGTGACAATAGAAAATGGCTTTGCAACATCATAATTTTGCTGGTTGTTTTGATTTCACCATGTGTTTATTGACCCCACTGTGTGTTAATTCTGTTGCTGGGTTAGCACTATCCTACTGTAGAAACAAAAACCTGCTATGTAATCTCCCCCTATCTCATGCTTCATCCAATCAATGTTATTTTAAGGCATTGTCAAAGGCACAAGGTGTTTTTCTATCATTAAAAAATATGTTTTCATAAATATTCCAGAGAAAAATAATGGAAAGTACAAACCACAGAAGGCAGTGCTTCTATTTTTCTTTTTTTTTTTTTTTTTGCTGTTTTTGTGGTTGTTATTTTTATTTGTTTGGGATTTTTTTTCCTGTGGATATAAAAATCCCAATAGATATCACACAAAAGATGTGCAGGAGGTTTGAAGGTAATACCAGTACAACCAAGGTTGTTTGTCATCTGCAAATGTTAATGAGCATAGTACTCATGGTTCCTCAGAAGGGAGAGGGGACTGTTCAAGATTAGCACCATTTCATTAATTTCAATTACACTTTTTGCACCCACCTACAGTTGGCAGCCTTTTCAAATAGTGCTACCAGAGTGCAAAGAGTTATAAAAGGCAGAAAGGAGTGGTTCAATAAACAACTGATGTCAGCATTCACTGAATATAACATTACTTATGACACACTATTTAGAGTGTTCAATCAGGTCTCTTTTACAAGCAATTGATATTCTTGGTAGTCTGTGCATAACGTTGTCAAGAGAGTCAGAAGGATGTTAACATTTCATTACTCGTCATTGATTTTTCTCTGCTTTCTTCACAACAAAAGTCAAAACGTGACCTCTTATTCCACTGAATTAGTTCCAGAGCACTTGGCATTATTGACCTCCTAATGAAAATTAATGGCAACTCTTTTGATTCAGGCTTTCAAGTAGGCACACCAAGCACATTTAAAAACCAGGCACGGTTATTTCTCATATTGCAATGAAGTAACACACTGTTAAGTAAGAAAATATACATTAGTGCAACATTAAACTTGCAAATTTAAGGGAACAAAATGCGAGATACTTAAACTACACTATCAGGAGCTGATGCTGCAATGACTTAGGCTTGGCAATAATTTCAAACCTGGTGAGCCAAAGAGTTTTATGAGGAAAGCTACACATACACTTAGAACATTTGAGCCTCAGGTCCTAAATTTATAGTAAAAACCTGGAAAGATTGAAATGTTTTTAGTATGCAGCAGAGACAATGGCACATTGCTTAGGTATTTCCATGCTTTTCTTTCCTCTGTTAGAGCTAGAGAATAATGCAAATTCTTTTCAGTGACTTTTGTGCTCATGAGCTGTCACTCTGTAGTTGAGTGGATTTCCTTCATCCAGATTCTTACACAAATGTTTCTGCACAAACTCACTTCTGTCTATGGAGATGGACCCCTCCTTCCCTGCATCTGTGTAAATAAGGATTGCCTCTACCGGATGAAACACAAAAGATTAATGGTTTCATATCTGGAGATGGGGTGAAAGTTTGCCATTTTACCTAAACAATTTCCTATTCCCTGAAAGTTTTCCTAGACATAATACCTGGAAAGATACCTGGGAAAGTGCAAGAATAATGAATAAAATAACTTAATTTGTCTCTTTCCTTAGACAACAAAGACTATGATGCATATCTATCTTATACCAAAGTGGATCCTGACCAGTGGAATCAAGAAACTGGAGAAGAAGAAAGATTTGCTCTTGAGATCCTACCAGATATGCTTGAAAAGCATTATGGATACAAGTTGTTCATACCAGACAGAGATTTGATTCCCACAGGAAGTAAGTCATGTCTTTATTCTTGTGTGTTTTCTAAACAGCAAATGCAGTGATTGCAGTGACTGTTTTAGTCTTGTTCCTATACCTACTCCTTCAGAATGTCATCTCTCCTCCTTTGTCATAGAGAATAGTGAAGATAAGCCACCAAATATACTTAAAGTACATTTCCATGATAAGAGGATTATTATTTAGTAATTGCATTATTCTGATGGAAGGTTAGAAGTACAGACAGGGTATGATACATAAAGGAAATGAAAAACATTTTTCACAGTTTTTCTGTGAACTTGCATCTCTAGGAATGAATACAGAGTTCCTTGTTTTCATTTCCTTAGAGTTTGTTTGGAAAGATATCCATGATTCTAAGTATTAGAGAATATAAGACACAAAGGAAAAAGTTGTGTTTGGACTAAGGCAATGGTTGAGTAATAAAATTTACATCAGAGAAAATTAGTGAATTCTGTCAGTGGCCACTGCAGATAAATGTGTAGTGGATGGACTTGATCATTCTCAGAGACTGAAAATTGGAATTGATTGGTAGAAGTAGATCCTTTTCATGTTTCTCTCACATATTCCAACAGAAGTATTGTAATTTTTTTCATTTGTTGTAGTGTTCTTCATAAGCTCACTGTAACCACATAGAAAGGTGCCAAGTTCAGTATCTTTTACTAAAGATAAGAAAAGATGGTTGGTATAGGCAGAACACAATCCGTCTCGTGGATACTTTTTAAACCCGTGGTAAACTAGATACTAATTTACAGGAGGCAGTACTGGTTTTGTGAATGTGCCTGGTGGGGTCTTGAAAAGAAAAACAGAATCCAAAACTACCATACACTGTAGAGTATTACTAGAGGCCTGAGGCTGAGGTCCTGAAGCAGATAGCTGCTGCTCTGCTGTCTGCCTAGGTGACTTTGACTTTTTAAAGGAAAAAAGTCGAGATGGACACACTTGTTTCAATAATGATACAGATAATTATACAAAACCACAGCTAGTGAACAAACATAATCTGCAGTGCATGTACAAATAGCTGTTTCTCAGAATCACAGAAGGGTTGAGGTTGGAAGGGGCCTCTGGAGGGTCACCTTGTCCAACCTCCCTGTTCACAAAGGGCCACACAGAGTGGGTTGCCCAGGACCATGTTCTGCCAAGCCAGCCTAGCACATTTGCACGTGATGGTTTTGCATATTTCATTGAGATCTTTTGGGACCAGGGAGTTGCTTCTGTTGTTTCTCAGCAGTCTATATAAGAAGACTGTTTTCTTAGATTGGTTTTTGAGCAATTTTTTTTGTTTTGTAGCCTACATTGAAGATGTGGCAAGATGTGTAGACCAAAGCAAGCGACTGATCATCGTCATGACTCCAAGTTAT
Source organism: Pithys albifrons albifrons (assembly GCF_047495875.1). Classification (NCBI taxonomy): domain Eukaryota; kingdom Metazoa; phylum Chordata; class Aves; order Passeriformes; family Thamnophilidae; genus Pithys; species Pithys albifrons. The sequence goes on along the minus strand of NC_092458.1, from coordinate 3,272,337 downwards.
GTGGTAAGAAGAGGTTGGAGCATCTTTGAACTGGAAACGAGGCTTCGAAATATGTTAGTCACGGGAGAAATCAAAGTGATACTGATTGAATGCAGTGAACTACGAGGAGTTATGAACTACCAGGAGGTCGAGGCCCTAAAACATACCATCAAGCTCCTCACTGTCATTAAATGGCACGGACCAAAATGCAACAAGTTGAATTCCAAGTTCTGGAAACGTTTACAGTACGAAATGCCTTTTAAGAGGATTGAACCCATCACAAATGAGCCGGTTTTAGATGTCAGTGAGCAGGGGCCCTTTGGGGAACTGCAGACAGTGTCTGCAATTTCCATGGCTGCTGCCACCTCCACTGCTCTTGCCACTGCCCATCCAGACCTGCGCTCCACCTTTCATAACACATATCATTCACAGATGCGCCAGAAACACTATTATCGAAGCTATGAATACGATGTACCTCCTGCCGGCACCCTGCCACTTACCTCAATAGGTAACCAGCACACCTACTGCAACATCCCTATGACACTTATAAACGGGCAGCGGCCGCAGACAAAAACTAACAGGGAGCAGAACCCAGAAGAGGCTCACACAAACAGTGCGATACTGCCCCTCTTGCCACGGGAGACCAGTATATCGAGTGTCATCTGGTGACCAAGATGCAAGGGGCTGTCAACCCCCTTGAGTAGGATCAGAGTCTGCAGTCTGGTGCCTGGAACTACATCCTCGACTGCTGCTGTTAAACATGCATTACAATCGATAACGTACGAGGAAAAACAGGGTCTTGTACATATGTTTTTGCAATTTCTTTGTAGCATCAGTCTTCCTGTTTTACCCATGTCTCTTCCCATTCACATTTTCCACTTTGTTTTATATGTCATTGGAATTTGTATATTTACATTTTTTTAAATGAAGAGACTGCTGTATAGATAGGAAACTTTTTTGCTTCATTAGAATAGTTTTACATTTTTGTTTGTTTGTTTGTTGGTTTTTAACCTCTCTTGGGAATGCTTGGACAAAGCTATGTTGATATCAGAAGCACCACCCATTTTGTTGGCCTGCCTAGCCTGATTCCTGAAGGCCATGCCTGCTGCAGCTCACCTCTTTCAGAGAGTATTTGTTCTTAGAAGGACCCCATCCCTCTCTGAGAGCTCCAGTTTCATTTCTACTCCAGTAATGTGCACTGCTGCTTCCCTGCCCTTACAAAAACCCCTATGTGGGGTAACACCACAGTCTGATCATCTAACATGTAACTTGGTAGATACCTGTCCAACAACAGAATATACCAATTTGTATTGGTTGCATCACAGTAGTCATACAGAGTGTATAGAAACTAGAGTCGGTTTGGTTTTCACTTTCTTGAGTTTGTTTGGGGTTTTTTAAATATTATTTTAAGAATGAGTTGATTGTAATCCTTTTATAAATATAAAAGCAAACCCTATTTTTAACACGTTCTGGAAAAGGATTGATGTGGTTGTGGATTTTATTTTTTAAGCATTTATTTTTTCTCCTTCCCTTTCAAAATCCTACAAATGACATCATTTGCAAATGTTAGGTGAGTAAGACAAGTGAGGCAATAGGCACTGAAGTGCAGAGTCCTGCTTATAATGTACAGTGATGACTTCCAAACCAAAGGGGAATAAAAGGACAGTATTGTAGATGGTTTATCGCTTTGTATTATAGAAAATGTTATTTTCAAAAAAAAAAGTAAGAGCAAAACATTATTTTGCTGTGGATTACAGAGTCCCCTTGTATTTTATTGTTCCAAAAACTGTATTTGCTTTAAAATTATATATTCAGGATTAAGAAATCTTCTTTCATTTGGTTTTAGCTTGTAACAATAAATGAAACTTTATTAATTTCAACATGATTTCAGTAAGAACTCAGGCAGAAAAAATCACATGAATACCAGAAATATAATTGTTTTCAGAATAAACTTTATTTATACAAAATTAATATTGAAATCAGACCTGGAAGTATTAAAAACAATTTATTCACTTTAATGAATAAATAAATTAGTTTTATTTTTATGTATGATTCTCTCTTTGAGGAGTTGCAAATAATGCATGTACCATGGCTGACAGAAAAGAAAAAAAACACCATTGTGTTTACATCCAGACATCTTTAAGACAAATTAAATAAGCACCTTGCTCATACTTATGTTTTAAATAATTGAAAAGTCCTTGCTGGTTTTAGAAATAGAAAGGAGTGGTGCAGCTCTACAACATATTCAGGCCAAGCTCTCTGCTAGTTCCCACTGGCAGAAGCAGAAGAAGAGTTACTGGCTGCAGCTCACTGTCATGTACCCCTGGGTTTGATTTACCCTGGCAGAAATGTAACTGGTGTCCTGGCAAACAGGCCTTATGGTCTATTGATGTAATTAATTAGCTTTAGGTATTTTTATGGCAGCTGAATGATATTGGCCAATATAATGAATGTGTGGGGTTTGTTCATCCTGATTGTCACAACGAGAAAAGTATAGCTTATAATATTTTGGTTTCCTAATGAGGAATGAGAGGGAAAATTGCAGTTTGGGGGATGTTTGTGGGAGTAATCCAGAACTGACAATGTGGGAGGAAATGACTATGATCTTGTTGTGAGAGTCAAGAAATCTCTATATCTGCTTAAGAAGCTAATAGACCTTTGAGATGTGCACTGATTTTTATTTTCTCAAAATGCTTCTTTCTCTGAGATTTTGCTCAAGCCCTTTTCTACAATCTGTTCTTTGTTACGGTGTCTTTCTCTGGATTTGTGCCAAACATCCACAAAATGGAAATGAAGCTGCCAAGTCAGATAAAAATTTAAGAGACTTTTGCACATTTGGTTACTTTCATAGTGGAAGAAAGCTACTATTTATTTGCTCTTACAGACACCTGTCAGGCACGGATGGCATTTTGGTTCATTCATCTGGATGCAAAATACCCCAGTATTCTCTGAAAGCAAAGCATTATTTTTTCCCTCTTTCCCTCCCCTTTCTATGCCCTGGGGTAAAGACTGGGATGTGGAATAAATGTAGGATGTAATTATCTGACCACAGTCACATTCAGACAACTGGTAGGTGTTTTCTTAGCCACATGGGAAATATTTTTCTGTTGTTCTATTTTTACTGTAGATTTAAGCACTTTGAATAGCATGATTCAGGGATTGACAGATACTATTTGATATTCACACTACATAAAAAAAAGCTTTTCTTATGATGCTTTGTCATAATGTTAAATATAAGAAAAACAAAAACAAAAACAAACAAAAAAAAACAAAGAAAGAAACAAACCACAAAACAAAACCTGAAATAAACAGAAAAGCTGTCTATGGCTTTAGAAAAATTCTTCCTTAGTATTCCTTTTCTGTGAACAGCTTGGTGTGGGGAACAGTGAAGGAAACTGTTGTGTTTTCACATGCTCTATGTTTGACAAAAGTTCTTTTGGAAAGCAAAATAAAATGGAAAAAACAAAACCAAAATCAGAACCAGCAAAAACTGTCATTGCCCTAGTGCTTAGGCTCCATCATTTTTGGTGAAGGTGTTCCAGTTTTTGACAATGCAGCCTGAACTGTGCATGCAATAGCCACATAAAAGGATTAGCCATAAGCAAATAGCACTTTATTTTAAAAACTTCACAGTGTGATGATCAGAAAAACTTACTCTGTCTGGTCGATAACTTTGGGTCTGTGTGTGGATTCTATGCACGTGAATTAGCTAAGTGTGGTGCTCTGTCTTTATAAGGCTCTCTCTAATCAGGGTAGTCCATGTTATAAAACTAAAGGACTATGTTGCACAACTTGTGTAAATTCAATATATAGGTTCTCCAGACAGCATATATAGCTGGACAGAAATGGGAGGTTGTATGCAGCTAATTATTTTGAGGGCAAACTCCATTGCTGGGTCTGATTCTGTTCTCAGTTGCAGCAGTATGATTTGAGAGTAAATCTAATAAAGTTGAATGACTGTAAGATTGATTTGTGTGGGAGGAGAAAATTGGAAAAGCAAAGAGGAAAGGAATTCATATTTGCAGTCTGTGACAAGCTGAAATTTTGGCTGAAAGGAAAGCAGTAGCAAATGTCTTCTGAATTTTAGTAGGGACCCAGTTCTCACCTGGCAGCCAACATCAAACACCTTCAATATGATCTGGTTCAGAGCTAAATACTGTTAGGCTTAGATGCAAACTAAGATTTTTCTGTTACTGCACAGCTGTGAAATCCATGTGTATGTTACATAATGGGTGATAATCAGCTTCAAAATAATTGCAAAGCTTGTTATACCCGCCTGCTCAAAATTCACAAAGTTTTATTTGGATATTGTGCATTAATGACACATTTAAATTATAGATAAAGCAGTGGGTTTTGGGGAAAACTGGCCTGGTAAACAGGATTCCTTAATTTTTAAATTGAAAAAGAAAATAAAAGAAAAGGAAAAGAAAAGTAGGAGAAGAAAATGCAAAGCTAGCAAGCCTAAGGAAAGTTTAATTAAAATCCAAAGGAAAAAAAAAATCACAGCGGTAAAGTACATTCAAGTAGAAGAAAGGCCAATGGAGAATAAAGAGCAAAATACCCACCTGCTTTTTGATTGTATTGTGGTTTCTTTTGTCATGCAAAGCTCTGTACTCTGGCTGACCTACATCAAGCAACTGGCTTTTTTGGAGGCTATCCAGACAGACCAGCAATACAAGTATGTCCCTGTATGTCTAATACACTTCTGAATTCGTTTTTCACTTGTTGATAGTCTAGCACAGACACATTTTTGTTTGTCTTCTATTGTGATAAAGAGGATGGCAGAAATCTGTCAGCACTAAAAAAATCTCCGTAACAGACTTAATTTATTATCTGTAGTAACTATATTCCTTCACACCCACCCCTTATCTGATTCACTATTGTATTTTTTAACCCAATTCTCAGTTGAGAAATAGATTAATGTGGCTGGCAACAGAAAAAAATGTAAGCAATCTCATAGCAGAGAGTTTCCTTGTATAACGAATGCTGCAAGTTCCCTTTTTTTCATAGCAACACATCTCTTCACCTCCTAAACAGCCCACTGAGTGGAGGTTAAAGAACACCATTGTGTCTTTAATTTCAGATTCACCGAATTTAGTATGGATCCTGAGCTGTTGTTTTTGATGTAATTTTGCTGGGCTATTTTCCATTGACTCTGACTATATGCTCCAAGAAGATGTGTTGGCAGCATCACACTTCTCCATGTTCCAGAACTTAGAGTGGTTGTCCTGGGGAGTGAAACTGATAGAAATGTTTCAGCTATTAAGAGTTTTCCTATGCCATTTACTTGTCTAAATTCTGTTTGAGGCAGAGTTTGTCCTTTGCTGTGGATTAATAAGCTCTTCAGGTAGAAGGTCCAGAGTCCACAGGGTCATGAAGTATTCAAAGAAGAAATTGCAAAGATAAGTCTTATTTGGAAAACATAAAAATTCTGGAGCTGTTCAGATTACTAAGAAATAAGTACATTTTGAATGAGGGTTGTTAAAGGGAAATATTCAGCTTTTAATTACAACCAGCCTCATTCCTAAAGCTTATCAGCATTCTTAAATTGAATATCCAATACCTTAGATAACATAATTTCAGAAACATTCAATACTAAACTAAAATACTTTTATTTTGGGCCACTACAAACAATGTGATTCACTAGGGACTAGATTATCTAATACTGAGATTACAGAAACTACAAATATTTCCTTGTTGGGTCACTAGTATTAGGAAAACTATTTGAAATAAAATTTGAGAGCTAAGAATTTGATGAGAATATTATTGATATTTTTTACAAAGACATCTCTCTTAACCATCAAGAGATGACAAAAGGAACAAACAAATTACTCAAAAAATAAATTTAAAAATAGAATAAATGAAATGGATATGCTTTTTAAGCTTTCCTTTCTCTGTTTATCAAATATTAACTCTCTCTCTGCTCTCCTCAAAAATACAAAACCATTCAGGAAGAATTGACACCTACCAAGCCCAGACTCCCAAGCATACTTTGTGACAGATAAAGTTCAAGAGAGAGGGAGTGGCTGCACTGCATTGCTGGGACTCAGAACATGTGTACCTGTGCATGGGGAAGGAGAACAGAGGGCCCTTTGGCCTCATGTTTAGTTAATCCTTTGTCTGATGGGTGTAGAAGGAGCCATAGGCTCAGTGTATCACCCCTGTCCCACCTGCTATAGGCAACACACTGGGAAGGTGGGCGGTAAATCTTAATGCTGATGACAGTAAATGTGATAAACACCAGATGTCAAGGGATAGATACTCTATTGCAAAGCAGCCAGAAGAGCAGAAACTGCTCTGAAATGGTATTTTCCATTTGCTCCACATGCAAAATAAAACCCAGCACTAAGCAGAGAAATGTCAGCTTGCTGTGTTAGTATGCAATGCACTAACAGGAAATTGCCATCTCAATTGGCTAACACCGAACCTGAGAACCCTCACAGAAATCTCTATCCTATCCTATCCTATCCTATCCTATCCTATCCTATCCTATCCTATCCTATCCTATCCTATCCTATCCTATCCTAGCCTAGCCTAGCCTAGCCTAGCCTAGTCTAGCCTAGCCTAGCCTAGCCTAGCCTAGCCTAGCCTAATCCTGTCCTATCCTATCCTATCCTATCCTATCCTATCCTATCCTAATCCTGTCCTGTCCTATCCTATCCTATCCTATCCTATCCTATCCTATCCTATCCTATCCTATCCTATCCTATCCTATCCTATCCTATCCTATCCTAATCCTATCCTATCCTATCCTATCCTATCCTATCCTATCCTATCCTATCCTACCCTAGCCTACCCTAGCCTATCCAAGCCTAGCCTATCCAATCCAATCCTATCCCACCCCCTTGTTCTCATATCTGTTTACCTGGCAGATTATATTAGAAGTAAAAGCACTCAAAGCTTGCTCTGAGTCCTCAGGTTGGGGTACACATCAAAATTCTTTACAGAGATGCTTAGAGTGATTAGATGTCTTCTGTCCTAAGAAGAGTCTTACAAGAGCAAAACTTTGATTTATAAAAAGTTTGGGGCTTTTTTTGGTCTCAGCACACTGTTTTTCACATCCATTTAGAATGTTCATATGGAGCAGAATCCTGATATCATTCTGACCTTCTCTGAGGTAAAAGGAAAGTCTTGAAAATGTCAATTATGGGCTCAAAATATGTGATTAAGCTACAAAGTCTGCACCCACACTTGAAAACCAAAAGTAAATAAAGAAAAGTGAATTAACAATGTAAAAACTAAACCTATTTAAACCTGCTTTTCAATATTTATTGTTTTCAGGGAAGATTGTTTTCTCCTGCTGTTTTGTAGGATGTAAGAGACTTTTAAAATTTTCTCTTCATTATTTGCATGACAAGTAAATCTCAGAGAGATTTATTTAGGAAATCTCATTCTTTACTGTAAGTTTAAATCACAAGTGGCAATGAATTTACAGACGTAGAAGTTGTTTTCCAGAGTTAATACTCTCTGGTGAACAGCTCACTGCAGCCCTATTGGGTTCTTAGGAAAATTACAGTAGAAAATTTAAACAGTTAGTATTATACATTTACCTTCAGCCCTAATGAGTTCTTAGGAATATTACAGTAGAAAATTTAAACAATTAGTATTATGCATTTACCTTCAGCATCACATTAGAATGTTGTGCTTTTGTCTTCTTAAGACCCAGGCAACTTTAAATGGAAAAAGTATGTAAATACAAAATGGTGAGGAGAACAGCCACACAACTGTCTCTCCATCTATCTCAGCAAAATCATTTAATGACATCAGACTCCTTCTTTGAGATCATTAACCTATACCTACCTCAGCAAAATGCATGAATTTTGCAAAATGTGCAGATATCTGGGAAAAAAAAAATGTTGCAATAAGTACTCTCAAATCTTAGTTGCACCACAAAAAGCACTTTATGCAATTTTATGCCTATACATAAATATTTTAAATTGTAATAATTTAATCATAGAACTGTGTAAACAAAATAAAATAAGTAACACTCTCCTAAAAATCAAGGAGGACCCAAAAGTCTGGATTTATTCATAGGATGACATTTCCCATGTGTTGCAAGATGACAAACATGTAAAATAAATAGTCAGTATAGTTCATCTTGTATTTTCTCTGTTTACCTTTTCACTCTTCCAAATAAAAGACTTTGTGAATAGCTGCCAGTGCCATATAGCAAATAGCATTCTTGCACCTTTTTTTTTTTTCAATTATTGTTGTTAGGTGTTTGAAGAGTGAGAAGCAGCAGCAAAGACTCTATCTGCTTGAAATGACACTTGCCAAGTTGTTCTTTAGGGGATGATGAAGAAAATTCCCTGTTTAGTCATCTTGGGCACCTTACCTGTTATACTTCTTTCAAGATCCCTCAAACAGCAAAGGGGTTGGAGACAGACTGAGTTGCACATGCATGAAATTTTCAAGAATGTTTTCATTACCTGTAGCTCCTTAAATTGTGTTTTTCTTTGTTGTGCTTTGCTTTGTTTTCATAAAAAAAACATCAGGACTGAGATACCTTTGCACTACATCAGTGGTGGCATAGTCACATTAGATAGAATGGAGTAGAAGTCCAGAGAGATGGAATCAAGCTGAAAGTCTCCTACCTGTGCATATGGCAGTTGTTCAAAGAGCTGCTGGATTTCCCCAGCTGCCACTTCAGTCAGTTCTCCACTTTATAGGCAATTCCACAAGGAGGTTTTGTAAGGGAAAATGGTGCTTTCAGGTGCCACTATACACAGTCTCAGGCACAATGAGTCTGATGTCACATGCTCTCTCAGAAATGAGCTTTCTTTGAGAAACTTGAGGTTTCCTCCTCATTTCAGCCTTCTGATTGCTATCTTTTGGCTTTCTAAGGTTCTCCAAAGACTCAAAGAATAAAATAAAATCAAATATTTCAAAGTCATGGTGAATCCATGTAAATGTAGAAAATCATCACTGATTGTTTCAAACAGCTGACTAGAACACATATCTGTACCTTTTTCCTGTAACTCTTCCTATTCTGTCCTAGATAGTCATTGGCTATTACTTATTTTACATGTCCTGTAAAATAATGATCTAAGGTTTTTTTGTTGTTATATTACTAAGCAAAATCATACATAGTTTAATATAATGTTTTTGCCATAAATGTTTCCAGATCTGTTAATAGCCTTTATTTTATCTCTATTCAGCAGTTAATAAAGCTAAAGTAGGGAGCCTCCCAGTGCTGGGCAGTGGTCAAGCAGCCAACACTGTTAGTGAGTCGAGGATGCTAAAAGACAAAATATTAATCTCAGTTCTTACAGTAAAATGGAGTTAAATTATCTTCCCAACATTGCAACTAAATGTCCACTGCTGTAAGTCACAGCAATTTTGAGTCACACATGAATTTTGCAAGAAGAGCACACTACCAAGTCTGTGCAGTTACTAATGTCATGTAACTATTCATAATATATAAACTGAAACATAGGTGCCATTTCATAAGTAAATGTTTTTATTGGCATATTTTACATAACTGCTCTTTCTTCAGATGACAAGAAAACAAAATGACCAAAAAGATCTTTCAAAGAACATGCATCTAGTTGCAATACTAGAAGTAACATTTCACCACCTTCTCTTTCACAACAACAACAAAAAAGCTGCAAAAGTAATACAAATAAAGAAACAAAATTCTGTGCAGAATTGTTTGTTTCTAATGCCATCTGCAACATCTTTTTTATGAGCCACAAATTGTCTAGGAGGTTCAGTTTTTTTAATTTCATTCTATTACTTATCTCAGGAGGAGCTGACTGTCAAGAACTAGAGTGCACGACACATCTCAAGCAGTGAGAGTCCCTTCTCGGGAGCACACTGTTTCAAGTTAATAGCTGGATAAGCATCCTGATAAATTACTTTGTTAATGAAGCCCTCAGCTGGCCTTCTGTAACCCTGGAAACCACCACAACAGAAATGCTCTGTAGCTCCTATTGAATACATGCACACACATTGACGATGTAGATGTGCACTTACCATCTTTAAAACATCTTGCACTGATGGAATGAAACAAGGAATTTCCATGCTAGGCCTTGGAAACTTTCACTGGAATTTGCTTAATAGCTGGTAAAATAAAATAAAATAAAATAAAAATTCTACTGAAGTCAGCAGAATTAATGCTGTGTAGAACTGGTGCAAAAAAAAAAAATAAAGAGCAGAATCAGGCCCAGAATTTCTGCATGAATTTTTGGCTATTCTACAATTTAATTGAAGATTCAGCATCATTGCCTCTTCCAAGTGTCCATCACTATTGCTGTATAAACCACAGATTAACATATGCATTCTTGGCAAGATTTTCTTTAAGGCTACAGATATGACTATAAACTGGAAAATATATCACTTCCTTTGTACACTTTGTTGAAAATCACTGAAGTTAAAATAGAAGCACTAAAATTAAGGAGAAATACTTCAACCTATATTTATGCCTACTGTATATTAAATATTTTACATAAAGAGATTAACATATTTAATTTTTTTAAAAAATTAGATGGGTCATAATTAAAAGGAACTGCATTTCTATAGTAATACTACGTTTATTGCTAAGAAGCAAGAGAGTACTGATCAAAATGTTACCTAATTTCAGTGTATGTTACTTTAAAAAAAAACATGTTTTAAGTTACCCTAACTTTTGGAAAATTCACCAATTCTGATACAAAACAAAACAAAACAAAGCAAAACAAAAACCAAACAAAAAAACCAAACCAACCAAACAAAAAAAACCACCAACAGCTTATTGTAATAACTATAACATATTAAATTTTTTTTTGTATTTTCATCAATTTTTATTGTATAGGACAAAATACATCACTCGTTGAATATGAATGCTGCACATGTTAGCAATAGGAATATTGATTTTTGTAACTTTGATTGCACTTGCCTTAACTTTTCCACACTTATAAACAAACACAAGGAACACGGTGGGGGGGGAAAATAAGGATGAAGGGAAATAAAACCCACAAAAGTAGGCAAGTTTTAGATCGTTTAAAAAATAATGGCACATGAGCATATTCAGCAGAATCCTTGTAAAGAGCACATGATGCTGCACGTTTGTTAAAGCACAGTGTACTTTGTCTAGATTCAAAAACAAAACAAGATACAAAACCAAACAAAAAATCCCTTTTGGTGTGACTTTGCTTTAGGTTTAAAAAGCTGAATGTTTTAAAAAAAAAAACCCTTTATTACTTGCATATGAATATTTTTGTATGATAATATATAAAGAAGGTTTTAAAACAAAACAAAAAATCCTACTTGCTTTATAGTGTGCAAATTTTAGAGAAAAATAAACAGGGTATGTGTCCAGTTTGTAAAACAATGTTCACCTTTCAAGATTATTCTTTCACTGGCTAAATGCAAGGTTATGACAACTTGAAATACTTTTTTTGTGAACTGAAAAACAAAAAATAAAGCAATGTGAATAATTTGCGTACGCAAACTTTTTTTAGAAGAAATAGTTGCTAGTAGCAATACAAATTTAACAGCATAATGGGAGAGGCTTTGAAGATTCCAGTTCAGTGGTTTGAGTACAAGGACGTCCTGGGGCAGGGCATATGCGTTGGGTAAACTGGCACAGCTCCACTGGAGGCAGTGGAGCTGCTCCAGCTTACACCAGCTGAGAATCTGACCTTTTGCTTAAGAATACTTTCAACAGTAAATATTCCTGCATTATTATTTTCTTTCTTGTTGTTTTCTCTTGTTCTGCTGTTTTATTTCTTAAGGACATTTACTTTAAGATATATATATTTCATGTGTTTTCTTTTTCCTTAAAAAACACAATGGATTATGGATATACTGATAGTAAAGCAAGTAGTGCAGTCTCATAACTCTCCGAGGGAAAGACTCTGTGGGTGTGAGTGTGGGTGTGGGTGGCACATACATGTTTGATTTATTACACCATTGCTCAAGTTTCATGGCAGTTTAGCTCCACTGGAACCACAGGGTGACAGGGGAACAGAGTAACAGAGTAGGGAATAATTTTTAGCAGTTTGTGTGTGTGGTCTGTGTGAGCAGTGTGAAAGACCCTGACGGATACAGGAACTGTTGTGGAATAGGAGGAGCTCATATCCCAACCATGTTGTCATTGCACAAAGGAAATTTAACAAGAAAATGTAAAAGAAGGCACTACTGAAACCCTGGACAAATGCTTTTCTTTTTTTAAGTTTGTTGAATATGACATCATGCCTGGGTCAGGACAAACTCCATCCTTGGTTTTCTGAACCGACTATAAACTCTGGTTCTGTTCTAAACTGCAGTGGCATAAATCAGGAGCATCACCATCCAAGGAAATGGGTTTATACTCATGTTATACAGTCACATGAACTGAAATCAGCTTTTTTATGGCTTCCCTATTAAGACCCTTACCTTCTCAAGTCTTGAAAGACACAAGAAACACTAAACTTGTTTGCACTCTTTCATTATTTTTTAAAGTTGTGTATCCCCTCAGATGCCAGGGGAATAACTACAAATTTGAACCTCAGTGACATAAAAATTTGGGGCTTTGCAATAAGAGACAGGCACCGGTGCACAGCAGCTCTTACAAAGGTCAATTTTATGCCATAGATAGAGCTTAAGTTGTCAAAAGAGCTGGTGATTTTCTAGCTCCAGAATCCCATGCCACAGGCCACCATGTGTCTATGTAGCTCATGAGTATCACAAGATGTTTAAGACACGACAACTTGTGTCTACCTGCAGCAACTCATATTTAAATGTATTTTTAATATAACCACTGTATTTTGCACTTGCAGTCTGGAGCCTGAGTCAAGGTGAACTATATTGCAAAATATTGTTTCTACAGTCACCTTTTTGAACTTGGAAACTGTTTGTTTCATCTGCTACTCACCAGATTTTTATCTTTGCTATACAAAATATCAGTAAGACCATATGAATAAATGATCATGGTTTCACCAATATCAACGCAATTCATTGGACTGGAATGGTGGCAGGAAATGCATTTAGCATTCTGTGAGACATCATAAGAGTTATGACTACTCAACAACCAGCATGTGACATGCACAGAAATATGGTATCCACTGTAAATTCAAAAAAATATTTATGTATATTTAGTTACATTTTTTAAATATTGCTATTTAACAGACATTAATAAAAAAATGGAAGAACACAATGCTCTACTCTTTACTGCATTGCTCTGCATTCCTTGCAATTTTAGACACGTGACTGAGACAAGTACAAATACAGAAATGTTATTAATTGCTGATATTCCTTCCCAAAAGAGTGCATGTGTGAACAGACTGGGAAGCCACATAGGGCTGCATGCTTGAAGAAAGACAATTACAGGAAAAAATAAGTAAACAAGAAGATTGCTTGAAGACCACTGGAATCTGGGTTCAAAAAAAAAAAAGAGAGAAAGACAAACAAATAAGACAGAGAAAAAGCACAAAGAACCAACACTGATCAAAATATTTAGAATACAGCTGGACAGCTGTCTTTGGATTCTCCTGACCTGTATCACATACAGTTTTTCTTTTAATCAATTGTTTTGATTGTTTAGATTTCACTTTCCCTCTCTTTATGAGTACTTATTTCCCCTTTGTATTCATTTTCTTTTTTTTGTGTGGGTTTTTTTGTGGGTTATTTTGTCTTTTTTGGGTTGTTTTTTGGGGGTTTTTTTTGGTGGTTTTTTGTTTGTTTGTTGTTGTGGGGGGAGTTTCGTGGGTTGTTTTTTTTTTTCTTTTTGCTTTGGAGGTTTTTTTTCTTCAGATTTACTTTATTTTAAGTACTAGGTTTGCCCTGTTAGGATTTCAGTGTGGTATCTGTAATTGAAACATAGGTTCATGAACAGAGCTGTGAAATGCAACTGTTCACATACTGTGAGCCTACACTCCAACTGCTGCACCAGGGAGACCAGAATGTCATTTGAAGTAATACATACACAAATTAAAATTAAATGCTCAGGTATTTACAGTATCCACTGAAGTGAAAATAAAACTGTTGTTTGTAAGTAAAGAGCTGTTTTGTTGCAGCTGGAGAACTTTTGAAAGGTCTTCTGTTAAATAACCTGAAAAGAAACATTAAAGACATATACTGATAGTCATATACTATAAAAAGTGATGCTGAGAATAAAAAAGAGACACTACAATGCAAAGATAGACCTTTAATTGCGGTTTAAGTTTTCAAAATCTCCCCAAAATGTCAGGGAAACATGTCCTCCCTTGGAATACTCATGGATTGCACACAGGTTAGTTTCAAAGCTCAATGAAGACAAATGTCAAGAGTGAAATGAACAGCAAGCATATTTTTCTGCAGAACAGGAACCACAGTAATGAGAATAATTTGAACAGAGGAGATTAAAGAGTGATATAGAAGTGATGTCCAAATGCATTGTCTAGAGACTGAAAAATAGGCTACAGAAAATTAGTCAAAGATCTTTAAAGTGTTTTACTTTCCAGTTGCATTCAGAATGGGTTCATTCTTTTAAATCAATATGCATGCCACAAAATCAAATAGCTATTCTTATATGAACACTGATGAATCTACCCAATTTAGTATGTTCTCCATACCCATATTTCTGGGACATATGCACTGAGCAAGGTAAAGCTAGGACAAAGCCTCTGCCCCTTGTGATTGCTTTATATAGCACTCTCATTTCTGTCTTGAGAAATTAGGTGTTGGCTGTCATCAGAATTAGTATTGGCTGTGGTGGAGACAGCTGTCAGAAGCAACACAGCCCAAATATTTGATGTGGGAATATACTGTGGCTTTTCTGTCAGCAGCACTGGGTACAGTGCCAATAACAACCAGAAGATTTTTGTACTCCAGTGAGCATTGTCTTTCTCTCCATAGTAGCACCACATGTATTGGAGAGAATGGAAAGAATACAAAAGCATTAAAGGAGGAATACATTATGAAAGAGGATGTAAGAAAAAGAACTGTTTGTCCTGTGCTGGTTGACATCTCATCCCATATGATAAATTCCTTGCCTTCTCCAGGCCTTGCTCGGTCCCAGTTTCTGTCCCCAGACAGGTGAGATCAAGAGGAAATGCTGAGTCACATTTGAACCCCTCCAGCCAGGACTGGCTCAGTCACCTTTACACCCCCTACTGCAACTGGTGACCTCTCCTTTCAAAACTAACCTAACAGTAACTAATTATTCTTCTTGACCATAGAATTTTGCATGTTATCAATACACCAAATTGCTGTCATTTGCAAAGACAGTTTTTACTTTTGATATCCTCATTGTTTTAATACATCTAAAAGGCATTATTTTTATGGAAAATGGTTGTAAATTTAAAGAGTGTACATTTGTTTGGGTATACAGAAGTGAGGATCTGGTGGTGTGGTGGTTTGACCTTGACTGGACAACAGGTGCCCACTAAAGCCACTCCTGGACAGGGGAGAGAAAATATAACAAAAGATTCATGCATTGAGATAAGGACAGGGAGAGATCACTCACCAGTTACAGGCATGGGCAAAACAGACTTAATCTGAGGAAATTAATTTAATTTATTATCAATCAAAATCAGAGTAAGATAATGAGAAATAAATCTAAATTGTAAAACACCTTCCCCCCTACCCACCCCCCCCCCACCTCCCGCCCATGCTTTCCTTCCTGGCCTCAACTTTATTCCTGATTTTTCTTCCCTTTCTTCCCCTGCAGTGGTGCAGAGAGATGGAATGGAGACTGCAGTAGTTTTATCACACATTGTCTCTGCTGCTCCTTCCTCCTCATGGGGAGGACTCCTCACACTCATCCCCTGCTCCTGTGTAGATTTGTCCCCACAGGTGACAGTCCTCCATGAACTTCTCCATGAGTCCTTCCCACAGGCTACAGACCTTCACAAACTTCTTCAGCATGGATCTCTTCCATGGGGTGCAGTCCTTCAGGAACAGACTGCTCCAGCATGGGTCCACAGATCCTGCCAGGAACCTGCTCCAGTACAGGATTCCCATGGGGTCACAATCTCTGGGCATCCACCTGCTCTGGCATGGGGTCCTCCATGGGCTGCAGGTGGATAACTGCTCCATTATGGAGCACTATGGGCTGAAGGAGCACAACTGCCTCACTGTGGCCTTCATTGGCGGAATCTCTGCTCCAGCAGCTGGACCACCTCCTCCCACTTCTGCTTCATGGACCCTGGTGCCTGCAGGTCTATTGCTCACATATTTTCACTCCTGTCTTTTTTGACTGATGTTCTTTGTTGCACATTTGGGAATTTTTTCCTTCTTATCTGTGCTATCTCAGTGGCACTGCCACCATCACTGATGGGCTCAGCCTTGGCTGTGGCTGCTCTGTCTTGTTGCTGGCTGGCATGGGCTCTGTCAGACACAGGGGAAGCTTCTGGCAGCTTCTCAGAGAAGTTAATGCTGTAGTTGTCCTGCTACTAAAACCTTGCCATGCAAACCCAATACAAGTGGCATGAAAAAGAGTTTAAATTTGAGTAATAGTAGTGTAAGTGTAAAAGCAGCATTTATTCTGATGATGGCAATAAGAGAACATACCCTTTTAAGCAAATAGTTAATTAACAATGTGATCAATAAATGCCTGGGAAAAAATCTCCTTAGATTACAGGTAAATGAAATACAATAAAAAGATAGCAACCTAATTATGCATTTTCCAAAAAGATTTTATCATATTCTAAAGGAGTTATTTCAAGCTATTAAGCACATGACACTTTCAAAAACCCTAAAAACTATGTTTCCATCCATAGTAACTTTGTAGAAGTTGCCTCAGTCTCTCTGGTAAATAATTTGCATTTTTAAACTGTCTAAATAAATATTTATATAAGAGATTAGAAGGAGTTTCAAGGACTTATTACAGGCTCTCTTTATTGTAAGTAGAATGGAATGGCTCTGATCTTATCTCCTGGGTAAATAACATATTTTATGACTTTTAATTAAAAATGGGAGAAGTGTAAATTCTCTTAAACAAATATTTTGATACTGTCAAGGATTTGATTCAAAAGTGACAAAAGACATCAGACATTAAACAATAGAGGGATATTCCATCCTTGATTTCTGTTTTCTCCAGCCAGTTGCTAGAGGTTCCCTTCAGAGCTTGTACTGTGTGACTGAGAAATGAGGTCTGGCCTTCAAACTTATATGGATCACTTCACAAAAACTCTTGGGATCTGAAGCAGGATTAACTTTAGGCAGAAAATTTTAAAGACTTGATGTCTAAATATGCTTTTTACATCAGCAGAAACTGGAGCTCAAGTGATAGTGTTACAAAGTATTTCAATGTGAAAAGAGATAGCTCTGTTCCTGAAGAGATTATGCTCACAGATCAGGAATTTATGTAACAATTCATCCTTATAATATTCTTGATAAAAGAAATTATTCACTCAGAAACAACAGGAAAGAATTTGATTTTCCTCCTGACTTCTACTTGTAGGTGACTTGGCCATATCAGGGAGAGATTTTCTCCCTCTTTCCAGAATTATGAACATACTGACAGCAGTTGTGAAGTTATTTACCCATCCTTTCTTCAATTGTAAAATTATTTCTGGGGAAATGTTTTCTCTCCTCAGAACTTTTTTTTGCCTTAAAATACTTTGCAGGATGTGGCTCTTGCAGAAAATATGTGAAGCTGGAGAGTAGAAGAGTAAGTGTCCTCTATTAGTCATAAAAAAAGACATGCCACAAAAGAAGCCCAGACAAGTAAAAAAAACAAAAAACAAAACCAAAAACCCTTGGTCCTTCTTCAGATAGCCCTATAAGGTTTCTCCATGACAGTTGTGGTATGGTATCCTGTTGATGGTCTACAAGAAATCTTCCACCAAAGCTTTGTAAAATGTCACTGGTACATCTATCTCTATTTTAGATATGTAGATATAGATTATATATAGTTAGATAGATGATATAGATATAGATATAGATATAGATATAGATATAATCTATAGATGTATAGATATATAGATATATGATAGAGATTATAGAGATAGGGATGATAGAGATATAGATATACATATAGAGAAATTAGATAGATAGATAGATAGATAGATAGATAGATAGATAGATAGATAGATAGATAGATAGATAGATAGATGATAGATAGATGATAGATAGATGATAGATAGATAGCTAGATGGATAGATACATAGATATAGGACAGCACCCTAGTCGGTTTCATCAATCCTATCATAAAAAAGATAAAGCTTTAATTTACATTTAGGTTAATGAAAGCACTACTTTACATTTAGGTTAATGAAAGCCAAGAAGGCCAATGGGATCCTGTCCTGTATCAAAAATAGCGTGGCCAGCAGGCCCAGGGCAGTGATCCTTCCCCTGTGCTCTGCATTGGTGAGGCCACACCTTGAGTGTTGTGTTCAGTTCTGGGCCCCTCAGTTCAGAAAGGATATTGAGGGGCTGGAGCGAGTCCAGAGAAGAGCAACAAGACTGGTGAAGGGACTGGAGCACAAGCCCTATGGGGAGAGGCTGAGGGAGCTGGGGGTGTTTAGCCTGGAAGAGAGGAGGCTCAGAGGTGACCTCAGCACTGTCTAGAACTACCTGAAGGGAAGTTCTAGCCAGGTGGGTGCTGGTCTCTTCTCCCAGGCACTCAGCAATAGGACAAGGGGGCACGATGGGCTTAAGCTCTGCCAGGGGAAATTTAAGTTGGAGAGCAGAAAAAAATTCTTTCCAGAGAGAGTAATCAGGCATTGGAATGGGCTGTCCAGAGAGGTGGTGGATTCACCATCCCTGGAGATTTTTAAACACAGATTGGCCATGGCACTGAGTGCCATGATCTGGTAAATGGACTGGAGTTGAACCAAAGGTTGGACTTGATGACCTTGGAGGTCTTTTCCAACCCAATCGATTCTATGATTCTATGATTCTATGATAATACTTACTCTATCCCTATTATGTAGAAGGCGTGGGAGTGAGGATGGGAAGTCTTTTTTTGGTCTTGATTTTTATATAACTATAAGTTAATTTGAAGGTTCTAAAACAGCTTGATGTTTGCCATTGTTGATATTATTTGGCCATGATGTTCTCAGTTTACTTTGCAAAAAATATATCTCTTTTTTCCATTTCTTAGTGAGATTTTTGTTTATTCTTTATGAGAGAGGGATTCTTCCAATGATTGTACTGCTTTTCCCTATACATTTTCCAAATACACTTTCCAAATACATTTTCACAAAACTTCCTCACTGTAGTCACCTTGAAAGTAGCAAATGAAATGGTGACTGGGCCCATTCTTTGGCCCTGGGGGTCAACTGCTGCATAAATACAATTAAACTCTTGTGGCATCCAAAAGAGTTGCTTTATCCAAATTGTATATTAAGAATGGCCATGCAGACTTGCCTAGGCAGCTACTAGGAGAGCCCTTGGTGGCCCAGAGTAAAATCATGCCAGAGACCCTTCGAACAGCAAGAAAGTGAGATAATAGAGCACCACAGGCAGTGTTTAATTAACTCATGTAGATGAGTCACTCTGTTCCCCGGCTCTTCTTGCATTCATTGCAAAGGAGGGCAGAAAGTTGTTCATTCTTACAACGTTATCCTAAGTTTCACATATTTTCACACATGTCTTAAAGCTTAAAATCTCTGAAAGAAATATTTTGGCATAATTTTACCATCTGTTCCAGGAAAAAGGTGCTCAATATTCTTTTCTGGTTGGTTGGGCTGGGGTTTTTTTTTGTTTGTTTTTGATATTTTCTTTTGCTGTTGCTTTGTTTTGTTTATTTGTTTAATCTAGCAGAGGAGAAAAAAATATTCCTACTTATGCAGAAAACTTTCAATAAAATGTATTCTGAACTTTGATTGTTATTTTCTTATCTTTTCTATACAAGTAAACTTAAGACTGAATAAATTAAAAAGGTGTTTTTAGCAGTTTCTTCTTCATTTTCAGTTCCAACTCCTGACCTGATTTAACTACACTCTTCAGCTTTTTTTTTCTGGAGAAAACAGAGCTGGAATGTGAATCAGCACACACACTTCTCAAAAGCTGCAGCATCTTCTGATGTGAAATATCAGACCGTGACAGGCTATGGATTAACTGAAAGTTAAAAACAACAGTACGAGAAATATTTGAAAAGTGCCTTTCAGGGATTTGAGAGAACAGCCAATTATAAGCAAAAAAAAAAAAAAAAACCACCAAACCAAACCAAACAAACAAAAAAAAAACAACCAAAAAACCAAACAAACAAAAAAAAACAACCAAAACCCGGAGATCAATTGTATGCCATCTAAAAATGAGATTCAGCTAATTCACAAGTTGAAACAAAAATATATTCCTAGTAGCATAATATGAGGGGAGAAAAAAAGAAAAGAGAGAGAGAAGAAGCTGGTGCATGTTAGTAAATCTTTCATTTTGCATTTGAAACAACATTCAGTGGGTGGTGGGGGTTTTCTCGTTGGGTTTTTTTTTTTGGGGGGGTTGGTTAGTTGGTTTTATTATTTTGGTTTGGGGCTTTTTTTGTTCTATTGAATAAGCCTTTTCAAGAGATGATTTCGGCCTCCCTGCTTCCCATTACATCAAAACACCATTTTGTTCTGGTAATACTATTTGGTTCTGTTAAAAACAATTTTGAGTATCTTAAGAAAGTTCCTGATCTGGATTAACACAATAATAATTAATAAAAATAAAAATAGAGGAAATATCACTTTGTTTTGCTTTTCCCTGAGGCATCTCTCTGCAATTGAACTATTGAGTTGCTGTCTTGTCTAACTGTTACTAATACCAGCAGCTTTCAAGATGAGTTTTAAGGACAGAAAAATGAAGACATTTTCTTTTTTATTTTAACTGAATTTTCTGGATTGATGAATAATTCTCTTACTTCATATCTCTCACTCCATGCTGCTATGTTGATTTTATTTAATTGTTTGTTTATTTATCATGAAACTATTCCAGTAGAATCTTGGATTTTGTCTCTATCATGTGGTGAATTGACCTGGTCTGATTGTCAGGTGCCCACCAAATTGATCTTTCACTCTCCCTCCTGAACAGAAAAGGGAGAAAAAATATAATGAAAGGCTTGAGGGTGGAGATCAGGGCAAGAAGAGATCACTCACCAGTTACCATCATGGACAAAACAGATTGAAGTTGGGGAAATCGGTTTAATAAGTTAACAATGAAATCAGAGTAGAATAATGAGAAATAAGAAAAAAATCTAAAACCACCTTGTCCCTACTCCTCCCTTCTCCACAGGCTCAACTTCATTCCCAACTTTTCTGCCTCCTGTTCCTACTGTCTTTGAGTAGCCCAGGGCGACACAGAATGGGGATTACAGTGTCTATAATGCTTCGGTTTTGCTACTTCTTTCTCCTCACACTTTTTCTCTGCTCCAGTGTAGGGTTTCTCCCATGGGAGATAGTGCTCTGAAAACTTCTCCAACAAGAACACTTTAGTTTTTCAGGAACTGCTCCAGTGTGAATCCCCTGTGGTGCCACAGGTGCTGCCAGCAGACCTGCTCCAGTGTGGGCTCTCACAGAGTCAGAATTTTCTTCAGGGCACATCCATTTCCTCTGTCATGGAGTCCTCCATAGCCTGCAGGTGGATATCTGATCCACCATGGACCTCTATAGTCTTCAACATAGGCTGCAGGGGAATCTCTGCTCTTGTGCCTGGAGCATCTCAGCATCTCCTCCCACTCCTGCCTCACTGACCTGGGTTTGTGCAGTGCTGTTGCTCTCACATATTCTCACTCCTCTCTCCCAGCTGCTGGAAAGTTTTTACCCATCTTAAATATGTTATCCCAGAGATGCTACCCCCATTGCTGATGGGCTTGGCCTTGGCCAGCTACATGTCCATGTTGGACCTGACTGGTGTTGGTTCTCTCAAACATGGGAGCAGCTTCTGCATCTTCTCATATAAGACCCCCTTGAGGCCCCACTGCTATCAAAACCTTACCACGTACAGCCACTACATTCAATTAGTGTGATCTGCAATGAGTGCATGGGAAGCTTTCCTGTTTCTCTTCTAAGTTGTAATTGCATGTATTTGCCAAGGAAAATAGTGCCAATTTACAGAGGTTCATTGGTTATATAGTCAGCATTATGTTGAAAGATTTCTGTTCTCTAGAACAAGTGCCTACTCTGGTTATCTAGGCTTTATATCAAGCAAATAATCACAGCCAAAGAAATACCAACTAGGGGAATTTTAACTGAATTTTAACTCTTCAATACTTCTCCCATAAAATCTGTGCGCAGATCATTCAACTTTATCTTGGTGGGCTTCACTGGGGCAAATCATCTTCCAGTGATCTAATTTCCTACTTAGCTAAACTCCACATCACAGTTTAATTTTTTGTTCTTTATGCCTCTGTTTATTGTATTTTCAAATGGGAGGAAGTACTTTCTAGTTTTGAAGTGTAGCAGTGATATGCAAACGACCACAGCAGTCTAACAGAATCTGGAAATCTAAGGTGAAGGCATCTAACATGTCCTTGCCACCTGCTTCTGTATTGAAGTAAATTAAGAGAGGGCAAGAAGATGGCACTACAGTGAGGATTATGCATCAAGTGTCAGGCATTATTTTAAATCTTCTTATCTTCTGTCACCTTAAATCAAATTGTTGAAAAGTACTGGGGCAGAGAACAGGGAAGTTGTTCCGCAAAATACCTAAATTATTTTTTTCTTTTTTCCTGTGAAACAGGATGAATTCTGTTACTTATTTGGATTTATATCTGTTAATTGTAGTAAAAAAATGTAAGGTTTTATTATTGCTTTTGTTCCTGGCCCTGCATAGCCAGCTACAGCTGTCTTCAAGTAGAGGTTTCTTCCCAGAAATAACCAATGTAACACTGAGTGCAGTTTGAGGCAATGATCCAATTTACTGATGCCCTTGGGTCATGTAGGTGCCACAACTGACATTAAATGAAGGTAATGTGACTATACAGCTGTCACCAAGGGAATGAGGAAATAAGCAGGACTGCAAAAATATATACAGGTTTATGATTTGACCTGGAGAAAAAAGAATGAAGAAGCAGGTCAGAAAAGACTGATTTTGGTACATCCAGCTGGATGGAGAAGGAAAAACAAAAGTATCATTTTGTTAGCATGCTCTGCCCATTGCTGATATTTCAGTGCCAGTGTCACTGCCACCTGTCAAAACACAGGTGTACGCTGTGTCGTTACAGGGGAATTTGAGACAAATCAAGAGAAGTTAATCTCAGAGTGCAGACCGACAGTGCAATGCCCAACTTTCTGGTGCTCAGTTACCTGGCAACAGTCACAGCCCTTCCTAAGGGCTGATGTTCTTTGGGCTGAACAGGAATAAAACCCAATGTTTAAGAAGGCAAAACACAGAACACAGCGCACAAAATAATGAGCCTTTATGCCAGAGGACACAAAATGATGGGAACAAACATATCTAGTAAAGTGTGCCTTTCTCTCTCAGAGTTAGACATTTCCCTCAGATCAACACAGGTTGTCTGTTCCCCGGTAGAAATTCAGCCCCAGAGCTGACCATCGATGAAAACTGCTCAAACTCAGACTGGTGCAAGGATTGTGACAGCTTTGCTCTCCTCCTCCTCTTCTGCCTAGGGCAATGGGACTGACTTAAACACTATCAGGTTAAGGATTTTTGAGGCAGGATAAATTCCTTCCATCGAAACTGCTCTACTTCATAAACAGTAATTAAATAATCAGTAGTCTAAGGAAAGCATAGGAAAAATGACTCTGTAGCCTGTAGGTAAGGAGCTTGTTTATGAAGATGTCCAGATTCATATATCTTCTCCCTTCATTCCATTCTCATTTTGCTTAAAGTTTGCAGCTTCACACTCTTCAGCAAATTAACTATTAGATTTTTTCCCAAGCAACATGAGACAGCCAAAGGCATTGGATCTTAGACTATATTTGGTTTTTTCAGTGAATGTAGACTTCCTTTTGGTTTGCAGATGGATTTTTTTTTTGCAATGTTCTTTGTTTCAGTCCCACATTTTTCCATAGGAAAACATGCATTTTTCCAAAGCAATGAAGTAGTAATATCAAATTTTATTCCTGTAAGACAAAATAATAAATTCTGCTGATGTGTTTTTCCCCAACACGTTTCTTATTTTGAGATGAAGAAAGAAATCTAGACACAATTTCTTTAATGATTTGACACCATATTATTGCTGAGTTTTCAGGAGTCCCTCATGACTTCATTGTAAATCCATAAAACATATGCCCAAATGGGGCATAATATGAGATGAATCCTGAAGAAAAGACACTTAAACATGCAAAGATTTCAGTGGAAGATGAGTACCCAGAAAATCCCATAGGTAGGACTTTTGGTTATCAAGAAGCATGTCTGAGAATCTGTTTCAAATAGAAGGGATTTCTTACAGCCTTGGTTAAAGGTTAGAAAGTCCCCAGTGTTCTTTTCTTTTTCTTATACTTAAGCTTATTGTGCTTTTTTCAATTTAATTTATTTGTTGTTGTGAAAAGGTAGAAAGTTTCCATAAAAACATGGTAAATATACTTATTCATTAATTTACTGGTCTTAAAGTTGAGGAAAAATTCTCTAGTTGTTCAGGTATTAAAAGAAAAAGTGTATTGAGACTGCCTACCTTTAAGAATTATTCACATTATTAAAGAACCTTTTTCCTGTTTTTTCCCTGTGTGACATATCTGCCTTTTGCCTTTAATGCCTCAGAATCTCTTGCTAGCCTTTTTCTTTAGATAGAATTAAATGGGTTAGTCTAAATGTTGCCTTTTTTCCTTTCTGAATTTTCTGAAAGATTAAAGCAAAAAAATTATGTAACAGATAGTTTATAACTATATAACAGAAATAATAATGCAAACAAACAAAAGAGCTTATATAACAAAGTCTGTGAAGACGACTACATAACAATTTGTAATTTATTGTGAGTCAGATACATATTTTAATGGGCTTTTATTTTTATTGGGTTCAGATACAGGGAAAACACAGCAATTATAACTTATTAAATCCTATCATGATATAGATGTGTGTGTGTGGCTCAGCTTCATGAACGCAGATTTGGGCAGGGCTGTCCCCACGTGGGTGGGCCCTTCCAGCCTGCGCAGTGGATTTCAGGTGAGGCTCAGCGTGCGCAGAACTGGCCCCACCGTTTCAGTCCTGAGATTCATCTGCCACGGCCGAGCGAGCTTGGACAGTGCCAGTGAAGTCCTCAGGACTAGAACCTCCAGCACCCGGCATTTCCCAGGAGGTCTCCCATCCAAGTACTAATCCGGGGCTGACCCTGCTGAGCTTCCGAGACCTGACGGGATCGGATGTCAGGGAGGCATTTAAGTGCCTTGATATAGATGGCAGAAACACTAAAAGTGACATTGGTATGGACTCTGAGAACAGAACAAAAATTCTTCCTTCTGACTTAATGTCTTCAGAAAACCCCTTATTTTTACTATCCTCACCTTCTTGTTTTCTTGGATTACACTGTAATGATACTAATAGTGACTACTGTACTGGTCCCACAAATAGAGAACTGAAAATTGAGTAAAGTCTGTCTTTAGCCTCAGGTTGTTTCTGTTAGGTTTTCCACCTTTTCTGCACAATCTTGGAAACACACTCTGGCAAAGTTCTGTGCTGTCAAGCAAGCTCGGATCTGACAGATACCCAGATGCAATAAGGAACAATGGTATCAGCAATGTTCATACCAGGCATAGAGCATCCTTCATGTGGAGCTGTCTGGCGCCTCCTGCGTGCAAGGTACATGACATGCCTTGCAAACCAGTGGCTTAGTGTAGCATGGTCATGGTTTGACCCAAGTGGCAAGTAAGCTACACATGATCACTGGTTTATTTGTCCCTGGGAAATGGGAGAGAGAGCCAAAAGAGTAAAAGTGAGAAAACTCCCGGGTTGAGATAGAGACATTTTAATGGGTAAAGAAAAAGCCACTCACACAAGCAAAGCAAAACGAGGAATTAATTCACTTCTTCCCATAGGCAGGCAGGTGTTCAACTATTCCAGGAAAGCTGGACTCCATCACACCTGATTTGGTAAGACAAAGGCCATCACTCTGAACATCCTTCCCTTCCTTCTTCCCCCAGCCCTATATGCTGAGCCACATATACCATATGCTCTGGGATATCACTTGGGATTCAGGGGTCAGCTGTCCCAGCTGTGTCTCCTCACAATTCTTGGTGTTCTCCCAGTCCCCTCACTGGGAGGGTGGGATGAGAAACAGAGGAGTCCTTGGTGGTGTTCAAACACTGCACAGCAATAACTACAACAGTCTTGTGTTATCAACACTGTGTCCAGCACAAGTCCAAAACACTTCCCCATACTAACTGCTATGGAGGAAACTAACTCTACCCCAGCCAAAACCTGCACAAGTGTGGATATGAAAAGTTCACAAAAAAAAAATTAAAAAATCCAAGAGAATAAAAGAATAAACCCCAATTTGAACACACACAGTATAAACCTAAAGCATTTAAAGCATTAAATGGTAGTTTTGAAAGTGTCTCAATATTGATGCCGTGAATGACCCTTCCCCCCAAAAACAGGACTCTGAGCCACGTTAGTGTAGGGTAAGATAAAAAGTAAAGGTCCTTTAATATCACAGGGCCTACAGCCCACAGGAATACAGGATGACATGCATGTGTCTCAGTTCTTGTTTCCATGGCTTTTATAATAAGATCCCTCCAATCATTGCTTTACACATTTCTCAGTCCAGCCCCAGTCCCACCCCTGGTCCAACCCCTGGAATTGGGTCTGGGGTCGTCAAGACCCTCTGTCTTCATCAGCTCTTCTTCCTCAGGCACACAAAGGTCTCTTGGAGTTCATCCAATTCTGGCTTTTGGGTCACTCTGACCTGTGTTTATGTTTCATTCTGTGGGCCTTCTGATATCCTTCAGCTCTACCTTGGAAAGGAGTCTAAACAAGATTAATTAACTAAAGGAATTTGAGCTCCCTGTTCTGGGACAGGGGTAGTGATAGAAAGGCATTAAACTTAAACTGTTAGAAATATTAACCCTCTAAAAATCCACAACTACTGTGTTCCTAAAATCTACAAAATGTGAAAATCAGAACAAAAACCCCTTTGGCATCAATATTATAAAGATCACTAAAGTAGCTCTAAGTAACATCATGTCTGGACACATAATTTCCTATCAGATTAAGTCAGCAGCAAAATTAAATCAAAAAATCTATGTATACATAAATATTTTTTTAACTAGTCTTTATGGTACACATTCAGCCTCAGCATCCACATTTCCTCTTCTGTCTGATGGGTTTTGCTCCAGCTATAAGGAATATCAACACACCTCCTGGGAGCAGACTTGGCATTGGAGTCTGCCAATTAGAATGGTCACAGCATAATTTCACAGCAGACTAAGTACTTTGAACGTAATTCATGGGACACTGTTGTTGAGAGTTGTGTTCATTCATTTTTCAGATGGATGATTTTTCATTTAACACTGATCTGTCCCTTGTTTTCCCCTCCCTGTTATCTCCCAGTGTCATCTGCTTGCTGCAAAGAAAAAATCCATTTTTGCAACAGAGGGAGAGTGATTCTCAGACTACCATAAAATATAACCTAAATCTTTACCTTCATGAACAGTATAAACAAAAGTAATATGTTCTTCCTGTGACCATTCTAGTGATCACATGAATGAGCAGCACATGGTGTTTCTGGAGCATCTTTAATAGAATGTCTCAAACTGATTTTCCAGCAATTATCAAATTATAATACATATGTGACCTAAGATTTTCAGTTGTCCCACTTATCTGAACAGCAAACATCATCTTCTTAGAGTTTAGAATATTATCTTTTAAAATACAATACTTCAATCACCTTCATTAAATTAAGAAAAGTTAATTGCTTTTAAAATTTTTAACTTAAGTATCTGTGGAATTTTAAATATAATTATACGATTTTAAGAGTAATTGAGGTTGCTATAGCTATTTAAAACCTAAACCTTCTAGAATTCCAAAACATAAAGCTATCCTAGACAAATAGCTTAATCCTTTTCTGTCAGTGTTTCTATCTATTCTCAATAACAATAAAGATTACAAACTTCAGTTGAGCAATTTAGAAAATGCAACTAAAGCCAGAATGAATTTAAATATGACTAACATAGCATATCTCTAAAAATTATTACCTTAAGTGACATGGGGTATTAGATATGGCCTATCCATGTGCATGTCTTGCTTTAAAAACTAGCAGCACACTAAACTCTTTGCAATTGTCATTTAGTCTACATCCCAAGAGGCAACAGAGTAGGCATTCACATCCAGTTTAGTCACTATAAGACTCTAGACATGATCCTAACTAGGAAGGTGATGTACATTCACTAAAACATTATAATACAACTTTGATGAGAGCTTAAATTCAGAAAAGCAATGAGCACCATGACAGACTATTACCACAAACCATGCCAGCATTTAGATTAAAACACTATGGTCACAGTTAGGGAAAAATAGAACAAGAACTGTGAGGAGCCTCATTTTGGACCATAACAGAAGCACTCAAAGGATCTAGAATGGAAACTCACCTTCAGTGTAAGGCTGTACCCACTACAAAGCTTTGGAAACATATTTTTATAGGCTTAATTGTGCACAGTTTGTAAAAGAGCTGTATAGAACTTGCAGACAGTTTTAACAGAGTATCTCTTTCTCAGTTTGTCAAGAATCAGACGCACCTATTGTGTTCTATATATGTCCTAGTTGAACAGGAGGGACCAGTTGACACTGTGTGGGGGTGATCAAAGCTGTGTATTCTACCCCTCTATTCATTCCCAAGGACAATGGGCCATTAGCAGCAGCTGCCCAGGGAGTCATGATCACCTTCACACTCAGCCTGAGGGGGCGGAGCTGCTAAGGGGCCATCAACAGTTCAACACCCCCTGGCTCCCAGAGTTAATCACCCACTGTGTGAGTCCCCGCCCAGGGGGAGGGACTGGGTGCTCCCTGAGGGTACATAAGTGGTGGGTAAGAAGACTTCAGGAACTTCTCATCAGATCCAGAGGAGCAGCAGGACCTCGACAGGAGGAGATCACCGCTCTCGCCCAGACCACAGCCCTCACCTGCACCAACAGGTTTTTCATTTCCTTTTGCTCTGGACTTGGGGGAACCACAGGGGTCTCAGCACAAGGGCTAACAAACCCCCTTGGGTTTGTGCCCCAGGACACTGGGTTATACTGCTGGGTTTTTGTGAGTTGAAAGCAATTTCCCTTTTGTGTCAGTGTTTTTATTGTAATATTATTATTAAATTTTAGGTCTAACTTATAATTTCTCTTGTGGTGAGTTCATTTCCCCTGCTGGTTTGCCTTTAAGCCAGCACAATATATAACTACAAAAATGATACTAAGATAAAATACAGTGGATTTGATTCTTAACTGCCTTACTGCCTATCCAGCCATTCAAGGCCTGGCCTAACAGGGAGGTTAACAGGGAACAGGGTTGAAGCGAAATACATACATAACAAGGACTAAATCTTTATCATGTCTTTCCTGTGGTTCCCACATGTGCAATGCTGGCAGATTAGGTGAAATAGAGTACCAAGGGCTCTAAAACAGAGCTCTCTCTAGTGTATGTGTGGGTGGGAAATTGATTATTTTTCACACAGTCGTATTTTGGAAAAACTATGAATTGCCTTGCAGACAGGATACCTGTTGGGCTTAATGCATTTCTGTACTCTTCAAATATGCTCTTAGGCCACATTCTGGAATAATTCATGCTAGTAGCTCTTTAAGAAAACCTCCAGCATATTGTGTGCTTTGTGATGTTTTCCAGCATATGCTTATCAAACGGATTTTCTTGGCACTCTGTGGAAACTGAAAGCGCCTTTGCAGTGATGGCACCTGACACAGAAGGCTGGCACAGCCTTTCCTAGAAACCCCCAGTATTGGCCCTGTCAGCAGCTGGAACTCTGCTGAGCTCAGGCCGCGTGCCCTGAACGAATGATCTAACGCGACAGGTCTTTTTGGGAACCTCCCCAAGAACAGTGGGCATATATCAGTGCTTTCTTTAATCTCTTTGTAAGCCAGCCTGTATATATAGGTAGTTGATAAATGTTATGATTTTACATAGAATATAATTTATCTTCAATGACAGTAGTCTACCTTGTGCATCTCAGCCAGGCCTGGGTTGTGCCACCTGTCCTCCTCTGGAGCCTCACCCACCTGGGAGGCAATTTCCAGTCGAATTTGTTATTTATGACCATTCACATAACAAAGGATATGCACACCATCTAGATGAATTACATGATACTGAGAACATATCCCAGTATCATGGCACTGATCAGTTTTTTCTTAGCAGGAACCTGACTTGAAAGGTTCCAGTGGTGCAGTTGTAAAGAGATGTTAATACGTCTGCTGGGGAGAAACTAAATTTGGATACTTAGTTTCAGTGTGTGATTATGTTCACTCAGATTTCATTTTTCCAAACTTTAATATAACAAAAAGACTCACATCTATTAGTTCCTGAAAAGCACAGGTGTAGAGTCTAACAGAAGCTCACTAACCACAGTGGTACCTCATACTTTTCTTCTGAATTAGAGACAAAAAACTGTTGGCTTACCTGGTTGGTTTTCTTTTCTGGACAGACTTAGCAAATGAAATAGATTTTTATTGACTTACACTTTTAAAAATAAAAGTAGCACTTCTAACTTACATTTACAATGTTTACAATTCATTAACAGTAAGTTATGACATTCAGTTTATTTTCATACCTAACCAAGCTCATAACAAGTCACAAGTCAATGCAGTAGGTTGTGGAAGAGAAAATGGAAGTTTACATGGAAGGACAAGGAAGTATGATTCTGTAGTTGAAAAACAGTGTTATTATTTGTTTCTTCATTTAAGGTTGTGGTCTATTCAGCTTGTCTTCCAAAAGAAGGAGGAAAAAAACAAAAAAAAAGTATAAAAACAACTGGTTGTTGATGATAAACCCCACAATTCTGTCTCAAATATTAACTGATAAAGACCCTAATGCTTCAAATTTCATAATGGACAATGTCTGGCTACATGACTTGTAAATTTTGTCAACCAATCCCTCCAAGTGGTTTTTATGAGACTTTAGTACACCTCATTAAAAACCTGGCTTGTGCTTTGACTAACACAAATATTCTTTCTTTTTCTGCTGTTGTTTACTTATGGCAGTATTTTAAAAATGCCTTCCAAGTTGAAATTACATACTTGTAGTGATTGAAGTGGCATTTTCTTAACTCTCACTCTCTTAACAGTTTGCAGTTTTATAAAACTGAAACTCACTTTACACACAATTGGATTTCTGCTTTTACTCTTCATATTATCCAAGTTATGGGCAGTTAAATGCCTCCCTGACATCCGATCCCGTCAGATCTCGGAAGCTCAGCAGGGTCAGCCCCGGATTAGTACTTGGATGGGAGACCTCCTGGGAAATGCCGGGTGCTGGAGGTTCTAGTCCTGAGGACTTCACTGGCACTGTCCAAGCTCGCTCGGCCGTGGCAGATGAACCTCAGGACTGAAACGGTGGGGCCAGTTCTGCGCACGCTGAGCCTCACCTGAAATCCACTGCGCAGGCTGGAAGGGCCCACCCACGTGGGGACAGCCCTGCCTAAATCTGCGTTCGCCAAGTTTGGCCATACATACATACATATCCAAGTTATTTGGTCTCAGAATTAAACAACATTAACTATCACAAAACAGTAAACCATTGCATCTGTGTATTGATTACATCATGTTACTATGAACTAAATGAAAGCTCATATCCCCAGTGTAATTATGGGTTAGCCTGCTGAATGTTAACATTCAAAAATCTATCTGAGTGTTCAGGCCCAAGTGATAGATCACCAATGTCCTACCTATTAAGAAAGTGCAACAGCACTACATCAAAAACAAGTCTCTTGCTAAATATACTTGCATTTTTCATACTGAGAAAACATTTCCTTTTGTTTTCACATACAATCATCTTTTGTGACAAAATGATAACATGCTTGTCATCAATCAGTTCTAGGACATCCAGGAAATTGTGAATACACAACAAAGATTCCTAGCATTTGGCTGAAGCAGAGCATTTTGAAATTCAATTAAATTTTATACAGTAAAAGGCCTTTTCACATTGACATCTTCCATGGTTTCTATTTATTCTGTTTAAGTTATTTTTAATTCATTTTCTCTTTTTTTCTCAGACCAGATACTATATTTACAACTCAAATGACTTTCTGCTCCTTATATTACACATTTCTTCAGTTGCTACCAGTTTTATGATTTCATCAAAATTTGTAAGAACAAATAGAATAGGTCTCATTAATTTTTCAACAGATCACAAAGGAAAAACCTCTCCTTGGGTGCCCAGTAATATTGTCCCAGAGTGCCTTCTACTCCTGGCCCTTTTACTGATAATCAAAGGAGAGGATAACTTCACTCTCTGCATCAGTAATTTGTTCATTAACAAAGCAACTGTTTCTACAGCTGTTCAACTAATAAGGACTTTATTTCCACATCTGGATATGTTTTTGTATTATGCCTGCAATTAGCAGTGTTAGTCCAAGTCTCAAAATTGTCTGTGATAATCCCAGCAACCAGAATTTAAGATTAAAATAATTCAATGTGTATAAGCAAGCAGGGAAGGAATCTGTTTGCCTCATCTCAGTTGTCAGTTGGCGATGGTGAGAGGCAAGTTGACTCTTGCCTCTTCAAAATTCAAAGCAGGTGAAAACAACATTTGTTTTGTTCTCATTAGTGCTTTCCTGAGGTCTGTTTTCACTGAGCATTGCATTACTGTTCTACTTGGATCAGGAGTACTCTTTCAAAATGGTCCTCCAATGATCCCTGCTTGTCATGCTTTGGTGTTCACCATGGAGTTGACTCAGTGCACTTGATCTGAATTCCCTTTGGATGTAACTTGAACTTCAGTGAAGTCTCCAGGTATTTGCTTACTGTGTCCCCTGTGCAAGTGGGAGGTCAGGCCATGGAACCAGATAGGATTTGGATGAAACCTCCCCATTCTCCCTCTGCTTGCAATGTGTGTGCCATGGATTCAGGGTGCTCAGCACGGTCTCGCTTGCTCTCATGTTGCTGCACCTAACTGGGGAACAGAGACAAAATCCCTCCTTTTCCTTCTTTGAGCTTACAAAATAAAGTTGTTTTGAAATGTAAATGCCTAAAAACATGAACCCTGGCAAACATGGGTGTCGATCATTCTATGCTAATATATATGTAATGAAATGCAAATGTCTGTTTATAAAATTAGTTTCACAGAGCATTCCTTAAGGTCTGTTGGACTGATATTTTTCAAAGATAGGGATTAAAACAGATATATGCACATGTTACTTTTCACTTAAGTGAACAAGATTACACAAATTTGTTTGGAGAACAGCCATCCTTATCACAGCCTGCATTACCCTGGCTAAGATTGTTTTAGAATTGACATTTTTCAGACAATCATTTCATATTCAGAAAGTAGGTTTACCAGACAGGAACAGGAACAGCAACATACTGACTTCATCTAAACGGGTGCAGGCTCATGAGAGCACTTTTGATGCAGGTTTTATGAAAATATCAGACAAAATGATTTTAGAGAGAGCAGACCCATGAACCCTCACATAGTATTTTCAAAAGAACTTGCATGCACTTGTAAGATGATAAATGCACTAATAACATGAGAGGAACGAAGTATGGTGCATAAGATCTATCTGGCTCTCTACATTAAAGACCAAAGAAATATATCCTGTTGCTCAGCTTTTTTTTTTTTTTAATTTTAAAACTATCCAAGTGTCTGAGACAGGATTTTGACCTCTTTGAACTTGTTACCATTCTAATATTGGAGTGCTTGCAATTGAAACATTACGGTTCAATTCCAACAATCAAACAGGCATTTCCAGATAAAAACGTACAAACTGTCTTCCCTGTTGTGTTATTACTTTATACAAACTTGGTAGGCTAAGGTGTCTCCTGAGAGTAATCCATCCAAAGGTAATTCAATAGCTAAAACAGGAAGAATTTATTCCAGTCTGTCTCTCGAGTTGAAAAGGGAGGATAACTTGAACTGCATGCTGACTAGTTAGATAACCATACCTCAGTATGAAAATTTCCATTCTCTATGTCTTAAAATTTTTGTGACAGATGAGAAAATTCCCTTAAAAGTCTTTCTATCAGTCCTAGCTTCTATTTTCAAGTCCTAATTCTTTCTTCTTTTTCAGTCACTAGGGTTGCACATATGCAATATCACTCCCTGGACACAGATGGGTATTTGATCATATTTCTTCCTTCCCAGCCTTATCCCTGTCTAGAATGAGCCCAAATCTCATTAAGTTATCATTATCAATCCTGTTTCATAATCTGACTGTGCTAGTTGGAAATGGTCACATCAGCTGCTCTCTGATGCTCAGGTGAGACCACAATCAGTGAACAGGGTCTTCTGGACCATTTGTGGGCCATCAGATAGCAGTGTTTTGTACAATATTATAAACCTCAGGTCATTTCTTGACCTTTATTGCTCTACTGACTTCTTTGTAACACTGTAGGTACCAGTGAGAAAGTGTAAAGGTAAAATCAGTGTAACCACTGCTGCCTTGGGCACCACATTAAATTTCATTGCCCCACCTGGACTGCCTGGATTGTTAAACATGTGATTACCCAGTGTTTCTATGGGTAGGAATGAAGGTTTTCTGTGCTGCTTTGGTAAAAATGTGCATTCTCACTCATCACAAGAATCCAGCCAGTTGAATTTTTCTGATTTTGGAATAGGGCTTCAGCTAGTCAGTCTATATAAAAGGCAGAACACCCTTCCCAAAATTACAGCACATTATTTCTGAATATGCAATAATTTTCTTCTTATTTTTATGGAGAAAATTGGAAAAGTAGTTTATTTTAATTCATTTTACCTCCCTTTAAAGCAAATCTTTAAAACCATTTTGCAAAGTGTTTATTTTTCCTTCTATATGAGTTCACAGATTCAGAGCCTTCCAACTGCTATGTGATTACATATTGAATACTTATGTTAAAGTAAAACTTAAAATCTCTGATTTTAAAGATATTTCTTCCATTTTTTTAAACGGAAAGTTTCTTTTGAAACCAAGGTAGATAGTTATATTTTATTAATATTTCCAATAATGGAGTTATGAATATATTTTATTTTTGTTGTTTTTACTTACCCCTCTCCCCCCAAAAAAACAAAAAAACTAGGAAAGAAATCCTCTTCCAAATCCATATATGTAGAAAGCAACTCTGAATACTACACATGTTGCATTTTAGTTAGAATAGTCACACTATGGTTCCAAAGCACCATATTCTTAAATTGCTTGCAAATATGCTCTCAATTTTTGTATCATGGGTTTCTTTTTTTTTTTTTTGGGGGTGGGTAGGGGGGGTGGGATGGGGTGAGGGAGTGTTGGTTTGTGTGTTTTGCCCTGAGATCTGCTCCCAAAGTTTCAGATTTACAACAACAAAGTATTTCAGGGCAATCTCAGTTATATCTGAAATAACAAGTCCTGATGTGCCTCAGGTGCAGAATGAGTCTGTGCCAGCCAGAGCTGTCCAATGCTCTACATTTCAGAAGGCTTATTAGCTCGAATCCAGTGCTGTACCTGAGCAGGATAAATCTGTTCTTGCTACGTTTATTTGACCTATGCAACATTTCCAGCTTTGATGTTAAGGGAATTCATGGTAGTCTGAGCTCTATAAATTGTGATAAAGTAAAAGGAAGGTTATGCAATGAGTTTCAAGGTATTAAGAGAACTTTTCAAGAGCTGGACTATCCCACCTTTTTTTTTTTTTATTGGAGACTTATCTACATAGTTTTTCTATCTCCAAGTCCAGGGATAATTATGTTCAGAAAAAACAACAAGCCTTCCTTCTCAGACTGATTCGTCTCAAGTCTGCTGGCCTCAGCTCTCTAGTCTCTGACACAGCAAATTCTTATCACATACTTAGCACAGAAGAACAGCAATTCCTGCACTGAATGTGACCTATTTAAGATATCATCCTAGCCCTGATAATCTTGCAAATTCAATCAATAAACCTAGCTCTGCTCTTTCAGGTGTCTGCCCTAACAGAACCATTAACACAGAAGTGCAGTGACCTTCCTGAGTCCCAATATCAATCAAAAGCCAAATGCCACTGCTGGCACTGACCTTCACCTTAGCTCTGAAGGCTTTGGGGGATCTGTCAGTGAACCACAATGGTCAGACCTGATGCTAATCCTAAACCGAATTCTGGCATTAGTATAAAAATATGATTCTGTAATGACCCTGATTAACACTATCAATAATCACAGATCTATATCTCACTTTATTCATTATTTCTCAGTCATACCCTTCTTCCAATGGTAGTTATGTATATCTAAAATCATGTTGGTTTTTTTTTTACCTGATGCTAGCTTATTCTCATATAGTCAAGCAATAAAACTAATCTTTAGCTGAATTCAGCCTGTTTTTCTAAAGACTGACATGAAGTTTGACTCAAATGTAACATTGTCTTTAATAAAGTCAACCAGCAACCTCTGTCATCATTCACTCCTACTTAGCCCAATAAAATACAGTAATTTTTCTTCCTAAAGTCTTCTGCCAAACCTATCTTTAATATAGTAGTTTGTTAGATTCATCTAACCAGGACCAGGACAAAATATATCTAAAAGCTCAGATCTCTGTGCATGCAGAATTCATACTTGACATTAATTCTCCTACATCAGCTGCCACAAACCCCACTCCAAGCCTAAACATAGCCTTAACTCAATGAAGCTTTTACTTTCCTTAGTTCCAACTCTGCGTTAAAATAATCCCTCTCCTGTATCTTGTAGGATTCCAAGCCAGACTTCCTTCCCCTTCCAGGGATGATCTGGAAGTCCTCAAACACCCCAGGATTACCCTTCCCTGCTTCAAGTTGGCTCACCACAGTTAGACATGCAGCATTTGCAGGCAGAAGCATGGGATTGTTCCACACCTAACCTCAGCAATAATGAAAACCACTCCAATTCATTCTCCTTAATTTCACGTAAGGTATTTGTCCATGTCAGCAACAACCTTTATTGATCTTAGCAGGACCAAAATATACAGCTGGCTCCACTGTTCTAAATTTTACTGCTGCTCTAACAGCAGTAGGAGAGATCTCCTGTCAGCTCCTGGTCTGGCAAAACGTAGTTGGGCATTTTCAGAGATGTCAGTCACAGCACTAACATGTGCAGTTTAATGTTAATTCTTGAGCTGATGACAGATGCTGCTGTAGACTGTCAAGGATAGATTAAGACTAGACTTAGAGGACAGGAGAGCAAGAAGGCACTGGGAGATTTATTGCTTATTCTTGTGAGACTAGGGTAGTAGTTTTTCACAAGTGAATGTTTTAAGAGACTTAGGAATTGACAAGTGGTGGCACTGTAATTTCATTAGGGCTAAGACTAGAAGTAATTTTAAAAAACATGTGTTTCTACGTCATGGCAGATCCATAGCGTAAATTTTATATGCTTATAACATCAGTCCCTTCCCATTGCTCTTACAGACTCCAGGGGCAAAAACAACTTCTGCCCTCTTGAGGGGCAGCAATCATGGGCACCAGTCTTTATCAAAAATTCTAACACAAATTCTACCTGATGAAATGCTTCTGTTACCATCAATATCTTCAGTTCTCTATCAGTCCTCAGACTTCATGTTGGCCACAGGCCATAGATAGCCTGGATGTAATGCTACTGACATTAGGATCAAGCAGGTTACCTGATCAGAAATATGTGCTTCCAGGTTTTCTGTTTTCTGAAGAGATCCAGATAGCATTCATAAAGGCAAGAGCCAAGCATACTTAATAGAAGTAGCACTCAGGTTTATTTAATGAATCAACAAAAGTGTTTGTCAAATTACAGCTTCACAAGTAATCCCAAAGCTCAATGAACCATTTCTCAGTCAAACATCTAGCTCCATCTTGGTTCCTGCAAAAGTCAAACAAATGTCAGACTCTTGATGTTTTATATATAGAAATGTGATTCTTGGTCTCTAGCAAGCCACAGGTACTGCTACTTAGATAAAAACTTCCCCATTAGTTTTCCACTCAAATTGCTTTGTTTGATAATTTATATAAATAGCTGTAACAACAGCAATCTAACCATAATGCCACCACAAAAAAAAAAAATCAGAGGTGTTTTTTTTTCCACATAA
This sequence comes from Pithys albifrons albifrons, assembly GCF_047495875.1. Classification (NCBI taxonomy): domain Eukaryota; kingdom Metazoa; phylum Chordata; class Aves; order Passeriformes; family Thamnophilidae; genus Pithys; species Pithys albifrons. The sequence continues at coordinate 3,234,440 of NC_092458.1, read as the reverse complement.
TAAAAACCAAGCATCTACACAACTTTCCAATTTACATGATTATATGTTTATGCCTGTTCAGCTTCTGAGCCATCACTAGTTAAGATAGCCTCTGATGCTAGTTAGCTTGAAGTTCAGGGTCTTCACATGCTAAACCTCATTCCCTCCCAATCCCTACTGTCATAAATGGTAAACAAAATCGAATTATAACTCAAAACTTGCCAGTCCCAACTATAAGATCTTGTTTGTTCTCACCTTGTGCTCATCTACTTGCCAAAGTAGGAAAGAAGAGCATTCACAGATGTGAAAAACAACTACTGGTTTAAGATGTGTGATTGTTTCTGGGTGAGGACTAGGCTAGGTTATATTTTAGGAGGTTTTAGGTTATAGGGCTGCTTTAAATATTGCAGTTAGGTTTCTGTCTTGAACACAATCCAGGCAAAAGAAGAATAATGAATAAACTGGGTTGTGCCAGGTTGGTGAGAATGTTCTTGTGGATAGAAATAAGTATCTTATTGTTGTCTGGATCAGGATGGGTTCAATCGTCAGCAAAGCTTCTTGCAGTTAGAATCAGTAATGTCTAAATAAATAGTTTTACTGGTTAAATCATCTTATATCCTTGTGGATAAGGTGATGAAAACTCACAGAAAATCCTAATGCATATCTAATAATTTCTGGATGAGCGAAATATGGCTCAGATTCATTTCAGGATTCAGTGCAGCAAAGACTGAATAACTAAGATTATTGCTAAGCTCAGAACGTTTACCTTTAATAACAGTGTCTAAGGGCAGAGGAATAGGTTTTTGCTTTTTGGTAGAAGAAAAGTAGAAGGTTTTTAGGGTTGGGCTGAGCTGTAATGGTGTAGTTGCAACTTGAAGGGCAGTCCTGAACAAGCAAAAGCTGCCAGAGTTCAGAAAAGCAAAGGATGGTACTTGGCATTCAGAGATAAATAAAATGTCATGAGCTAGGTTTGTATCTATAGTCTTCTAAATTTATAGAGATCCTGGATGCCACCAAGAGCTGAGATTATGATTTATGGTTCTAGCTCAGATTGGTGAAACTAGGCTATGATATTGCCCTAACATGGATCGGTTCTCAAGCTGAAAGCAGCAGTTAATCAGGTACATTAATTTCTAGATCCTCTCAAGCACATAATACTAGGATGACTGACATCAGCAGAAACATATAATTTAAAAGCAGTTCCAATCTTCAGGAATATGGTAATAACCCATGGAAATTTGTAGATTAATTATGTTTAAAGTTGCATTATGCATTTGGCTGAGATTAAAGGCAAGAGGCCTCAATTTCCTGTTAGGAAGAGCAAGGAATAAGGACTCATGTGAAGCCTGTTGTTGGAAAGTGCAAAAATCTGTGGCACAGTTCTATCAGCAGGTAGGATTTACTGCACCTCTGGAATAAATCAAGTGTCATGTTGATGTTGATATTAGATTTGGAGTTAGGCCTCAGCAGAATCTGAAATGTTAAATTTCTTTCTCAAGTACCACTGGACAAAAGCAAGAGTTTGTAAAGATGTATTACCATAAGCTAAGGGGATAATGAAATACTCTGCTGTAAAGGTAATTTGGCTTTAGCATAATTTGAAGTCAGGCTTGGAATCAGAAGTGCCTACATGGGTAATATTCTAAATTTTAATACTCAAATGAGGATTAGTGACAATAGGAATGTTTAAGGGAGGCACATGGGAGTCACAAGGCTATGGCAGTAAATTCAGCATTAGGAATTCATTTTAGAGGAGCAGGGACAAATAAGTGGGTTAGATTCATGGCTGGCCCTGGCTGGGTGAGGGCAACTGTCAGTAAGTTGAACACGTTGTTGTCATTCCAGGGTAGCAGCAGTCACTGTGGTGCATGAGTGGGTGTGTTCCACATGTCTACATGTAAAGATAAATATGTGTGTAGAATATATGTACATATACACATATATGAAGGTATTCACAGAGTTAAATCTTGACTTAGGACTGAATCTAAGTTCGTTTTCAGGAACTGTTCCAAACTGAAGGAGCTGAATAATTGTCTGTTGTGCATGCAGTTCCTTACAGTCTTGAAGAAAGAAATGGTTTTGAAGCAGTCTGTGAAGCGTGGAAGTAGAACTCAAGCCAGCAGCCTTCACAGAACACAGACTTGTTGCTAAATTCTGGAAGTCCTCCAGTGTATCTCAGATGCAAAGAGAATACATAACCTTCAGAAGCCAAAGAGGCTCACCTGGCTCTGATACTAACATGTACAGCATCCAGACACAAACATGTATGTGCAGCTGTAACTTTCAGCAAAACTCAGCACCACCTTTAACCACAGCTAAAGACTTGTGTGTGATGCAGAAGAGAACTGCACAGTTCAATAAAACACTGAACACAAGCACCAACTTCAATCCTACCCTGCACAGTCCTTCTGAAACATTTTCCTTATAACCTACATGACTTTAACCTCAGCTTAAACCAGTGACAACCTATAAAATTGTAGGCACTCCACCTCAGGAGGACACTTTTCTCAAACAGCACCCACAGTCATCCAAGCAAGAAAGAATAGAAAGATCTCAATTTCTACAGTAATCCGTTCATTGACTTGTTTCTTCTTTCCCCTCTTCAATACACATTACATGAATATATACAGAAAAGAGGAGTATTTATGTTAATTATTTCACTGAAAACATCAATTTCACTCTCCAGAATATAAAAAGTAAGGCTGGGTAAAAGGAGAATTTTAAAATAATTAGTTCAGAGGTTTAACTTTGTTTCTTGCAAAAAGTGTGATCAGATAGAAACAAGTAATTACTTCACTGGTTACATTGTTCTCTCTTGTTAACATATAAAACCAATTATGAAAAATGAAGATCTTTTAATATAATTACTACATTGATTCAATTTTTCTTGTTCTTTGTATTTCAAAAGAGCATGACAGATAAGTTGCTACTATAATCAGTTTGAAGTGAATTCTGTGCTGGCAAATGAGGTCAGACTAATGGTCTTCATAAATGATATTTTCTGAAGTAGTGCTAGTTGGAAAATTGGACCTATCATTTCCTCTACAGAATTCTTTTATATATAAATTGAAATGCTTCATTTAGTTATATTTATTTAGAAATGTAATAATGATTCCCAAGCATATTTTGAATATAAATGCCATTTTAGTAAATTCTCCTATCAGCTGGGTCTAGCTGTGGCTATGGTAAACTATATTCCAATTTAATAAATGTATTCGTGAAAAAAGTTCCCTAGTTCTGACTGAAATCCTATATCCATTAAAATCAGTGCATAAACTCCTGTAGGCTATGAGGGGGCCAAGATTTTAGCTATTCTTATATGACTGAGTCAGACACACACAGGCAGGCAGAGGGCCCCTGTTTGAATAAACAGGACCATAGTGGTGTGGGTTTCTAAAATCCTCCTTCCTCTGCCCACCTTCACTTCTTGCCTCTTTGCTTCACAAGTTACACGTCTCTGTATATTATAAGACAGGATCCACATAAGATCATAACCTCCAGTCAGATTCAAGAGCAAGAACTACAGCCAGAATGAGGTGCCTACTTTTCTTTCATTAGCTACTTTGGATAGCTCTGCTCATCCCTTTGCCCTTTGTGGCACGGGGCCCTCAGAACAAGACACCTGACCCAGGGCTTTACTTCTTAAAAGACTAAAAACCTCATCTCTCATGCCCATTATCAACTGAACTTAAGAAATTACTGCTTTTAGTATTTTAGGTAAAGCATTTCATTCTTTTAGGAGAAGAAGAAAGATTTAAAGCACTGTAAATCTTATTCTCTGTCATAATTTTGGAGCTGTTAAATAAAATTCATTGCTTTTGGTTCGTTTGTTGGGAAGTGTTAATCAGAAGAGCAGTGCAACTATAGAAGCCTTTTCATCACATATAAGCACTTTCATCATTAAATGTAGACTCTAATCCTATTTAAGTAAGAGACATTTTGGCAGCAGTACCCATGGGTTTTTTGAAAAACATCCATTCTCCCGTATAGTACTTTATGGCATAAGGAAGCACTTCACAGATAAACTGATCAGCTGAAACTCACTGTTTGACAGTGGAAAAGATCAGGTTTAAAACAAAATACTGCCAGTCTCAGGGCTAGTTCCCACTTTTATATTGCTCAGTAGGAACACAGTTTTCCTCTAAAAATTAAAAATTCTTTTATTATACATGATGTCACCTGAGTACACAGATACAATTGAATAAATGCTGTCAATAAATGGACAGAAGTTACCCTTGGTTGGATAAAGATGGACACAGGCCCATTCCAAACTCTAGCAAGCACTTGCCATGTGGAAAAGCCCACCAAGAGCACCTCTCAGGGAAATGAGCCCTGGACTACATCTGCTTAGATCTTACTGGCCAGATAAACTCAATATGAGCCAAAAAGCAAAGAAACAATGGGTGAATTTCACAAGTAATTGTCCCTAACTTCCTAACACTCCTGGGGAAGGAGACCAGAAGGCATGAAATGCAAGTAATAGACCCTAATTGGCCTTAGACATAAAGTCGAAGACATTGCCCTGGGACTACATGATTAGCAAGATTATTTGCAGCCAGTGGGGACAATCTAATTTAGGGGCAATAAAGAGTTAAAACAGAGGTCTCTGGAGAAGGAGCACACCCAAGAATGTCTGAGCCCTCCTAGCCTCCAGTCCCCTTGAGTCTGGTCTAGATCTGTGACAGCAAAGTGGTTACACAGCTCAATAATAGTAATATGCTTTAGTTTTTATACAGTGCTCCTATTCCTTTCAAAATTCTTATTTTCTTAGTTTTCAAGGACACCTTCTGAATCACTTAAGAGTAACACAGGCATTACAAAATTGCAAATTAGCAAAGAAAAGACAATTACAAAATAGCAAAGAAAAGAAAGAAGGAGCTAAGTAACTCAACTTAAAAGCTTTGTTAAATTCTAGACCAAAAGAGATATCAATTAGACTTGCCTGAATGGTAAAATGTTTGCTCAAGTTGTCTATTTTTCCAATGCTGAGGAAAAGTGACAGAAAAATCTGTCACCAACACCACAAAAGAGATCAAATACCAAAGTCAATAAAGCCTAATCCATTAACCAATTATAGACTGGAAAAATAAAAGCCCTGTATTCCTTCCAGAGTTCCTGCAAACATTTATACAACATGCAGTTTGCACAGAGTATTCAGAAGTGTTTGGTTTATGAAACTGATTCTGCTCCCATTAGTGTCAATGAAAATTTTACAGTGAATCCTGAAGAGTTGCACAATTATTTTTGAAACTATGATATCATGGTAGATATTTATATTTAATGCTTTCAGGGAAAAAATATATCACCTTTGTTGGGTAGTTCTTGATTTCATGTGATCCGTATGTGTCTATGTGTATACACACACAAATTTCAGCAAAGCTATGTAACATCATGGCAATATGCAAATGAAGAGCCTGTGAAATTAGAGCTATTAATAATAAATATGCCTGTCCCATTTGGAAAGATTTATATAAAAATTATCTTTCAAATATAAAATATGGGAATCATATTGTTTAATACACACTTTTTTGGGATTTGAATTAATAAAAGTAAATTACAATGCCTTTGTTGAAGAGAAGAAAAACAAAAATAAGAGAAAATATCACCCATGTATACTATTTGCAGAGGCAAACTGTTTTCTTTGTCTTAACTCCAATGTTCCGTAAACATGAAGAAAGAAAAAAGAATGAGATACAGAGGCTTAGATTTTGAGTTATTGTTGCTTTCCTAGTACCTATAGTATTTTCAGTTCTGCAATTCCTCTTAAGCTATAGCACAGAAAAAAATAAAATTAGGAGAAAATTTTAAAAAAATTTATAAAACTTAATTATTTGTGACAAAGTTCAATAGCCAAGCCTTGTTAATGTGCTTATGAGACAAAGGCTATATGATAGAAATATATACAGGGCATATATCATGATAGAGAAATATAAAATAGCAGATGCCTTTGAAAATATACAGAGTAAGTGGAAAGATATTAAGTAAAAATTTAATACAGTATTCAGAGTTTGCTCTTTTCTGAAGGAAAATGCAAACATTGGGACTCAAAGCTCAAAAATTTCATCCTTCATGTCATAAACTAAAGAGGAAAATAATCCATAGCAATTTCTGTTGCTAGGGATAATGTATCCAAGTGAACCCAGAACACAAAATAGTTGATATCTGCAGCAATATATGTTGTCTCATGAGAGAAGAGGGTCTATAGGATCAGCCTGCTCACACTGGCCACCGCAACCGTACATAGGCGACAGTATTGGACAAACCGAGTTGCTGTGATCCCCATCCATAGGTTGATCAAGAAGCTGGAAAGTCAAGGGGTGGTCCGTAGAACACATTCACCCTTCAACAGCCCCATTTGGCCTGTACTCAAACCAGATGGAGAATGGAGACTGACAGTGGACTATCGTGGCTTGAATGAGGTCACGCCACCATTGAGTGCCGCTGTGCCAGCTCAAACTATAACATTCTTTTGGTCACACTGGGGTCACCCCTCTTGGGAGCAGGAAGGGAGAAGAATCCCAACTGTTTTTTCCTGAAGTATAGTAAAATTCTTCAGAGTGGAAATTTTCTTAGTCATTTTTTTGCTTGCCTATATGTTCTGAACTCATCCCTGACAACTACAGATTGCATCATGTGCTCAGGCGCAGGAATTGCACAGGGAGATTCTTCTACAATATGTGGACAGAGAGGACTCACCGCCAGAGTCAGAGCTGCCACTAAGTGCTTTACTTCGGCAGGCAAGAGCAAAGAAAGCAGTGCATTCTGCCATTTATAACCCTCATTATTATTGATCACAATGAAGCATATAGGAGCTGTCTTGAAAGGAAGCATTTGGATTCCCCACTATGAGTAAAGCACCTGCTCTGATGCTTTTAGAGGAATTAATGAAACCCCAAAATCTCAGAGCAGTTTCCTGATAGACTTAATGAATAGCTGTCAGCACAACTGGCACTAATTGGCATGCTTTCAGGTACCCTGGAGGGGAAAGCACCAAGAGGATAGTAATCTTATACTTCTTTGATTTATAAATGTTCAGCATCAGACTGACACTTCATTTCTGGGGCAGTGCATTGATATTTGCACTTTCGTTTGTCTGCTGATCCTTGTTCTGTCCACATGCAGAGACCATAATGTCTCCAAATGTCAATTTGGTGTTTTTCCAGAAAGCCCTGCAGAAGGATTTTAACAAAAATGGTTGTGTAGGCAAGAAGGAAAAGGAAAAATCTTCAACTTGTAAAAAGAAAAAAATATCTAACTTGTATATGACACTTACAAGCTCAATTTCATCAATCATCTACCTATGGTGCTAATTTAAATAAATCTTGACATTGTTGATTCTGCCCAGACTAGACCTCATGAAGTCTCTGGCTTTTAAAGATTTGTCCCAGTCAGAAGTTTCTTGATAGTGAGATTTAAGTGCAGGTTGCACATCTGACAGGTTACACCTGTCTCAAAGAGATGAACAGATCTTTTCACAGGCATTACTTGGGCTCAGTGAAAATGTTTAAACTGGATTCAAAGGGGGAAAGGGATAAAACCGAAATCACTAGAGGTATGTCTGGTGTGCTGTCTCACTGGAGGTAGGGAATGGAGATCCATGAGACAATAAAGACACAAAGGTTGTTGATATGTTAGAAATTATGGATAAGGATGATCACATGGGAATAAGGGCAAGGAAACTTGGGAGGCCTACGGGGATGCCCTGATGTTATTCAGGGAGAAAATCAGAAGAGTCAAAGCCCAACTAGAAAGAATCTGGCTACTGCCATAAAAGATGATAAAAAATGTATCTAAGATTCTTGTTAGGCAGGCTAAGATTCTCATTAACCCTCCTTTGATTACTAGGGTACTGAGGAAGACAGCAGAAGTGCTCACCGATCCACTTTCTGTCATTTACCAGCAGTCCTGTATCACCAGGAAGGTTCCAGTTGACTGGACCTCTGCAAAAGTGATGCCCATCTACAAGAAGGACTTTAAGGACAATCCAGCCTGACCTCAGTGCTGGGGAAGGACATGGAGCAGATCATCCCAAAAGCCATCATGTGGCATATGCAGGACAGATACAGGATCAGGCCAACCCAGCATGGGTTCAGAAAAGGCAGGTCCTGCTTGACCAGCTTGATTTCCTTCTATGACAAGGTGACCCATTCCCTGGAGGAGGAAATGACTGTGATTGTTTTCTCCCTGGACTTCAATAAAGCCTTTGCCACTGTTCCGCAGCATTCTCCTGGAGTAATTGGCTGTTCATGGCATGGACAGATGCTCTGTTCCCTGGGTAAAAACCCAGCTGGATGGCAGGTCCCAATGGTGGCCAGTCAACAGTGGTGTTCCTCAAGGCTTAGTGTTGGAACCAGTACTGTTTAATATCTGCTTTGATGATCTGGACAAGGGGTTCAAGAGCACTCACAAACAGTTTGCAGATGACAGCAAATTGGGCAGTAGTGTTGGTATGCTGGAGGACAGGAAAGGTCTCCAGAGGGATCTGGACACATGAGATTAATGGGCCAAGGCCAATTGTGTGAGGTTCAATAAGGCCAAGTGCAGGGTCCTGCACTTGGGTCATAAAAACCTCATGCAATGCTACAAGCTTGAGGCAGAGTGGCTGGAAAGCTGCCAGAAGGAAAAGGATCTGGGGGTACTGGTTGACAGCAGCTGAACATGAGCCAGAGTGTGCCCAGGTGGCCAAGGCCAATGACATCCTGGCCTATATCTGCAATAGTATGTCTTGCAGGAACAGGGCAGTGACTGTCCCTCTGTACTCAGCAATGGTGCAAATTCATCTCAAATCCTGTGTTCAGTTTTGGGCTCCTCACTACAAGAAAAACATTGAGGTGCTGGAGCATGTCCAGAGAAGGGCAATGGAGCTGATGAAGGGTCTGGAGTACAAGTCTTATGAGGAAAAGCTGTGGGATCTGGGATTGTTTAGCCTGGAGAAGAAGAGGCTCGAGGGACCTCATCACTCTTCACAACTACTTGAAAAGCAGTTGTAGTGAGGTGGGGGGTGGTCTTTTCTCCCAAGTAACAAGTGACAGGAGCAGAGGAAATGGCCTCAAGTTGCACTAGGGGAGGTTTAGATTGGATATCGGGGTGTGATGGGTTTGATCCATGCCTTCCTCAGTAACGAGGAGTAACTAAGGAAGTAGACATTACATAAGTATTCCACAGGTGTTTTCCACGTAAGAGTAGGAGGAGGGGAGATAGGAAGGAGTGGTAGTCTTCCTTCTTCCAGGAGCTCAGGGGAGCAGGAGGAGCCTGGACGGTCCCTTTGTTTCTGTTTACATGTGCTTGCTATTGTGAAACCCCTGAAAAGGGAATAGTGACCCCCATGTGGGGATAGTGACCCCTGAGAAGGGGATGGAGACCCCAGTGTGGGGCCAGTAACCCCAATGTGGGGATGGTGACCCTAATGAGGGTATAGTGACCCCTGAGAAGGGGATGGGATAATCCCAATGTGTGCCTCAAGGACGTTTAACCTTGGGGGAAAAGGTAACTTGCATTTTGAGTTCTGTGTTGCAGGACATAAATCATCAGATGAAGAAGACCTGAGCTGAACTGGTGTTGGTGTCCAATGATGAACTGCCTGAAGTACCTACCCCATCCTAATGGGCTATTGCCTACAATATGGAGGGGTGGAAGACGGCCACGGAAAGAACAAAGACTGTTTAAGCGTGGGAATAAATAATTTAAAATATGAATGACATAACATGGTATGGAATAAGGGGTGGAATACGTTACGGGTTTAGCCAAGTAGGCCAAAAATTTAGGCTTTAAAGTTCAGACTAGGCCTGGAATTGTCAGCTGATTTCAGGTGAGCTGGGCTAGCTAACAGCTGACTTCTTCTAGCCAGTTAATGTTGAATTCCATGCCATGTTACAACATCATCTCAGAAAGGGTAAGAGTCAGTGTGTGTGGGTGGCTTGTGCAGTTGCTTCACAGCTGTGGTCCCAGCAAGACACTCTGCTGTCCCAGGAGGGATAAGGAGGCCCAAGCCCAGAGCACCAGCTTACCATCATGTTATCTGAGGGAAGTAAAATGTTTGTTCTTAGCTTTTCTCTCTGCTTAAGTCTGTCTCTGGGGAATTGACTTCTCTAGAATGATTTGTAGTTAAAATGGTAGAATTTGTGTTTACTGGGAAGTGGGAAGTTATTTCTTGTTATACATAACTCGTGTAAGTGTGTGTTATAGTGTAGTTTTTATTAATTTTCTCTTTTCTGTATAAATACATGTAGTTAGTTTCAGCATAAACCTGGTTTAGAGGGGTTTTTTTTCTCTCTCCCTCTTCTTTTTCCCTTAGCTGGTTGGGGGGAGGAGGAACCCTTTCTCTCTATCTTGGACACTTGGCATTTTGCCAGCTCAACCCAAGACACAGGGAAAAATTTCTTCAGGGAAAAGTTGTCAAGCACTGGAACAGACTGTCCAGGGAAGTGGCTGAATCACCACACCTGGAGGTATTTCCAGGAAGTGTAGCTCTGGCACTTGGGGACCTGTTTTATTGGTGAAATTAGCAATGCTGGAGTTGGACTCAATGGTCTTAAAGTTATTTTCCACCCTAACCTATTCTGTGGTTCCATGAGAGGTTATTTCTGTTAAGGATTCTCCCCAAAGGTCTTGTGTGTGCACATGCCTTTTGAAGCACGATTCTTGCCTGAGAGATGTAGCTATGATTGGAAGACACCAACTGAATATGAGACATCATTCTCGGTAACTTTTATCACTTTGCTTACAATAAAATGTTAATAGTTAGGTTCCAGAATTTAGCAGAAAGTGACCCAAATGATTATTTAGGGCCCTTATCTTCATAGAATCTACAATGAAGGTTGTCACACCCTCAGTCTCTCTTGGACAGCTCAGTATCCATTGTCATGTAGCAGAAAGTGACTCATTTTTAAATTTTATTCAGCACTTCATTTTCTTTCATGGATTTTTGCCAAAGTCTGCAATTAGAGAAAAAAATTAGTGGCATCAGTAACAGCAGGTTCTTCTATAAAGAGCTGTATGTTTTCTGCTTTTATTTAATTATTGTGACCAATAATAATCTTTAAAAACACTGAAAATTGCAAAGAAATAAACCTTTCCTATCAGAATGTAGTACCTTAAAAATGGAAAATTAAAATTCAATGGTAATACACTAATATAATTGAATCAAAAGAAAAGGAAATGCAATTATCTTTTTGGTACAAGGGTTTTTTAATTTTAATGGCGGCTGTATTAATCAGATGTCATATTAATATCTGTAATAAAATGCCTTATGGAGCTTTCTCGGCCTACAGAAAAGGTACAGAAGACTGACAAAACCAAATGTTAAAAGAATAAAATTATCTTGAAGTCTAGCTGGACTAAAAAGGACTAGAAAATGTTGCATGAGTTCAGAGGAGGGATTTTAATATTTTTATTTTTAAATTCCTAAAAGTTGGGCAATGAAAAGATAGAAAAAATATCTTTTAAAATTACTTGAAAGAGTGTCCCTAGACTTTTAAAGAGGATATATGAATTGATCAATTATATCCAGTGGTGTTAACCTAGTAAGGCATCCTGGCAATAGCACTGTACCAATGGCATGTCAAAGGAACATCAACTACCTGCAACTGGAAATTCTGTCCAGCAGACAACATGCAGTAATACTTTTGGGCTCTCCAGATAAGGAGAGTGAAAGTCACTGTGCTTTCTTCCCTTGTGTATGTAAAAATGGTCATATTCCAGACATGGCTCTTGATTTAATGCCACAGAGGCACTGGTTGGTTGTGAAATCGCTGGATGTTGCCTTTTCAATGCACTCCCTGGAGGATGGGCACTGGTGTTCTCCTCCTCCCTGGCTGCTGGGAAGCCCAGCCTGCTCCTGGGTACCGCCGAGCTCAGCCCATGCCTCTCTCACTAGCAGCAGAAAGCATAACCTTTTCCAAAAAATTCAGGAGATTTAACTTGGTGAAATTCAGGGATGTCCTGTAGCCTAATTTTCACTGTGTCCTGTTTCGTTTTTGCTCCTATATAATGCATGAAATGGCACATAAGAAAGCAAGATATAATGAAAGCAGCAGCTATAAATAAACATGAAAGCTTACCCACATATTTTCTTAAAGAAAATCAGATAATGGAATCAGACTCTCTTACAGAAGATGGATTTTTGTCTTTTGAAGCACTAGCCTTATGAGTATTTTCATTTCAATACTTTGAATGTTTTACTACCTACATACAATGTTTAGACTACTGAAGAGTTATTATTGCCCAGAGATATTTTCAGAAAAAAATAATGTTCTTAATGCTGCCTCTAACTGCAGCACTATCTGCTGAAAGATAAAGAACTTAAAGATTTCAATCCACTTTCATTTTTAATTCTGTTTAATTCAGTTCCACTGGATCCAGTCCTATGATTTCATAAGACTATTTCTTCTTTTCTGCTTGAACAAAACAATCAACTCAAAAGTGCTCGTAGCAATAATGAACAATGAATTAGGTTCCTTATTCAGTTTTTGCATGTTGGCAACAGATAATTATACCTGGATTTAAAATACTTCTTTAAATGTTCTTAACTAATCCACCAAATTATACATATATATAAATACTCTGCTCCATCATTTCAGAAAAGTTTGGTCTGACAGTGTTTATTTAATTGCAGCTGCTGTAAAATTCTAAGAAGCTCAGGTTTATTTGAGTAGAGCAGATCTTGTGCTATGGTGAATAGTGGTTCATTAAAAAAAAAAGCCTATTAGGAGAGCAGTTGTCTAAAGCATAATGATTCAGATTAGCTTTTCAAAGGAATTTGGAACAGTTAGAGTCACCTTTGATCTTGTTTAGTACACCAAAATGAGGATTCTGTATATCAAGTGTGCAAGCTAAATCCATGGCAAAGGAAATTGAATAAAATGGATTATTTCCTGTGTGAAGTCATTTGATAGATTTAGTTCTAAATGCTCTCTCTCTGGAATTGCATGAGATCCTACAAGCTGGAGAACACACAGGCAGGGAGACATGATAAAGGCTGCCTGGCTAAATTCATTGGGACCTGAGAGTCTGAGACAAAGCTGGGTGGATTTTTCATAGAGAAGGAATAATAAGGCAAGCAAGGAAGTTTATAATATTTCAGAGAGAGTTCAGTTTGATCCATCTTCAGTTAAAAGTCATAATACAGCACCCATGGTAACCCAAACTCCTGTGGTGCTCTCACCAGGTGGTTGGAGACTCAAAGAAGAGATGTGCCTTGTTACCAAATCTCTTTTATATCGTCAAACTCCGGAAAATTCCATGAATCTTTTGACTGGTTCAGGAGATGGATGTATGATCTCAGGTTGCTCTTTTCTTCTGGTTTCCGGTTGTTTCTTTCTCAGGTCACATTCTTCCCCACACTGGAAGCATTTTTACATTTCTTTTAAAAGACAGATTTTTCTTCTACCAAATAATTTTGTATCTATGCTTCACATGTCTTATTTCTTTGGCAAAGTCACGGAATGATTTTTCGTTCTTTCATTATGCCTCAAATTTGATGTTTGAACATCAAATCTGGTGACTGAATATGCCTAAAAATTTGAAAAATTAGCTGGTGATTTGCCACGCTGCAGTACTGTTTTAAAAGTCCATGTGCATAAAGTCCCTAATGTGCACTAACTTCTTGGGAAAAAGGGGGGAAATATGTTACAGAAATATTCTGTTAACAAAATATCGGCTTACAGACAATTAGTCTGGACCTGCTATACTGAAAATTTTAGTACATTCAAGAATATAAGAATGATCTTCAACTTTATACCACCACTATGATCTCTAGAAATCCTGCATATGTAAATTCAGACTCAATATATTTGACAACCTTCAAAAAGAATTTATAACTCTGGGCATTTCTGAAAACTTGTTTAAAAAGGCCTTTCATATCATATTATAATAATGTAAAACTAAACTTTCTTCTTTAAAAACAAAACAATTCATGGTAAAATACATGCATATCTAGCAATAAAAATAAAAAATTTATACCTTTTATTTAAAATTTAACATAGCTTTCCCACACAAAAGGGTCATCTAACCACCACAAAACCACAAAAATGAGTTTCCTGATCCTCAGAACAGCCCATACATTGTGCCTTTCTTTTGATTCAGTAGTTTTCTTTTCATTTCCATACTTCTGTGTTTACTTACCATTTCATCAACTTTACTGATCATTTGTTTCATAGTTATTTCAAGAGACTTCCACATTTTCATTCCAATATCTTTTTCCTCATCACCATGGGAACCACTGTCTTTTTATCCTTCAAGAATATTATGTTTTAGAAAAGCTCTCATCCTTGTAATGGAAATTTGCAGGTGAGAACAGCTTCATTCTGTGCTCTTAACTTACAGATGATTTTGCTACTTGCAGTGATTTATCATCTCTGTTGGTTATGCCTGTGCTGTAGCCAAAAGTACCATTGCACCTCCTAGAAATGCAGTCACAGCGTCCAATTGAATATTCATTGTGAGTTTAGCACTGGACAAGGGTGAGTTTGCAGCAGCAGCAAAGGGCTCTGCTGGTATGATAAAAGCTGCTCAATAAGTCTCAGCCACTGAAGCAGCTGTTATTACCATCTAAAAGTACAAAGTTTAGAACTACTTTGGGTATGCCTATGTAAGCTGCAGCTACTGTACATTCTTCTCTGCAGACGCTATTTTGGGACCCATCTCTGTATTTTTCTCATTTAGTAGTTTGCATTGATAAATACTTAGGGTAGTTAGGGGAAAAAATTGGGGAGGAGAGTTGAAGCATTAAAAGATCTCATTCAGAATTAACTTTAAAAAGAAGAGGAACAAGGAAAGAAAGATTGTGCTGGTTTAAAGGCGAACCACCAGGGGAAATGAACTCACCACGAGAGAGATTATAAGTCAGACCTAAAATTTAATAATAATATTACAATAAATACACTGACACAAAAGGGAAATTGCTTTCAACTCACAAAAACCCAGCAGTATAGCCCAGTGTCCTGGGGCACAAACCCAAGGGGGTTTGTTTGCCCTTGTGCTGAGACCACTGTGGCTCCCCCAAGTCCAGAGCAAAAGGAAATGAAAAACCTGTTGGTGCAGGCGAGGGCTGTGGTCTGGGCGAGAGCAGTGATCTTCTCCAGTCAAGGTCCTGCTGCTCCTCTGGATCTGATGAGAAGTTCCTGAAGTCTTCTTACCCACCACTTATGTACCCTCAGGGAGCACCCAGTCCCTCCCCCTGGGCGGGGACTCACACAGTGGGTGATTAACTCTGGGAGCCAGGGGGTGTTGAACTGTTGGTGGCCCATTAGCAGCTCCGCCCCCTCAGGCTGGGTGTGAAGGTGATAATGACTCCCTGGGCAGCTGCTGCTAATGGTCCATTGTTCTTGGGGAATGAATAGAGGGGGTAGAATACACAGCTTTGATCACCTCACACACAGTGTTAACTGGTCCCTCCTGCTGAACTAGGACAAACATGAATATAATTTTCAGTTCTTAAAAGAAACTTTAAATTGCTTTGAATGATAAATAGAAGCAAGACAAGTGTATTACTAGAACAAATTGTTCTGTGTTGGGTTTCTCTCTCCTTCACACACTCTGGTTGTACAACCCCAGGGCTGACAATGTCTCAGAAACTGTCATGATAAGGAAACTACAGTAATTTGGGGAAAGACAGCTTAATATTGGACTGCTTCCTTTAGAGACACCTAAACTTTCAAGTCCATGAACTACAACTTTCAGATGATATGGTGATATAATTGCATGGTAAAGTACACCTTAATTACTGATGGATTTGTTAAATGTTTGGGATTTTTACCAAAATGCCAGTTTCTCTGACATGGGATGAAGAAATAAGATAATTGTTTCCTAATCAGCCTAATTTGTCGCTCTGGTTTCTGGTGACACTGTTTCCATCTGTACCCAGCAATGTAAATAGCTCTCACTTCCTGTGCCCGGGAAGAAGAACTGATGGGTTTGGCCCCAAATCTACAGAGATCTCAATACACATGTTTTCTCTGTACCAACACACAGTGAAATACAAGTTGGCTCCCAACTGGACCCCAAAGCACTATAATAATGTATATATTAAGAGTTTATCACATGGCAGTCAGTTACAGCCTGCATGCAGCAGTAATCATATTTCCCATTGTATTTCCACAAATCTCCTCCTGTCCAAGGCTGTCAGTCACCAATATCTGTGGAGCTAAGCCTTAGACAGTATGAGGACTGTGCTTCACCTCCCTTCTTTAGTTTCCATGCTGTTCTCATGCCCTTACTATCGCCTGTAACCCTAAAAACAGAGAACCACTTTATACATTTAGGTGGGATATTTTTTTCAATTGTTTTTAAAAGAGATCAGCAATTTGGAATCTTAATGCCCATGTCTAAATAAAATCTTCAGACTTCATTTCGTGTTTCAGAGCCCATGACTTTCCTGCAGCAGGCAGAGGATTTCTGTAAGCAAGCAGTCCAGTCAGTTTTATATTTAAATGGCATAACTCAAAATTACTTTCATCTCCTGATTCCCTTGTTGTTTCCTGGACCCTGAACATTCAGAGAGCAGTTTGAATCGCTGAGTCATCAGATTTTATGCACAAACTTCTGAAAAAGTACATTACAATAAGCTTTTAAGCAATGTAAGTTGTTATGATATGAAAGATACAGTGCTGACAAGGATTAGGAAAAGATAAAGACAGAAAACAAAGTAGGGGGGGAATGCCAGATTTCAGCAGGGTAGAAGGGTAATGATGGGATGTAATCACAGATGTGCAGCACTGTTCCTGAGTTAGAAAAGGGACTGGAAATCAAGACAGCATCAGTTCCAGGTGAACCACCCACGCAACAGTAGGGAAACTCTTCAGCTGCTTGCTTGGCTAGATCTTGTACAGAGCATGGAGGCAGCTGTAGTTCAATACCAACACAAAGACTGGCATACCCCAGTATATCTGCTGGGGTCTAAGTTAACTAACCCTTACGTAAATTCAAAGGACGATTTCAGATCCAAAAGGAAACTCAACCCAGTGTGGCTGTGGCAGTAAAAACACAGTCATGCACGTGGCAATCTACAAGAAGTCTAAACAGCAGTACAGAAATAATCCTGAAATTACCATGTCTTCACATAAAATTGTACCACCACTCATTGATTCCTGTATTTGGCTCTGGCTATCCAAACTAAATATAATATTAGAGAAATTGAAACTGTTCAGTGGAAAGCAATAAATTTTTTTTAAATATAAAAAAGTCTCAAAGAGTTTAATTAAGACTGGGACTGTTTTTTTGTGGAAATTACCTGGACAAGATAAAAGCCTATTTAGTTGGTGAATAAAATTAGTTCTTTTGGAATTCTCTTTACTACAGCTCACACAAGTGCAAAATGTCAGATTCTAAACAGATGAAAGGAAATGTTTATTTTAGAAAATTTACATCTAATCTGTAAAATTCATGTTGTACTTCAAGCTAAGTGGTACAAACTTCAATGGAATAAGAACTGTTTATAGTTTTTTCATCAATGTTTACATTGCTGGAAAGCAACTTTTCAAACATGCTGAAAATTTTACCATTTGTTGTGATTTTCCCTTTAAAGGAGAAAGATTTTATCTTGGTTTCATAAAAGAAATAATGTAATTTAAAAATAATACTTCCACACTGTTTAATTAAAACTTTTCCAACTAGTTATTATTGGATTTTTATTTCCTTTTTTATTTTCTTGTTTATTTCCCCATAACTTTATTTATTCTCCTTTAATTTCAAAACGTGGAGAATTAGAAGGATTGGACTACAAAATTTATGGCAGAGGAAACAGTAGTCAATTTTTGGGTAAGTGTTTTGATCTAAAATGTACCACCATGTAAACTTCATAGAATCATGGAATATTCTGAGTTGAAAGGGAGACATCAGGATCATTGAGTGCAACTCCTTGCCCTGTGGAAGACATCCCAAGAATCAGACTATGTTCCTGAGAGGTTTTCCAAACCCTCCTTTTCAGACCATTTTACTTTTATTTTGAAAAGTATTACTGAAAAATATTTAACACACTTTCAGTGATTCAGGGGAATTCCAAAGTTAAAGGATCCAAATGGGTGAGTATATAAGCCCTATCCTTACAGTAGAATTTATATAAAAATTCTTTTTTACCATGAAAAAAAAAGTCCCGTGAATAGGTCCTATGGGATTTTCAAACTTGGTACAAAGTACTTATGCCAGTTCATCACGAAGAAGGAATAAACTTATCATAAGGTTTGGAGGTGCTCACAGAGCTATAGCTTATTATTCCATCTGCAGTGGACATTGTCGCACATTACACAATGATCGACTGTATATAATGCTCCACGTGCTCCACACTGCCCTTCCTCTCCCTCCTCTTCCTCCTCTCAATCTCTCTGCCTTGGACTCTTGCACTAAAGTCTGAAAATGAAAATTAATATTCTTCATGACTGTGGGGTGATGGCCCCTCTGATAAGGCCTGCTGGGTTGAAGGAGATGCCTCAGCCCCTGAAGGGGTGCTCCAGCCGAGGACAAAGGCTTTCAAACTGATAAGATTAAGTAGGGCGGAGTGTTGTTTAAGGAATGACATGGCCTCCCTCTGTCATACCTTCTATAACTGCTCAAAGAAGCCACCTCCCCTCAGGCATCTGCATCACATTCACCCTCCAATAGATTGACTTAGCCACACAAACCACATGGAAGAAAAAAAAAAGGTATAAAAAGTGTTTGGAGTTTAAACTCCAGGAGGAGAGAGAGAAATGTCAATGTCTCTGTGAGGGTAACTGCTGCAGCTCCTCTTGGAACAATGTAGGGGTGAGGAGACCATGTGCTTTCTATTTTTTCTAACTTTATTTTTGTAACTTTACTTTCTTCCTCTCTTACTTTGATTCTTACTTTATAAGCATTTCTTGTACTAAATGTGTTTTGCTACCTTAATACTAATAACAGTAACTTGCTTCACACTTTGCTACTTTATATTGGTTATTGCTTTTTGCTATTACTGCTTTTTGCTATTCTTACTTTATAAGACCAGGTCTGTTTTGCTCTATAGTAACCAGCTTCACTTTCAAGATGTAGTTTCTTTCTTTTTTCAACACGTATGTTGATAAGAAGCAGCTCTGCTCTTCCCTTTTGTTTTGTGTTACAGGGAGAGTGGTGTGCAAGATATTTTATTGTCTTATGTTCTGGATAAGAGTTTGAGGTGGCTGTGTTTTTAGTTAGTAGTTCTTTGTTGCTAGTTTCTGTCTGTTGTGAAAATGGGATACATTGCTGTATTGTAACTTGAGTTTAGTGTGTTTGTCTCTGTAGAACATGTTTTGTGCTGGTTTCTTTTTGGGATCTTTTATTATCAATTAAACACAATCTTGCAGCTGAACGTTATCACCGGCAAAGCAGAACCCACAATAACTGTCACATATTTGTATTAATAAAAGTTATTTTGGGAGCTGTTGTGAGAAAAGTTCTTTTCTGGCATTAAGTGTGGCTTCATGTTAGAAATTGATGCCTAAAAAGGCAGAACAAACTGTTTAAAGACAAAGTTTTAGTCAATAAACAGCAAGGTATTTATTAAGACAACGTTGGGGTAACTCTCCGATTAGTATCGGACAAAAGAGCTCCCAAAATCTACAGTGAGAAGCTACAGTATTTATACATTTCTAGTGAGGGATTACAATATTTTTACCTACATATTCATGCACGATTATAATATTGCAATATCTAGTCATAATATTCATAGCAGGCGGAGTTGGGGCGGAGCTGTCCATTTTGAGGAATATTATGAGAGGAGATCCTGTTACTTCATCTGGTGGTGGTCGTATTTTTGCTCTTCATCCTCATGAACTTTTCAACTCGGTCTAATTTTGCTGATTCTTGCAGATTCTTGCAGATTCTTGCAGTGGGTCTTGCCAAACATGGTGCTCTGGCTTTTTTTTTTTGATTAACCTGTTCGCTACATGGACCTTTAATTATGACTTCACTGAGAGTTAGATGTCTTCCATAAATTAGACCTTATCTCTTGGAAACTCCCCGGAAAGTTGGGTGCTTTTAGTAAAATCCCCTAGGTTCTGGCTTTTCTCTACTTCAAAATCAGAATCCCTTCCAATCTGTGGGCTGTCCGTTAGTTGACAGTGTTGGGGAACATAAGGCTCTGATTGTCTAGAAGCGCTTATTGCTAACAATTTTTCTCCCGGCTTAAGTGTGGTCCTCATATCAGGGGTTAGAATACCTTCCAGCCTGTGTTCTGTCCAGCAGTTTGGCAGGCAATGCTGGGTTCACAAAGCTCTAATTTTTCTGGAGGCCCTTATTGCTAATATTTCTCCCTGGCTGAAGTGAAGCTTCACATCAGAGGTCAGAACCCCTTCCATCTTTTGTGCTGTCAGTTAAAAGACAGACACTATTTGGTACATAAGGATCTGATTGTCTGGAAGCACTTACGGCTAATAACTTTTAATTAATACAGTTAAGACTGGAAATCTTTGCATTTCTGTCTCCCTTCTCTCTTTCACGTGACAATGACTGAAAGTTTTCAAAAGCATAAGAGAATATTGAAAGCTGTGACACTGAGCATACTAAAACAGAGACAGGTCTGCAGCCTCACCACATCAGTGAGAGCAGAGCTAGCACACATCCTGTATTACCCAGACTATGTGTGTCTCTGTATGCTCTTATGAAATACCCAAGAGCACCCAGCCACCCATGATATTATGTGTTGCACTGAAGTCTGATACAGGCCAGCAGGTACAGGGGGGCTTCCCAAATGGTGACAGTGTCACAGAATGTGTGAGGGATTTGGGGAAGAGGGCAGGATGGTGTTTGAGGTGTGAGGAGTCTGAACTAGCTCAGGTCATGCAGGCAGCTTCTGATGGGCAAGATGTGCTAGTTTAGAGTGCTTTGGAGAAGAATAAGGGCTTTCAAGGTACTAGCAGGAGGCAGGCTGGATGTAGGAGCATAGGTTAACCTGGGGCAAAGGCAGCATTCCCACTCGCACCTAAGCATATTAGCAGTGATTTTTATGGCAGAAACATAGCAGGATGCTCTTCCCCTTGCTTCCACTATCAGACTTGTATTCCTACCCTCTACCTGAGAGCTTTGGTCCTTTAGATGGAAATGTGGTTCCTTCAGCTGTGATTCTACCTGTTAGGTTTGGTGGCTGTTACACCAGTCACACCTTGAAAAAATTATAGTACCAGGAGTCATCATAAATATTTTTGCATCTTCAGCATTTTTTATGTGTACAATCCGATTTTCATCAAGCACTTGTATGTAAACCTCACCCTTCTCATTCCTTCACCAAGTAATGAAACATAACCCCCCCCGACTTATCTTCATAGAATATAAGTGATATGATATGCAACTATAAGTATAAAATATTGAAACTTTATCACATATTCTTCAGAATTACTAAACATTACATGATAAATGTCTTCCTCTACGTTTCAATATTAGATTCAACAAGGGTTCATACCTCAAATTAAAGGTAAAATCTGATTTTTTTTTTCTTTTTAGAAAGCATTCGTCTCAAAGATACTTCTTGTCTAATGGAAGAATTTTATTTCCTACATTCAAATTTCATCCACAGGCCAAAAAGATAGACAGTATTTAAAGAACCTATTGTAATATTTTTCTTCACTAAAATGTCTTTAAAATTACATTCTTGTTCTAAATCCGTATCATGTAATCTCCAGTAGATTTTTGATGGTATCTCAAAGAAAAGTTGTCAGAGACTGCTTAGTTCACCAATCTATTCCCTGGCTTGTGCAGACTTGTTTCCTGTCCTACAACCTTTCCCAGTGTTTTGCTAATCAGATCTGGCATGGGTCGAGCACCGAGTATTGCACTCATTCTCCTGGAAGTAACAGGTCTTCACACGTATTTGTAATATCTTCTCCATTTGCAGGACAGGAGGATTTCTTTGGGATTTATCATTCAAATTCCTGTGCTACTAGAAAATACCTGCTGGCACATACCAGGGTCTTATATTTGCTGATTCTATTAACAAATCTGGCAGCTTTATGAAGCATGAATTGAGCTGCAGTCTCTTTCATGCAACAAGACACAAATCACACCTCAGATATTTTTTTCATAAATGTTTAATCCAGAAGAACAAATGAAAGGATATAAGGAAGCTTTTATTTCATAATATATGGTGACGCACACTGGTGCTTATTCCAGTTAAAGTTTCCCTTAAGCAAGTAAAGGTCAGGTAAACCTCAAACATTACCAAAGTACTTTTCTAGACCAAAACACTTAACTTCTTAGATTCAATTTTAAAAACTGATTTTCTGCGCTGTAGAAAAGCTTTTCCTCTGTAAAGTGTTCTCTTTCACAGTTACGGGAGGTGTCATTTAAACAGGAATTACTGTTCCCTGTAGAAGATCCTGTTGACTGACATCTCCTCCTTGATTCTGTCTTGTAAATGCTTTTAAATCCCATCTCTGAAAAGTTTTCCCCCTTCTATATCATTATTTAAATGAACTCTGACACATCCAAGTACAAATCGATGAGAACTTGGCTGCATCATAGAAGAGAAGGTGGAACAAAATGCTTATCTAATATACTAAGTGCAGTAAGATGTTCTCAAATTGGCAAATTTACCTTCGTTCCTTGTCCCACTTGATGAAGCAAATGCCTCTGTACAGGTTATGTATGGTTAAACTGTCTCACTGAGAGAGCTGGTTTACTTGTGCCGCTGCAACTGGCAGGGAGGATGTGAATATGCATGTGTGTGTGAATGTGATCAGTACATATATATGTATGTACATGTAAGTGTACATATGAGATGTGTGCAAATTTATGCATATTATATATATGCACACACATATATTTTCAGTAATTGACATTATGACCACTGAGGACATTTGCATACCCACACAGAGATTACATTGGAAATTCCCTGTAAGGGCAGTCATGTTGGAACTCAAGCAGAGATGGTAGAAGTATGTCAGAGAAGCAGCTTAACAATGAGATAGGAATTCCTGCCCTGGTGAGCGGGGCTGCCTTAGCCCCACTGCAGTACTGTTTTGACACAACTGCTGCGTTGCCTCTCCCAAAACTAAATTCCTTTTGGAGCACACATGGTGCAGGGAGTCTGCACCATTGATGAGAGTAGACCCAGGACTTTGAAGCAGCCCCACAGCTGTGTGATTTTCGTCCGCCTTTGCCGGGCTTTTTGTGTAATTCATGTGTTAAATATGGTTCAGAATGAAAGCAAATAGAGGGAGGAGAGAAAAGGGACAGAACAATTGTCTGCAGGTTTATGGGAAATAATTGGCTGTAGAGACAGAAAGAAGTCAGTGAGAAGACTGCTTTACTTTTTCCTTCCAGCAGGGGAGGAGCAATGGGGACTGTTTGGGAGTAAGAAATCTTTCCTGATGCAGAGCCAAGGCACATCTCCTTGAATTCAAACAAGCTTTTAGACTGATTATGTGCTGAGAGTAACTAATTATGTTGCAAAGAGAGAAAAAAAAATGGGTTTTTTTCAATTTCAAAAGTAATTTCTATCTCCTCAAGAACTGTGAGGAGTATCTGATCTGTCAGAATGATTTTTCAATATGATTTGTCTTGAACTGAACCTGCCTGTGATTGTAGGCAGCACTCCAAACACACCACATTCTGCACACAGCTTCATTTTATGCACGGTTCTTTTTCACCACTTAATTAAATGAAATAATTTGCAATTGTTTTGTGAAGCTAAAAATTACTGCACCTGAGCCAAATAGTACCAAATGGAATTATAATTGTTATTACCAGCCTTTATTCGTCACTGATTATATCAGCTTCTATGTGTGCACAGAATCAGTGTCCCCACGTGGACCTCCCTGGGAGACCTACATCAACTCCATTGGTCTTGCCACCTTCCTTTACTGTTCTCCAGCTGACTTCTAGGGGTTCAGTTAATGAGGATCAGATACCCTGTTTATTAAAACTTTCCTCCAGAAAATAAAGATATTGGGTCCAAGATATTGTTGTAGAGAGGGAAAAAGTGAACCATGGCCATTTGATTATGCCAGCAATGCCAATCAGGGGCTGATGGGAGAAGATTTCAATAGTTTCCTCAACCCTACTCCATCTCACAAAATGTGTACATCTTTCTGGGAAAACATAGAAACATTACTAGCAGTTCATTAGGGAGGTGAGAGGCTCTCACAGTTGTAAATCTCATGACCCTGAAGAGATCTATATGACAAGAGAATTGTGTTCCAATTCCTAGATTAAAACTGTTGTGGACAGACAAGAGACAAGAAAGGAAATAGGGATTTGCTCACTTGGAGATATTGAAACTGAAACAACACCATGTAAGATATAGAACAATCTCCTAATATGATTATCCTCTAAGTGCCAACTGTGTAGCTTTGGAGGCAAATAGGAAATATTGAATAAATCTTTAATCAGAACATGATGGTGTGTCAAAAACAAGCTAGCTGTTTTCAAAGTGTTGGAAAATATTCCTAGCTTGATGTCTGAACTCCTGGAATTCCCTTCAGCCCAAATACCCACCAGTCGACACTTCGACAGTAGGCAGTAGCTTAGTGGTAAGAGAGGAAACCTACAGTTTGACATTTTGGATTAATTAATTCATTCAGACCAGGATGCTGAACCTTGGTGTCCTCCATCCATGCCTGTTTCATCTAGATAAATCAAGAAAGAGCCTTTAGTTCTTGAGTTTATAGGATGAAGTGCCACATGTTTGCAATGCCTTTAGGGACAAGACAAAACTACAGAATCACAAGACGGTTGATGTAGAAAGGAACCTTTGGAGACCATCTGGTCCAACCCCTCTGCTCAGGACCATGTCTAGGTGGTTTTTGAATAGAGTACTAAAGAAAGACTTGCATAACTAACATTTTACTGATTTTTAGTCCATAAAAATTACTTATTTTTAATCTATTTGAACCTGTTCTAAATTCTATTATATATTGCAAAATGCTTCTTCCATTTAGCTTTGTGCATAATAGAAAGAAGGTCGATCTGAAGAGA
Source organism: Pithys albifrons albifrons (assembly GCF_047495875.1). Classification (NCBI taxonomy): domain Eukaryota; kingdom Metazoa; phylum Chordata; class Aves; order Passeriformes; family Thamnophilidae; genus Pithys; species Pithys albifrons. Next base: position 3,209,564 of record NC_092458.1, on the reverse strand, counting down.
AATGCTATCCAAACTACTTTGTGTAATTGAGGCCAAATTTTCACTTTTAAAAGTAAGAAAGCAAACAGGTTTGAGACAAAAAAAAGTAACCATTTTATACTGAGCTTCCCATTGAAAGCTAGCTATAAATATTGAGTGCTTATGAGTGAGAAAATATGTCCATGATATTTGGCATCCTGCTTTAGGAATGGCAAAATGAGCACTTTGGCATGGACCAAGAAAAAAATGGAGCTACAGTGGAGCAAAGATTGAAGATGATGGGCTGAAATGTAGAACTGTCATTGGCATTTGTGATATTATTGTTGCAAATATTGCAGATATTCTTAACACATACAGACCATATGGGTCATTGTCTCGTGTCAGTTGGATTCTATTAGGATTGATTGGAATTTGGAATGCTAAGACAGTTGAAAGTTTTGTGGGGTTTTTTTATCTTGTTAATTTAGTTTTAAACCTTCAGAGACACAAAAGAACAAAAGGCACCTTTGAAAGGTAGAATTATGGTGAGTATGGCTCACATACCCCTGTAGAGTCATCAAAGACCAGTACAAGCCATTTGGAAGAATTTGAAGAAGTAATTCCACTTAACCGCTGTAACTTTTTCATGCTGAGTGAAGCCTGTTGAGCAGTGATGATGGAAGGATTCATTTATATAGAAAAATGTAAAAAAAAGGGGAAAGCAAAGGATTTCATCCTGTACAGAAGGGGAGAAAGAAGAAAAGAAATAAATATGACATTGAAACAGAAGATTTGAGTGACTGGAGTTGGAAAGTAATCTCACTTGTCCTTGTTCCTCTGCTGGACCATACCTCTGTTGTTGACCTGAAGATGACTGCTGGCATGGCAGACAATATTCTTCTTTGCTGAAATTGCTCTCATTAAGCACACAGTCTGTACAAAGCTGAAATAAAGCTTTTAATTAAACTAGAGAGACAAGCTACAGGGCAGGTTGTTTCTCTTATTTTTTTTTTTTTTAGTTAGAAAAGATGTCAGAAATTCAAGGTGAGAGAGAGCACAGAGCTGAAAAAGTGACAAAAGTACAGCAGTTCCTCTAAAAGCTTTGAACTATTCACGGTCTCTTTCTTTCTTAATCCACTTGTAGGAAGATTAAGAAAACGCCTTCTGGCCTGATTGCCCAAGGTGCTAAGTACTTGCCACTGCCAATGACTTTTGGCTTCTGCCTGGCTTCTTGTAATGCATCTGTCTTCTTAGAGGACCAACTCCTGCTAAACCAATCTGTGGGAGGCTGGAGATCAGCTTCACCCAGGGCAGGAAAGTGAGAACTCTTTACGGTTATTCAGCGTGGGTGTAAATGATCATTCCTCTTCCCTATGGGAACTACACTAAGGGTGGCACTCCAAGGCACTTCTCTTTACCCTTGACATATCTTCATACAATAAATATTTGTCACTAGTTGTCTTGGGTTGAGCTGGCAAAATGCCAACTGTCCAGGACAGCGTGAAGAGGGTTCCTCCTCCCCCCAACCAGCCAAGGGAAAAAGAAGAGGGAGAGGAAAAAAACCCCTCAAACCAGGTTTATGCTCAAACTAACTACATGTATTTATATAGAAAAGAGAAAATTAAGAGAGAACTACAATATAACACACATTTACACAAGTTATATATAACAAGAAATAACTCCCCACTCCCCAATTAATACAAAGCCCATTACTCTAGATTCATAAGCACTCTAAAAGACACCCTGCAAGAAAGAGAAAGTATAACAAAATATTTCTACTTCCCTGAATGCAAACAAAATGCAAGCAGAGGCAACAGGAGCAGGGCCCAGCATAGTAGAGGAGCTGCTGGATTCCTCCTCTTAGTGCAGCCATGATGGAACTGACCAAGCCACTCCTACACACTGGATTTTACACCCTTTGAGATGATGCAATATGGTATGGAATACAATATTATTGGCTGGAAGAAGTCAGCTGTTAGCTAGCTCAGCCCAGCTCAAATCAGCTGACAATCAGCTGACAATCCCAGGCCTAGCTGATCTTTAAAACCGAAATTTAGGCCCATCTGGCCAAACCCATAACACTAGTAATGACAGCAACTTCTCCTCTTGGTATAAATAGGCAATAGGCAATATAAGAGTACTGCTTTTTTATCATTTTGCAGCTCTGGATTTTTCATGGTACTCAAAAGCATTATAATTCTGCATTTGAGGGGATTGTGCTAGACTAGCAAAAGATCAGGGCCTATCACTACATTTTTGGTACTTGACCATATAAAGTAAAACTTTGTTTAAATTTCAAATAATCTGAAAGGAACCAGTCAGTTACTCACCCCTCAAATAATAAAGAAAATTATTTACTTTGTTTGCTTTTCAGTGAGGAAAAAGGACTGGGTTTTAGGTGTTTGTTCATTTAAGGAAATTGGTATGCATTTAATCTTCAAAAAATTTTGGCACTTGTAAGATACAAGCAGTCGATTCTATGAAGGTGACAAGGTGCAAATTAACTTCAATGCATTTTTATTCTAGTAATCATGGGGCCACTCAAAAGCCAAATGCTGATGTTTTTGCTTGGAGAGGTGATCTGTCCTGCATAGTATTCTATCATTTTAAGCAGAGGTGGGGCACTTTTCCATTGTGCATTAGCATATATATTAGAGCCAATCGATGGACAATTTTTCCAGTAGCCTGCATTGATTGCAACATGAAAGGGGTTAGTAATATAGTGCTACAATCCCAGTGTAAATGCAGTTATACCAGTATACCAGTGCTTCCTACTAATACAACTTGCCCACTTTATTATACAAACTTTCCCAGTGTAAGCAACTTGTGTTGCTAAGAGAGGTGAAGATGTGGAGATTCATTTGGAGTCAGGCTTTAGTATGTGAATTGATGAACAACCTACCATAAAAGCAAGATAGAAAATGAATTTACAGAGGGAGGTCATTTGCAAAATTATTCATTGGCAAATTCCAATTCATGCTGTTTCTTGCTTTTGAGTGAAAACAACATTTGGTACCCTGTAGGACATTGTGTGAGAGGAGTCTGCCCAGGGCTGTTACTACAGATTAATTGCTTGTCTGTAAAATCATTCACCATTGCATGTTTTTCACATGCCCATATCTCAACATTACAATCTCTTTCTTTCAATAATGTAAATAAATTTAAAAGAGAAAAGGGAATCATTACTTAGCTGACATACGTGGACTTACCTGTATCTGAACTGCTTTTTAGCATATTGAGCCCATACTTGTCATTCATGGTACAATGGAAAAATTGTTATGATGTCTGTGATCTAAAATCTGTCCCCAAATAAAATGTGTTTCAAAAGTGGGGTTAGTGGATATTCAATTGTCCCAGAAAAATAAACAAATGGAGCTGGCATGCAGACCCACGGTGGAGAGTCTGCTCGTGCTAATTTTGCTCTTTAAAGATCTGAATGAGACACATTTTATTTGCTAAGAAGTCGATATTTTGTATTATCAAACTTTCACCAGTTTTCCTCAGATGACTTCTTATATGAAAGAAATTGTTACCCCACAACAGTCATAAGTAGAGAGTAATTAGTGTCTTTTTTTCTCTACTCCTGTGTTGAGCTGGATGGATCTGGGACAATAGATATAATGAGAGTAATCACAGGGCTGTATTTCAGTGTTCAGAGATCTGCTGACAGCAGAAACCGCCAGGATGGCAGCACTGCCAAGCTGCCACGAACTGTCACCAAGCCCAGGGAATAAACAGGGTCTGGGCAATTCCTCCCCTGGAGCCAATGCTGCTCCCAGAGATTTCCTTCAAACCAGGTGCTTTCCATGAGCTACAGGGGTAGGTTCTGGTGTAAGAAAGTGTAACTGTGCCTGCTCTTTTTGCTGTTCCTTAACTTTCCTGAGGAACAGCAGAGAAAGAATATTTCCTGGAAACCAAGACAACCAATAACATAAATGTCATAGCTTGGAAGCTAGATCATTTACTAAGTCAGAATTTGATTTATGATAGTAGGAAAAAAAAAAAGCCAAAAACTTTGTGATTTAAAGAAAATAAACTAACAAACAATCAGTTGCTTGTTCAAAAAATGGTTTTCCTTTACTAGACTTACATTTCCCTACTTTCTCATTGTTCCTTCTGTTCGTAGAGAAGACAATTTCAAAAATGTTTGTTTCAGGTCACAATAAATATCATTACAGAGTATAATAAGATGATACCTACATTTGTGCAAGCAGACCTAAATCAGAAGTACTCCTTTGATTTAAATAGGGTCTGATTACATTTTTGTGTTAGATATACATTCTAATTATTGTTTTCTACAACTCTACTAGTCTATAGGAAAAAAACCCCACCAGTTACAGAGTTTTTAAGGTTTCAGCTGAAAATTGATGCCTTAACTGACCATCCTCAGGTATTTCCTCTTTTTCCTCTTTTTTTTTCTTTTTTTTTGGTCAGCATTGTATAAAGTGTGCCTAGTTACAGATCAGGACCTTTCTATTTTTCTCTGAAATAAGACTCCTCAGACTGCAACTAGAACTAGAGAAAACATTTCGAAATACCTCAGAATACAGTTTGAAATATGGATACATATGCCTTCTATTTTTATTCTTGTTTTATAGAGTTGGGGTGATAATGACTTTAATAAGTCAAGTATTTTTTAGAAAGATGATAACTGATTTTGAAACCACCACAGGCTAAATTTCTAGAAAATAATCAGAGGAAGATAATAGATAATTTTTAGGTCTGAAATACCAATTTCAAAGCAGTTCTGGACTGGAAATAACTGCTCTGGGTTTAATTTGATTATGTTACTCAGTTAGACAATCTGAAAGAAAAATGTGGATGGCACCATTCAGGAAAAAAGGGATGTTAGAAAAAGAAGAGAGATAAGGTCATCAGCTCCTGTGGGACAAAAAGAGAAATTAGTAATTATCACCTATGGAACACTGAGTTATCAGGGAATGGCTGGGGGAAAACTGCAATGTGCCACAAAACTAATATCTCAATTGATTCATGGGCTTTTAGTGTCTTTGGAGGTCATTTCACCTTGAAAGTTGTATTTTGTGAGTTCCTGCTGCTACAGAGACATCAACAGTTCTACACAGAGTTTTATACAAAGTTCCAGTCAAGGAGGTTAAGTCTAGATGACTTGGTCTTGTATGTGGCATCTAATGAAATCAATGGGAAGATTCTTAGTCACCGAACCCAGAGTGCATCCTTACTATAATGATATTATTTATTGCCACTATCATTGTTGTCACTACTGCTGCTATTACTTTTGTTATGCTGTAGATTGTAAGCTAACATTTAGAGAAGAAGGATCTTTTATTCGGGTGAAGGCAAATATTTCATCTGGAATCTTCACTAAGGTACTTGAAACCAGCAAAGGTGATACAAACGCTCTCAGAGTGAGTTTGTTAAACAAAAGATCCCTCACAATTGTGAATTCAATCCCATGGTTACAAGTGTTCACAAGTGTTCTCAATCTAGCAAAATAACACTGTTTAAAAATTATAAAGAAAAACCTGAAGTAGGTCACCTCCCACAGTATCCCTACAGTGCAGGTAAATTAGCATTCTTTCTTTTTTATTTATTCAAATGGCAAACTGAGGCAGAAGGAGTCATTAAAATTTCTGATTTCACAGAGTTACTATTTCCACATTTTCTGCTCAAGAGGAATCTTCCCTGGGAAGAATTGCAGTATTTTACACTGTTTTCATACCTCTCCTGCAAATTATGAAAGGGATCAGAGCCCAGAGCACCAATCACATTCAATGTCTTCATTACATGGGAGCTAACTCAAATTCCCACTCACAAATGAGTCTTGAATAAAGGCAAATGCCATGTTGAGACGTTCCCACATAACTACTTTCCTCTCCTATCATGGAACAGCAGTTCATAGAGAAATAGTGGCTGCTGGAAGCCAAGAAGGAACACATGGAACACAGAAAAACTGAGTCACTAAGGAGTGTGTAACCTCTACATTAGACAAAAATGTACCGAAAACAGTGAGAGCTACTTTAAAGTGATTGCTTTCAGCACGAGACTAAACTTTCTCAAGTTCAAGCTTATGTGATGTTGTTTTCTCTTCATCCATTCACTCAGCTCCCAGAAAGTCCCACAGATTAAACCAAATTTAATCAATTTACAGTTTTGTTAGTTGCTCAGGGAATTATGCAAAACTCAGGTCCGTAGGTGTCTAAAGTCCTTTGAAGCTGAGGACTTCAAGTTAGATACTGCAACATTTAGAAGATCCTCTGCAAGGTGAATCATCCAATAAAGATCTTTCTCAGATTTTGCTGATACTTCACATTTTTCTAGAGGCTAACTTTCATGTTTTTCACATAAATCCTCTGCTTTGTTTGTCACCATTGGCAACTCTCTCATCTCCTATAGTCATCAGTGTCATAAAGTTGGTGCTTTTTTTTAAACTTCTTTCTTCATTTCTTTTCCACTCAGTATTGTCATTAAATCCTGCTGCTGTTTCTAATACATTTGAGAAATCCAGGCATTCCTCCCTGTCCCTGCCATCGAAACATGTTCACACAACATTTTGCTTCTTTGCTGCAGCAGCAGCACCTCATTTAATGGTGTTGTCATTCAACTCAGATCATATTCAATCTTGTCAGCCAAGGAGTGTGATGCAGACTCATCTTTGTTTTCTCTGCCTGCTTCTGCAACTCAGGCTCTGCTGCCTTCTGTATTTTTGCCCTTTCAGATGATGTCCATTTCTTTCCTGCAGGACCTCTCAAATTATTGGTGTCATGTTTTTCCTGGTGTGGTTATTTATCTTTATCATCCAGTCATTTTTGTGGTCTCTGATCCTTTAAGAAAGAAAGTAGTTGGAAGTGATAAAAATTAGGCAACTGTGATTAGGGAGAGGTAAAGTCAATGGGAAGGGAAGGACATAATTTTGACATATGTGTAAATATAGAAAATATCAAAATACAAATAAATATACATGCAGAAATACATCCATGAGTCAGTGGGAGGGTTGTGCCAGGGTGCGTTTTGAACCTTCTGTTTGGACCACTGAGACTTAAGAGTGCACATAAAAGACACACAGTCTTGACAGTAATGAAATGCCTTTCCCTCATCACTGTTATGTGCCATATTGTTGTATAGGAAACTAATAATAAAAATATTTTGATCCCTATAGGCATGTCAGGGATCTGATATTTTTCCAGTTTTGTTACTGAGATGTAGAGAGGCAAGCATTTCTCCTGTGCCCTCTGAGCATATTTTGGGAACATGAAAATGTCACATATCCTGTTAATCAACAAACCAGGGGAACTCCAAAGACTGAGACCTGTTTCCAGTTCATTTTATTAGGGGCAGGGGGAGGAAAGAAGAGACAAAAGGTAAAAATTTACAAGAGACAGGACTGTAAGCTGTGATTTTGGCTTCAGCACTCCTTCAGAGACCTTTTCCTATGAGAGAAATAGAAATCATTGTAAGTTGTTAAACTAGAGTGATAAATTCTCTTTTCCAATCTCTGTGAATGTTACAATTCCTAATAATAATACATATTATGTGTAGAGTACATTTCATCTTCAAAATGTTGAATTAATTCTTATTATTTTTCTCTAGGAACATTTTCTTATCATTCCTTTATCTTCAAGAAAACTGTCTATTTCTTTACTTGTCATTAGGAGTCTTATCTCATTCCCATCCAACTAAATGGAAAAGTACTGCTTGTGTTACAAATGAAGAAAGACATACTTGGATTTCTCCTTCTCCTCTGTGATTATTTTTACTTAATTCTTTCTTTTTTCTTTTGTATTTCTGTCACCTCTGTTCCCTTATCAGATTTTTAACTCCATTGCTTACCTTGTGTCAGTACACCATTTGTTCTTCTCTTCATTCTGTTCATCCCACTGCCTTTTTTTTTTCTTAGGTATTTTATTAGTGTTACTTATCTGAATCCATCCTGTTTCACTGCTCTTTTTGCTCATTCTTTTTCCTTCTCTCTTATATTTCTTCCACTATATCAGATACTGTGGAATGTTTGCCACACATAGGAAAAACATATTTTTTTTAATTCTTTGAGTCAATAGAGTTGGAAACAAAAAGAATGTTCAGGCATATGAATAAATCTGCTATGCCTCCAAACTATTCTTATGAGTCATTTAAAAACTATTGTTCTGAAAATATGGACCTCTGTGAAGGTCAGTGGTACCACAACTGAGCATTGAGTTAAAAAAATCCTAACCAGCATCTCCAAAAAAGGTTGAGGAGAAAATTAATAAAATGAGAGTGGATTTGAGAGATAGTGTATTTTGTAGGCATTGTTCATTTGGCTGGTTGGGTTTGTTTTCTTTACAAAATCTGTTCTTACATTTTTGCTGTGGTGGCATTATTGCTCTGTGTTGGCATCATAAATTTAAAGAGAACATCACATTTCTCACAAAACAGAAAAAGGGAAAATCTCTTGCAGCAATTCCTGAATAAAATGTCATCACCTTTTGTGCTGATATGCACAGCCAAAGTTTTTCCTGATTTGCCTCCCACATTTTGAGGGCATATGCAGTCAGAAGCTGATTTTAAACAGCCGTAAGCAATGCTCAACTGCTGTACCGAAGGTCAGGATCAAGCCCTTGAAAATTATCTCACATTTTCCATATTGCTGTTCTGAATCTCACAGGTAGTTGTCCTAGTTGAGCAGGAGGGACCAGTTGACACTGTGTGGGGGTGATCAAAACTGTGTATTCTACCCCCTCTATTCATTTCCCAAGGACAATGGGCCATTTGCAGCAGCTGCCCAGGGAGTCATTATCACCTTCACACTCAGCCTGAGGGGGCGGAGCTGCTAATGGGCCATCAACAGTTCAATACCCCCTGGCTCCCAGAGTTAATCACCCATTGTGTGAGTCCCCGCCCAGGGGGAGGGACTGGGTGCTCCCTGAGGGTACATAAGTGGTGGGCAAGAAGACTTCGGGAACTTCTTGTCGGATCCAGAGGAGCAGCAGGACCTTGACAGGAGGAGATCACCGCTCTCACCCAGACCACAGCCCTCGCCTGCACCAACAGGTTTTTCACTTCCTTTTGCTCTGGACTTGGGGGAGCCACAGGGGTCTCAGCACAAGGGCAAACAAACCCCCTTGGGTTTGTGCCCCAGGACACTGGGTTATACTGCTGGGTTTTGTGAGCTGAAAGCAATTTCCCTTTTGTGTCAGTGTATTTATTGTAATATTATTATTAAATTTTAGCTCTGACTTATAATCTCTCTCGTGGTGAGTTCATTTCCCCTGCTGGTTCGCCTTTAAACCAGCACAGTAGTTAAATAGGATAACTCTGTGCCATGTTTTCAAAAGACACTACAAATTTCTTGCATTGCCCCAGGAAATGCATGTTTTAGGGGAGAGGTCTTTTACAGGTTGATGTACCAAAGCATGTTTTTTTTTCCTTTTGAATGTCTTGGATTTTTCCTTTTTATTGAATAGTATTTATACTTCTTTCTCTCTTTTTTTTCTTTCCTTTTAAGGTAAATGAGATATTGCCTTAGAGTCTAAAACAGGTGGGAAGTGAGCAAGGCACCTTCCTACAGACTCTGACCCTGCAGCTTGTGATGCTGTTTGATGGGAGGAAGAAAGAGCCAAGAATATGGGTAAGAGCTACTGAAGCATAACAACCTTCTTCCCAAAAGAAATGTCTAGACAGTTTCAAGTTAGTTCTAAGCAGGCCCCAAACAAAGAGGATATGAGTCGATACCACTCAGACAGGTAGATGATGGGGTCTGGAAATGGGGCTGGCTTACTGCCAACACTCTGGGCTGCACCAAACTGGGTCCTTGCTGTTGGCACTGAACCCTATGATAAACACATCTATGTTTATTGAGTTCTATAGCTGTAGGAATTGGGGAAATTGTTTATAATATTCTATATAAGAAAGGGTAGTTGTTTTGACTGCATTAAGATGAATGGAGGAAATTGAAGGGTGATAGGTCTATCTAGTGATTAGATACGAAACCACCAGAAACTCTCAGCCATGGCTCAACATCTTTTAAGCACTAGTTTCTAGTGAGAGAAGAAACTGAAAGAGTCCTATTTGTGTCCATTTTGTGACAGTGGAAAAAAAGGAAGGAGAAAAATGCCATAATCATAGGCAGTTCCACAGATTATGTTTTCCTGTCTGAAGAATTTCTTCTCTGTTGACAGTCATGAAGAAAGCACAACCAGTTTAGTTAAAAGCTACATTAAATTTCTTACAAGAGGACTGAATAAAAAATTCTGACATTCAGGCAGTATGAGAAAAATTTAACTGTATAAACAAAGACAGGAATCTGAAGATATAACAACCTTGAAATTCAGTATTCAAAGTACAGTGATCTAAAAGTTTAGTAAATCAGGGTAAATCAGATTTATGATATTTTAAATTTGTACTATACCACTGCTACTTTTAGCTGCAACACTTTGAATTCAAAAGTGGAGTTCATTTAAATTATTTTACTACACATACAAAGTATACAGAAGCTTGATAGGCTGTGTGAACTTTTTATATTTTTTTCTGGTAGGTTGAATTTGCCTCTTTTTGGCCTTCTTACAGTCAGTAAACTTGTCTAATGAGACTAAGTGTGGAACGAGCAACATCAGAATAGGACTGAAGCTAAAAGGCAAGTGGTGCTTCACTGATCATTGTATTGATATACTATGTGGACAGAACTGCAAAGCACTCACAAGAGCTTCCTGTGGACTGTGAGATCCTGATCTTATCTTCATTGCATCCTTTCACTTAAGTCCAGGTAACACAGAGCTCACCATTTCTCAGCAGCTGCCTATTCAGTACACAGCTCCTACTAGTCAATGCAGAGCAAATGTGAAGTGCTAGCATGTGGAATCCTGGGAGAGTGACATGAAGTGTTAGGTTGTCAAGTACTAATAGATCTATGTGGCTTACCATGAACTGTAAACCAAATCTATGCACTGCAGATACAGAGACTGTACATTCATAAGAATCCACCTGACCTACATGTAGCTTACTCTCAATAACTAACCAGAGATTGTCCTTCTGCAATATGAGATGTGTCACTGGCACAGGGTCAAACATACCCTGAAATGCAGGACATGGCCATCACCAAGTCAGTTCCTGAGTTATGATTTATTGGTTTGTTTTAAAGTGCACACCCAAAGTATGACAAGCTCTAGGAGTCCTTCCTGAAAGATGTCAGCTTTGTAGTTTAGCTAGTAACAACAGGAAGGGTTTAACATTATATCTTGAAGTCTTGCACGCAGGCCTGTGTTGTCACTGTAGAAGAAAAGTAAATTATCACCTGTTTTTCCTCACCTTAGACTGAGACTTTATATCTTCCCCTTTTTAGATAATTTTTACAGTATTACTCATCATTTCAGCTACTCTGATTGTTAATGAAGACAGCAGAGAGTACTGCTGTCATGGATGGATGAAGTCTAACACCACTCATAAGAGAGAAGTAATAATACACTTTATTGATATATCAAAGTTCAATGCAAAGTGCAACAGTGGTTTAAAAAAATTCAGTGGCAAGGTACACAGGATTATTTACAGCATAGAGGACAGGGTCAGAGACCTGCCAGGGAGACCCTACTGTTGAGTCATGAGGTTCAGAAAGGACCTCATTTTTTCTAAAGTCCTACTTAGAGAGGAGGCTGGGTTCCAGACTTAGTCAATGATTTATTTCTGATGGTTTAAATGTGTGCAATTAATCTTTTACGTCACTTTGCCAAGATTTCAAAATTTAGCATGCTATTAACCACTTACTGAGAATCTATTGTGCCTCAAGCAGTAACCTTGAGCAATACTCCTGCTGAAGGGTTGACCCTGGCACGCAGCCTCCTACAATGCAGGAGATCTCAATGTGCCCTGGGAGGTCCGCTGTTTCTGGGGTAAGGTGATTGACTTACAGTCACATTTACATATCAGTAATACATCTGTTTCCAAACAGCCTTTGGCTGCTGTGTTGCCCTCCATCCCCAAAACCCCAGAGAGGGTGAAGGGAAAGCACACCACCACAACTGTGTAGTAGAAGTATTGGAAGACATCCTATATTTACTCATGGGTAGGACATTTGCTACTTGGAAGAAGGAAATCCTGATTTCTCCACTATACAATCCCTTGTATACTCATGAAAGGACCAAAGCAGTAAATACCTGTAACTCAGGATCCAAGTCATGCCAACTAACTCTCTAGCATATCTCATATCAAGAGACACAAAGAAGTTTACTGTAGCACTCTTCCTCTTCATTTGCATTGAGAGGAGATGAGTAAGTTCAAAGGCAGCTCTTTCTATTTCTTATACTGTTCTGCTATTGTTTTTTCAAAAGTTGCTGAGCTTGTTTAAATGCATTATGTCTCTAAAGTCTATTTGACTTTTTGCTTTGTTTTGGTAGCCCAAAGGAATATAAAGAAGTACAAGTTGTACATGTGCCAAAATATTTAGCAGGTGATTTAAGTGAGAAAAGACCTGAAAGTAAAACTTATTCTGATGGTTAGTGGTAGCCAGACCACTTACAGTGCCTGCTCATCATTTCTTTTGGTGCAGAATTGCAGATCATGTAGCAGCAGAGTCTAGGTAGATACAGCATGAAATTAATGTCATTTATCTTTAAATGTCAAGACAATGTTATGCTTCGTGTCTACGTTTTGACACATCATGCTACACCACTCATCTTTTAACATTTCTCTAACCTGGGGTATTATAATGTTTGGAGAGATGAAAGTGACTGTGGATATGGAAAGAAGTTCTCTTCAGGAATACAGACATGTATGCAAAATGATGATGGCAGTTAAACAGTCTCCCCACTCACTCCATTATAGCTGATTATGTCCAAATCTTTTTATTCTATTTCATCCTTCTTCCTTGCCCTTTACAGATTCCTTCTTTCTCCCTTGTGCTTAGAGGAACACACCAACAGCACAACCTACATCTCCTCCCTGCTTTCTTTTTTAATACCATTTGATTTGATAATTCCATACTGGGTTATGTATCTACTTTACACTCTTCCATAATGAGCTAATTAAAGAAATACAAGGCTCTTTATTGAGGCATATGGAGACTGTTCTTTTTATGCTACTTTTTTGTTTCTGCTATGAGTCAGACCTTTCCTCCCACAGTATCCCCTTACTGGCTTGGAAGTTGGGTTTTTTGAAATGGGGGGCAGAGAAAGTTATTCTGAAGCTAGTTCCCCAACTTGTCTCCTGGCACTGTATTGAAAGGTTTCTCAAGTTCCCTGGGATATTTTTTTCCTTGTTAAATAGACTAAAAGCACTTTATTTCTTAGTTAACCTGTTTTGCCTATCAGAAAAGAGAAACCTTCTGTTCCTCTATTGAGCATGAGTCTGCTGTATTTGCTTTCTGGAGAAGCAGAAACTGGATTTCAGCCTCCTTTGCCACAACAAGCACCAGTACCAGCCATTTGTTCTTCCTACAAAAGAGCACCGCAAGCTCTGTAGCTTTCTGCTGGTGCTGCTTCTTGCTCATCTAACAAATCTCACTGGTCAGCTTTGCAAGTATGGAGTTACAGATGTTTGTGGACCGACTTTTAACGTGAAAGTGGAGGGTTTGTAGTATACTGTTATATGAGCTCAGTTTTTCCCCGTGTTTGACTTGCATATTCTCCTAAAGAGAACTGAAAACCTTGGGAATCCAGGTTTTTGCAGCTTCCTGGTGAGATGCAAGGAAAGTTTAGATCTTTTCTGGGATATGAACAGTATGCTGGTGGGTGTCCTCTTCTCAAGTTTCAGGCTGAAGAAAAGATCCAAAATTTGTGAAGTATAACATTTCAATCCACAGTCTGCTCAAGACCAAGCCATGACCTCCATCTGGGTCTGTAATTTTTTTGAGTCCTTTCTGGGTCTGGAGGTATAAGCATGCAGCTTAGTTGTGCTAAGGTAGTTTGACAATTATGTTAAACTCTGCCTAAGCAATATGATTTTCCCTGATGAGTTTCTAAAATTAGGAAGTGGACAAAAGATGACACTGAACTGGTGCTTTCCATCTCCATTGTCCCTTTCTGTTTCCATCAGCTGTATGTGAGGTTAAAGTTGTAGGAGCGAGGAGGAGCTGAGGAGATTACGTGGCAGAAAGAGAAATGGAAATGCTAGCAAGGGAAAAATAGATCTTTAAATCCAGACAATGGGTGAGTGAGGGAAGGAGACATGTCAAACGGAATAAACACCCACAAGTGACCATGAAATTAGGAAAGGCTCATACTTCGTTGTTCTAGTTTAGCAGGTGGGACCAGTTTATCACTGTGTGGATGATCAAAGCTATGTATTTCACATCCTCTATTCATTTTCCAAGAACTGTTAACAATTGACCATTTGCAGCAGCTGCCCAGGGCACACCTGACTCCTCAGGGTGTGAGCTGAATGTGAAAGAAATCTGTGAGATAAGAGCTGTGATAACTCCCCTCCAGGGAGTCTTTAGCACCTTCACACCCGGCCTGAGGGGGCATGTCTGCTAATGGGCCATCAACAACTCCAAAACACCCCCTGACTCACAGAGTCAGATCACCCATTGTGTAACTCTCTGGCCTGGGGTAGGGACTGGGTGCTCCCACCTGGACCTGAGGGTACATAATCTTGGGGTTTGAAGACCTCCGAGAACCACTCAGTGGACTGAAAGGAGGAACAGAACCTCAATAGAATGCCACCACTCTCAATCAGACTGTGACCACGACTCCTCACCAGACTGCAAACATCATCTGCACCAACAGGGTTTTTTTACCTCCTTTTGCTTTGGACTCAGGGGAACCACGTGGGGCTCAGCACAGGGGCTAACAAAACCCCTTTGTGTTTGTGCCCCAGGGTGCTGGGTTACAATTCTGGGGTTTGTGGGTTAAAAGCAATTTCCCTTTTTGTCATTGTATGCATTGTAATATTTTTCATTAAATTGTAACTGATTTATAATCTCTCCTGAGCTGGGTTCATTTCTGCTGCCAGTTTACCTTTAAACCAGCACATTGGTCTAGTGGCAGAGTCCCGGGAATGCTCACTAGTGGAAGAGGCACATACCTGAAAGATGACTACAAACTCCCCATGATACCATGTAGTTCACAGACCATTGTTATATGTTTATTTCACCTCTTCCATAAATTCTGTTGGTACCTTATTTGGCATCGTAAATCTCAGATCAACACTGAAATGCACACAATTTTAATTTTCAGTGTTGCTTGACCCTAATACGTTGACAGGACTCTAGGGGTTCCTGAGAGATCAAATCCACACAGGGATCATGGCCGTAGATCAGCTGTGTGAGTCTTTTCCTATTGCTTTGGTACATTATATGTACTCTTTGTCACTAGGAAATTATATGTAGCAAGAATTATACCTCAGCAAGCCTGGATAATTCAATGGTATTCTATATATTTCTTGCACATCCCCTCAAGAAGACTCAAGTTTGCAACAAACTATACCAGGAAAAAATATAATGCAGTTCTTCAGATATCAGATCCACTTAGAAAATTGTATTTACTTCTAGAACATTTCATTTTCTTTCCTTATTTATTATATATTTAACTTAATTTGTCTGTTAAGTTTCGGAGCCAATGTATGTCAACTGCTTATCAATGTGCTAGCTAACATTCCATACTTATCACTGATTCAAACTGAAGACTGAGCACACAAAGCGTAATGTCACTGAAAATATCTCCTTGCAAAGGAAATTGGTCAGTGTGCTCGTAAGATTGAGATGTAAACTGTCAGTTCCTGATGGTACAGTAATTATTATGGTAAGCAGAAGTACAGAGACACTGGTCAGCACACATAATATGGAGATGCAGTGGCTTCCAGAGAAGTCTCCTAGTGTGACATGCAACATTTCTGCACGCACATTGTTACTAAGGGAGGATAAGTCAGGAAACTGGTAGCTGTCTATTCCCTTCTTGAACAACTCATTCTGCGAGGAGTAAGAGAACAGTTATGTCTGTCAGCTTCCCTTCTCTCCACCACCCCTTGAAAGCAAGAGGTCCCCCAGTCAAACTTCCAAGTTGTTTATTTAACCACAGCAAGTTAGTAGAGCTGTCTAGAAAAGACCAGTTGTATTTGAACCAATGTTCTGGTCAGTTCTTTAACTTGTGCTACACAGAATCTTATCTTTGAATCAACAGGAAAATATTTTTACCCATGGACAAGTTTAGTGTATGATGAGAGAACTAATCAGCCTATACACACTCTATTGTAGTAGAGCTACATAAAATCATTTTCTGTTCCCTACTTTCAGCAGTTTAGTTGTAGCTGGAACTGTCAATGATTGTAGCTATCCTAAAAACATCTTCCTTATTCATTCCTGAGACAACCATATAGATGTGTGTTGTGAATTCCCAGTGCATTTCATATCTTCTCTGCACACCTGGAGAATGACCTTTTAACCCCAGTATCCTGAGATTAGAACATTTTTATATATGGTGGTTCAATAGCAAGAATGTTATTATGTGCCATTTCAATGGTTCTGAGATAAGAGAAGAAATGGGAAAATATGAAAAACAGTAGACCTTTACATCTTTTTAGTACTGGTTTCCCAGGTTACCTTAATCACAACTCATTACATATGGAGAGCCAGTTTGGTAGCCAGAGAAGAATTGCCTAAAACAAATAAATTCAATGGGGAAAGAAAATTTGTTTATAAAGCAGTTCTTCTGTCACAGAACAAATCCAGGGAATCTTTACAGCTCAGTGTCAGTAAAAATGGCATTGCAAAATACTACATTTATTATCTGACTCTGATTTCCACATTTCATTTTCTTATTTCTCAAGTCAAAACAATGAGACTGAGTGTTTACTTATATAAAGCAGTACGGGAAAGCCTTTAGGAATATTTCATAACTATGTTTGCTATATTTGAGTGGTAAATTAGTTCAAGAGGACATATAACATTGTTAAGAGTTTTAAACTAGTGTAATATGACTAAATCTGACATTTTGTGATAAGCTTGTCCTGAGAGGTAATGTAGTAAAAAAATCAATTTATGATCAGGTGACGTGTACATTCTTAGTGTTGATTTTATGCTGTTACTTAATTTAATCCCCATTTAGTTCTCAGACTACAACAAACTACAGCACTATTCTAGTCATGTTTCCACACATTATTATGCCTCTGCCATTACATATTATTATATCACTGATTTTATGTATAAATCATGTACCCACCTGTTAAAATATTCCTGCCAAAAATGAAGCTGAATTAGTAACATAGACAATAAACCTCCCATTCAGTTTTGCAGCAGCTTCAGGGATGCTGTTGTAATGCTCTGGCAATTGGAACAGGGTACTCTTTGGATTTCCTTGATTCATTAAACTAAGCATACAAAAGGATGAAATCTGTCTATATTTTGCCCTTATCTAGAGGCAGCTGAGCTAGTTATAAACACACCAGTATGAGTAGCAATAAGGGTTTCTTCAACAACACACATCTTGAGGAAATCCCAAATTGTGATAATGAAGTTGTTTCTGGTACTTGTACTGGTACTGGTACTAATATAAAGCTGATGACACTGAAACACAGACATAGCCTTTTAGTGCTTCTTGCTGTTACCACATTTTCAGAGCTTCTCAGGTGGCTTCTGAATGTTATTTGGTTATGCTGGAGATTATTTAATGGCCATTCTTTCTGCTCTTAAAGTCAATGAAACATTGGAATTGCTATTTAGATAAGATAACCAGCTCCAAAAAATTTGATTCCATTTTCACTTATTCCATTTTATCTCTGTTGATATATAGGTATAGGCACATATATATATAAATGTTGATAGATTTGATTGTTGATAGATATTAACATATCTTTCTGTATTCCTATAGATATAGATGTATTATATAAATAATATATATACACACAAAGACTTATATATTGCATCCTTTTCCTGGCCTTTATTTCTAGAATAGAGTAAGCCCAATGTACTTACTGAAATGTTTGCTTCTGACATAAAGCAATAACACAGCTGTTCTGCAAAATGGTGGTTTAGAGGTCTGATCTGAAATGCATGAAATAATACAACTCCAAATAACTACTTCCTCGCTGACTCTTAAGAAGTCATTTCAATGAGTGACAGCTTTTTTGGTTCTGTCCCATCACGAAAATTCCCAGAGAACTCACTAACATCATATAAATATCTCCAGCAAGCAAAATCCCTGAGCTTTGCTGACCAGCGGGTTCAGGTACAGAGTATATATGACCAATATGCACCTAAGCCAAATGCAATTCCCAGTAAATCCCTTTACACTTCAAAAAGGAATAAAATAAAGAGAATTTTAAAAAATGTTTTCCTGAAGTAAAAACATTAAATTAACCTTTCAACTAGAAACCCTAAGTTTCACCTTATAGGTCTTTGTGAAACCCAGCTTTTTGCCCTGAAGCTATAAAGAAAGACATCAAGTTTGATTCATCTTCACATTAAGTTATGCTAGTATAATTGCATTTCTTCCAGTAGCTTTACATAAATGCAAATCAGGTCCTCTCTATCTTACATGAAAGCAATGAGGTTTTCCAAGTTCTTTAAACCATCATCTCTACCTCTTTAATGAGTTAATTGTCTTCTCTTACCAATTTAGCTGTAAATTGTAGGAATAAAGCAAGGCGAAATGTGAGAAGTTATCATTTAGAGTCTCATGTTTCATTTTCCCACCTTTATTTATAGCTTCTGAGATTCATCTTAAGGATCAGAGAATACAAAATAAATCTCAGGTGAGTTTTACTGTCTTTTACATCAGAATGGCAAAGACTAGCATTTTTTCTATGCTTTTGCTATTAAAAACAATTTCTCTCTACTTAACAAAGACCCATTTCACTCAACTCTTTGTGAACCTCAACAAAACCACTGAATTTTTTTTTAATTTTTAACGAAAAGTAAGAAAGAAACATATTTCACATAATTTGGAATATTACTGGGAACATTTTGTTCACCTCCATTGCAATCCTAGCAAATAATTAACAACAGAAGGACTTGACTGTAGCATGCATGAGATGATGTTGGCCCCAGAAACCTTTTGGAGATGAGTTTTTTCTGGAGTCTTTGTTTTATTCTATTTCCCATATGATGGCAAAGTGATGACTGACTCAACCCTTTCATAAAAGTCAGTAATCTGACTTCAACTTCTGGGCTGACAAACCCAGGTATCCCAGGAAGATTCAATATAAGTCTGAGGAGTTTTGTCCTACATACTATCCACGAGCTCAGAAATCCTGCTATGTGGAGTTGACATTCCTCTTTTTCCTAGGGAGTTATGTCCCTGAGCCTAAGGCTCACTTCAGCTGCTGCCATGTGTTGGCAATAATACCACCTTTCATATTGTGTCCTGAAATGAAAATTCAGAATCTCTTATTCCATTTCTCTTGCAATCATGGAATCCAGGCTATATATTTAATAACAAGTGTGTGTGTTTACAGTGGATAAAATTTACAATTTTTAGATAGGCTTTCCACAGTCCAATTCTAGAGGAGCTCAAGCCATTGCGTGCTACACCTGAGTTTAAAAAGTGGATAATCTTATGAGCAATGTTTGCAGTTGCACATGATAATCTGGATAATCAAAATTCATGTGGCGGAAGATAAATCAAATCACAATGGGTTCATAAAATAATTTATAAGCCATGTACCTACCACAAAACATGACCAGGTACATTATATTATTTTGAATATTACCTTTTGCTGAAATATCAATCAGTGATCATAGGCAGAGCTTGATATAGCATTCATCTGACCAAGCTCAACATTCTGCTCTGAGAACTGAGCTTTCAGCCAGCTTTAATTAAACCCTACTTTGGATAAATTCCTGTGACAGGATGTACAGCCACAATAAAGGTATTTAGGAAAAGATACATAAGAGCAAGTTTTTGCAAGGCACATGACTCCTCTAATTCGTAGGCATTATTAGTATGGGAAACATCATTACATGACTTATGGCAGTCAAAAATGTTCTCTGAAGGCAGATGGTCTAAAATTGGATGATTTTATTTAGGTTTCAATTTACATACTGATCTGAAATGGTTTTATTTTATTTCATTTTAAATGAAAATTAAAAAGTTTGTTAGTTGCATTCTTGTACAGACAATCTCATAAGCCTAATTATCTCAGTAGGATATGTTTTATTAATGCTTACGTTTTGCTTTGAACATATTTTAATTTGCATCTGTGGCAAGAAGTTTCAGTCTTCTAAACTAGCCCTTGATGTACCACCGTCACTCTTTTGTAGGAGATAAAAGAATGTTTGGCCTGATGCTGACTCTAATGAGTATTTCTGAACCAAGTTTACTGTCAGGGCCCTGACTGCGCTAGTTGGTCTTGATGGCCCAGACCAGACTCACCAATGTCATCCTCTCCTCTTTGCTCAGGAGCTGACTCAATTCAGGCTTTTCCCTGGGCCTGGCTGGAGCTACGCCACTGCCAGCCCAGTCCCTTTCCTGACCCTGACTCATCTGCCCTGGTCACCATCTCCAGCCCAGCCACCCTGCCACTACCCTACCACTGCCTGTTCTAATGATGTCCCAGTGCTGCATCTTGATAGTCACTCAGACGTGGATGTTTTTAACAGTTAAAACTTTCCATGAGAAAGTCACAGGTGTGATGATCATTTGTCAAAAAAGTCGTCAGGCAGCTCCAGCATGGCTGACACCACACTGTTTAAGTTAAAGACTAGGGCTGGGACTGACTCCCTCTTTCTGGTCTGTAATGTTGATTTGAATCCAGATCATCCACATCCAGGAGTGATTTTTTTGTATCAGAATACAAGTGACTAAATGACAGCTCCTCTCAAACCCAAGAAATGTGTGTTTAGGCAGAATGGAAAAGGAACCCTATAGCCTTCCTGCGAGAGTGGATTTTTAATCTGTCCTTTAGAGACAAAAAATCCAGATGAGCACAAAATTCAACATCCCAGTCCAACCCCAGAAACAGTAAGAGCTGGTGTTGTCTGATAGGGCCCAGGAATGCTCCTCTGGACAGAAGAAGGTTAAAATTTCGTCTCGACTGAAGATTGTGTCTTCTGAGTGGGAGAAGGTGCCCTTATTCTGAGAGCTTACACTTTGGGGGGTTTTTTGTAGAATCCTACACATTCTGCCTCCACACTGCCACAAACACGGTATGTCCTGAAGCAGTGCCGAAAGACAATGTCAAGAAATATTTCTCCTCTAAAATGTGGACAAAGCCCTCCACTGACAAAACTAAAGTAAGGACAAAAATGCATTCCTGGCCTTTACCAGAAAATGCTTATGGGAAACACATCTGCAATTCAAATGCTATAGTAAGATGGCCAACTGTCCTTTTTGATGTTCTCTTTTGTTTTTTCATCAGATATCCTATGGTTTTGATGAGTGAAATACAGGATGCCTGTTATGGGTTCACCTAGGTGGGCCTAGATTTGGGCTCTGAAGTCTGGACTAGGCCGAAGCTGTCAGCTGACTTGAGCTGGGCTGAGCTAACAGCTGACCTCTTCTAGCCAGTAATTTTGTATTCCATACCACATTATGACATCATTTCCAGGAAAGTAGGAACCAGTGTGGGAGTGGTTAAGGCAGTCGCTTCTCAGCCCTCCTCTGGGGAGGACGCACGATGCTGTCCCAGGGGGGATGGAGAGGACCAGGCCCACCACTGGCTCACAGGGTACCTCAGGAAAGTAAAATGTGTTGTTCTGGGTCTCTCCTTTCTGCTTGGGTTTGTCTCCCTGGGGAATAAGCTTATTCTTAAGTAATGTGTAGTTAAGACAGTAGAATTTTTGTGTTCGTTAAGAAGTTGACGTGGGGAACTTGTTGTTGTAGACTTGTGTGAGTGTATATTTGTACTCTCTTCTAATTGTCTCTTTCTTTCTGTGAAAAATATATGTAGATTTAGTATAAATGCAGTTTGAAGTGTTTTTTTTTCTTTCCCCTCTCTTTTCCTCCCTTTCCCTGGTGTTAGGAGGGAGGTTTTTCTCTCTGTGCTTGGGGGGGGTTGGCAGTTGCTTATCTCAAACCAAGACAGTGCCATTTGTCTTGCATTGTGGCTTGAAAACAAATATTTTCAATTGTCCATTTCGTAATCCAGATGTGAGGTGTTACTGATTACCATGAAGAAGCTTGCTGAGCAATTTTATTTTAATGTTAGAAAAAATGACCTGGCAATTATCTTAATTATCTTGGCATCATACTGAAATCTATGGATATAAAAAGCAGGTTGATTGAGTTTTATGCTTGTATTCAGATTGGGACTGTTGTAATGAATGTTTTGCATTTTTTTTTGCATTAGCTCTTTCTTCTGCAGCTCTTTGCA
This sequence comes from Pithys albifrons albifrons, assembly GCF_047495875.1. Lineage (NCBI taxonomy): Eukaryota > Metazoa > Chordata > Aves > Passeriformes > Thamnophilidae > Pithys > Pithys albifrons. The sequence goes on along the minus strand of NC_092458.1, from coordinate 3,187,415 downwards.
AGTCGTTTAGAGGTGATGGGCCTTACTTGGACTCCTGGCTGTAAATCAGTTTATTATCACTCTATCAGTACAACATAGATAAAGCCTAATGTGATAATTTACTGAAATCTTAATTGCTTAGCTTTTGTCCTGGTAGTTTTAAGCTTCAATGAAAGAGGAGTATTTTTGTTTTTAATAGAGAAGTCCCTTGGATATCAGGCAACATAAATAAACCTAAAAGTCATGATATAATTAATTTTATTTGAAAAAATGTAATTGGGATAAACAGAGTCTGAATTGTTTGCTCTTGATTCCCTTAAAGAAACCCAGCAGCTGGTATACCCTGGAGGGTAGATGAACTTGCTCCAGAGACAAGCTGTTCTAGATGCTGCTGAGTGTGACAGGCATTCTCAGCAAGAAGCAAATAAACCAGGTCTGAAGGTCAAGTTCCCTTAGTATGAGGGGAAACTTGAGTATACAGAGTCTCTTGAAACTCAGTAAGGGAGAACAGACATATAAACCATGTTTAGGATATTTCTCATTGCTTTTCCTTACCATTTAGTTTTAGTTTGCTCTGTTCAGAAACCTAATCATTCCAGTTTAAGGACAAAAGAAAATACCGTATTTTACTAGAACACAGAGTAGCTCTCTGTACAGGAAAGATCTGAATGGATTCAAAACTCTGGCATCCTCCAGGTCCTAGCAAAACAAAGAAAAGATTTTCACTGCACCAGAAAGGCAATGAAAGACCTCAGTCTAAAACTGAAAGTGTAGACCTTAGCAAAATAACTCTGTATGGTATGCAAGAAGTTTAGGATGACTTGGTTTATGACATACACTCTACTCCTAGATGTTGCTTCAACTCATGCTTAGATTTTTTTCCATCAGCTGTACTCCTAGGAGAGAAGTATGTTTGTTTGGGGTGTTTAACTTTTCAGATTTAAACTGTGAGAATGAAGAAGACATGCTACAGAAACTGGCAGTGGGGGGAGGGAAGCTATTTGACAGATTTTTTTGCTGTCTTTTAAGATGACAATCTCAACCCAGTTTTCCACAGGTCAGGAAGAAAGGACACAATGGGCATATGGAGAATTTAAAGATTAGCATTCTGGTATCATTTTGTCAGAACTGCCAGGAGAACTAAGGAAAGTTTTCCTTTCAGTCCAAGAGCCCTCTCTTTGCTCTGGACTTGGTCAGTCCATTGCAGGTGAAGCTGCTCCTCCCAGACAGCTGGATTCTACCTGCCTGACACATGCCCAGCCCATCCACTTGCAGTCTGAATTTCTGTGTATCCACCACTATTTGAACCAGCAGCATGGAGTTACATGGCTTGTCACACAAAGACTCAGACTCAGCACAGAGGTGGTTTTAGGGAAAAATTACTATTGGGGGAGTGCTCCTTTGCCTGCCCTGCCTGCTCTGAGACCATAATTCTGTGTACTGGCTTGTAGTTCTGACATTCATATCACTTGTGGAATCCAGCCACCAACATCATGCAAAATCCTGATTGATATGGATGCGTTAACCAGGAGATGGTGTAACCAGCTTTGCTGTCAAGTGGAAATAATGTCTGACTTAGTTAGAACATAGGAATTAATTTCTCAGTGCACTCCCTGGCATGGTGTCATGGCAATTACCACCTCCAAAACACCCACAGGCAGGGTAAAAATCATTTTGAAATTCATAGAGTGTAATAAAATACAGAAGGAAGTATTCCTTAAGATCTCAGCATGCAAACTACTTTCACTTTAATCATATGTCTATAGGAGGTCTATAATGAGGCTTGCTTTGAGCAGGGTGTTTGGATTAGATGACCTGCAGAGGTCCCTTCCATCTTGAATGTTTGTGTGTGCGGCTCAGCTTCGCAAACGAAGATTTGGGAAGGGCTGTCCCCACGTGGGTGTGCCCTTCCAGCCTGCGCAGTGGATTTTAGGTGAGGCTCCCTGACATTCGATCCCGTCAGATCTTGAATGTACTCTGTAATTTTGTGAAGTATGGAGTGATATCACCATCATTCAATCCAAGCTGAGCTGTACTGCACTGCCCTGGCATCAGTCACCCACGATGGGATCCCTGCCATTCACCAGCTGACTCTTCAGTCTCCACCATGTTCAGCACCAATCTCATTTCTCTTCCAAAAATGCTTCTGAGAACCCACTGATCTTCTGAGGCACCTCACAGATGGGTTAACTTATTTTCTCTTTGACACTGGGGCAGAGAAATGTTCCCTGACAAGATCAGTAAATCTGTGTGGCAGTTGCTACTGGTATCAAAGCTTATTCATTCTGTTTTATGAATAGTTCCTCTTGTACAGCTCCAACTGGTCTTCCTGAGCAGCATGAGCCTGCAAGGCTGTGAAATATAAACCAGAGGAATTTCTGTTACCTCTGTGCTTCCTGTCTATTTCTCACAAACAAATAGGATGGTGGGTGATAACAGGCCTGCACTGTTTTCCCTCTGCAAGTATTCCAGATTCCTGTGCAGTGCACACAGTGGTTTGAGCTGGTCTTCTGGGTCGTCCCATCAGCTGCAAGGAAGTACAGCCATGGGTACCTCTTCTCTAAATCCTACAGCTCTGTAGATCACTATAAACAAGGTCACCCTGCAGCTTGAAAAATTTTAGAAGGGCTGGTTATCTCTGTAACTTCATAATAATATAAATCAATAAAAATATTGACTTAAATGATATTTCCCCCCCTTCCTAGGATAGGTGTCCAAGAACTTTGAGTTGTTCAACTATCTTGCTGTGGCTACCCTTTATATTTTTGAAGTGGCTGGATAATAATTTTCACAGTACTCACAAAAATAGAAGAAAATAGTATTTTGTCTTATGAAATGGAAGAAGACTTTTTCTAACTAAAAGATTTAAAACAGAAATAATGAAAATTTTAGGCAGCAATGGTCAACTTTTTGCAAATGAAGCCTGAGTTTCTGCAACGTCACCAAATGAAAAACAATTCATCTTCCATGAATGCTTCTGAATTAATTAAAAAATTCTCTTCTTGGCAAAATGATAAAAGTTCTATCAATTGCATTCATGAAGTTAATAACAATGCATATAGAATAAGCTAACTTTTTTTATTACTTCTTCAATGTTTAAAATACAAAACAAAGTACCAGGTGAAGATTTAAAATAAATATGAAGACATCATTGCAGGTAAAAGATGAAGAGATGTATTCAAATATTTGCATACGCAGCAGGTACCTTGTAAAAACATGAAAGCACAAACTGAATTTTCATAAGAACTACTGCATAATTAAAAATGTTGTTTTCACCTATAAATTCTTTATGAAGATATGAAAAGTTGTGGTTTAGTATTGGAGTTATTAATATTATTTTCATAAACCAATATTTTTCGATATCTTTTTTCTCCTGAATATTTTATTCTGTCTTTTCAAAATGAGAACTGGGAAGGCTCAGCCTCTTGGTCCTACAGCTGAAGAGTATTTATGCAATTGTAACATTCAGTAAGCAATTTGTCAAAGTTGCCTCTAAGAGTGAAGCAAAGTGCTTTCCAAGACATACCACCTGGCCTCATTACTCATAGTTTTTCCAATAGTTACAGCTTTATGTATAGATATGACTCTAACTTAGCAAGGGTAATTAATTTATTTACTTTAAAATATTTGAGATATTAACTCTATTTATTCACTATACTTCATCAAGTGTGAAAACTGGGGGTAGCTGAGCATTTAGGAAGTCATGGTATGAACCAGCTGGAAACAGTAGTCGTGTTCTGCAGAGAACAATATTGTCTAATGCTGAGTATTTAGAATTACAAGGCATGTGATTTTTTTTTTTTTTTTTGGTTTTGGCTCATAAAGAATTTGGAACAATCACAAGGCAAGCACATTTCATTTTTTAATTGGCATGGTTTCTTGTGCCTTTTGTCTGATCCAGGAATGTTTTTCATTCCAAGTCTTCTCTTTTGCTTTTTTTTTCCCTCAGGGCGACACAGTCCTACATCTTCACCAGCTCTAGTCATGAGAACCTTTTTTGTTTGTTTGTTTTGCTGTAAGTTTTTGAATCATTATTATTTGTATCATTAATTTATCTCTAAAAAGAAAGTCATGATTATAAGACTTCTATAAAGTATCTGCATATTAAAGTACACAACTTGCTGTAAGCTAAAAACATGCACTGATAACACAGACACACAGGCACACCAGCAAGGTACAGCTTTTAACATAGTTACAGTGAGTTTAACTTTATGCATGCTAAATAATAGCTGTTTTAACAAGTAAAGATCAACTCTTAACCAATTTATGAAAGACAAGTAACCATCACTGAACAATAAATCACCCCAAATTGGTGTGAAACTCATTTTCATATAAAGTCCATAGGAAATAGATAAGCAATTTGAAACAACTTCAAGATAAATATTTTAGAGTGTAGTTTCTTTTCAGCTAGGGAATTCAACATGAAATGTTTAGTGAATCCCTCAGAAAGTGAGGAAATTCTGAACTCAGGCTGTGTATTTGGGACGTGGCACATGGGGGGATCTAAACTGGAGATAGATCTTAGGGGCTACTAGAGCCAAGTGGTGCTCAGTTTTCATCTGAAAGAGCTGCCAACCACTTTCTGTGGAGAACCCTTTATACAGGGATGCCACAACATTTCCAGAGCACCCCTGCAAAGTCCATTCATCCTGGTATTTATCCTTGCCTATGTCTGAGGTGTACCAGAGCAGACAACTACCCAAAATGAGCTGCAGCCATCAGAGAAATCCATATGATCAGCTGCAAGACTTCCTCTGTCTGGAAACTGCTTGGGGACAGAATGTATGAAAAACCTAGAATAACTATTTTGGCAAAGACAGAGGCAAATCCCTCCTAGATTTTATCTTTATAAAGACCCTTTATTCCTTTCTCCTTTATTGTTTCCTGTCTGGGCACGTCATATAATCAAGAACAATCACAAGTCCTTCAGGAAAAATTAAAAATAGGGAATGGGACATCACTACAAACAGAACAGTTTGTCAAGTTTGCAGCTGTTTTTTGAGGAGCTCTTGGGAAAGATACTCAAGCAGGGAAAGAAGGTTATTAGTTGGATGAACTAAGCAGCAAAATCCACTCTAAAATGCCATTTTTTTGCCATAAATATCCACCAGAATCCATGCCCTCAATGCTTTTCTCTTATTTCTTTGTAGTATTTATGGTCACTAGCCTGTATAGATCATCCTTTCACCATAAGAAGCAATTCTGAAAGGAAGGCTAAGACATAGCAAATCTGTGTGACTGTTCCACAGAGTATTCTTCACTGTGAATAGAGCTTCATGGTCTGTAAGCACCATAGAGCTGCCCAGGTCCACTTTGGATTCCTGTCTGCAATCCATGAGTCTCCTGTAGGAGTATGGCATGGCCACGGTGGGTAGCAGTGGGGGCCATGGGACAGGCTGGGGCAGGGACTTTCCCAGCAGCCTTGTCCCTCCGTGAGGAGCAGACCTGGGATAGGGATGATGACAGGGCACACTGAGTACTCCCACATATCATTGCGTACAAGAATTAGTTCAACACAGGATTTCTCAAAACCACTATGGGAGTCAAAACAAATGACCATATAATACTCAGGGAATAGAAATACACTCAGAAGTTTAAAATTAAGCAGGAAGAAAGACAATTCCAGCAACTCTTGAGTATCTTGCTCACTCTCTCCTGCATTAATGGCCTTGCAGCAGCAAGAGGATGGTCAGTCAGAGGATGGTGGGGAGGAGACTCTCACACTAAGCTTTGCACTGCAACAGCTGAGCCAAGAGAGCCCTGACAGAGGAGGTCTGCCCAAATGCACTGCAGGGTGTTGGGATGACAGACACCTGACACAGTTCCTATGTGGTAATTTATAAATAGAACAGAGAAAGCCCGTGATAAAGAGCCTGTTGCAAAGTAGAGAAACAGAAACTGCTATCAATATTATGGTAGAGGAGTGATTCACCAAGCAATCATTCAGATATACTGCTGCAACTTTTATCTCCTGAGAAAGTTTTCCATATTTCCTATTAGAACTGAGAGCTTATGAATAGAGGTGTGTTGCCTATTAAAATAAGGCACACAGTAAGCATAGTGTAGTGACTCCAGAAACGTTGTGTGGAAGGATCAAGTTATGTAGTTATGCTTATAATTTCAAGAAGTATCTCCGTTATTTAAGCCAAACTCATACCTTTGTCTATCATATCTCATAGCAGGCTCCTGGTAACTTGCCCTGGTTTTGCTGAAAGCCTTCCACAACATCCAGAGAGGTACTGCTGCCATGGCCCAGTGAGCTGCATATCCACTATGTGTGGAAGAACTACAGCTGACTGGACTTTCTCAACACAGGGATCAGAGAGTGTATTTAGATCACACTACTAGCACATGGCTTCACAATAGCAGAAAGTTCAATAAATGCCACTGGCCAAGTTGTGGCACTGGGTCTCATCCTTCCTGCCCAAAAATTGGAAAGGATACAGAACTTACAGCCAGTGAATTAAGGGCATAGATTTGGGGTTGGCCCAGAATAGCCTCATTAAATATATTTCATCCTGTTTCTAACATTGTTAATCTGTTTTAAAGTGCTATGAAATTTGAAGGCATACATAAAAATAAAATTCTACTGAAAACATATCCACTAACACAGACCACAGTGACATCTCTAAGGCTTTTGCATCATTTCAGCAGTACTGTTTATCACCTGTATATACTAGGCAATTTATTTTTCAGCTTTGGATAGTTAAGGAATAATAAAACAGAAATCATCTTTATAAGGTAACAATCCTGCTGCAGATCTCAAGTGCAGCATCCACAAGGACATGACTCATTGCTATCAGTAAAATATTAGATGACTCTGAAATGGCATTAATTTCACCTTTCCTTGCTTCTCCTGTTGTGCATGACACTTCCTGATGCTGAGTTCAGATGCAGAGCTGAGAAGCTCAGAAATAACCGAGGGTCAAAGACTACTGTTCAGCTTGAGAACAGAAGGGGTGATATTGCTAATGTTTAATGTTTTCTAAATTGGAAATGAAAAACGAAAAAGAGCTCAACATGTGTCGAAACTGAACAGTGAAAGAGGGAGGGATAAAAGAACTGATTAAATTTTGACAGAATAGCAATAAAGGAAACTTAGGAACTGGCTTTGAGGATCTGAACACAGCTGGTGACAAGAATGAGATGTGTCAAAGAAAGATGGCAAGGAAAGTCACATTGCATCTAAAAAGTAGTACTGGGAAGACTCCCAGTTCCTTTCTCTGTTGCAGTGAAGCAGTACATTTGATAAGGTAGATTAAGTAATAGCAACCCAAGAGCAGCAATTAGTATCTGTTGATGGTGCTCCCTGCAGACAGTAACCATTTAAGAGTTTAACCAAGGAGTAGAGGCTTTTAAGGTGCTTTAGATGACCTGCTGGAAACAAGGGAAATGCCGGATCATCAACCTCTGTAATCGCCTCATCTTCCCCATTGCTCTGCTTCCCATATGTCCAGCTGATGTTCCCATGTGTGTTTTTCTATCCAGACTCTATCCTTTCAAGTAGACAAGTATGGTACGTAATAATATGGATCTCGGGACAATGTGGATCTCAGGACTTTCTAGCAGCACAGATTCAGAATAAATACCATTTTATTAAGAACTTGGGAGTATTTATGATGGTAAATGTTTCAGGCATCCATGATCTTATGAATGAAAGTTCAGGTTCAGTGCCAGTTATTCCAAGGGGATTACAGAAAATTTGCATCTTTATCTGCTGTAGTTGGCTTAGATGGCAAAACTATCACCTTAAATTAGAAAAGATTTTGCTAATAGGAGAACAGTAGGGTAGAATGTTTTGTCACTGTTATGGGTGAAGTCATTGATTCTTTCGTTGAACTGAAAATAAAGGAATTACCTAGAAAATTCCCTCCAGAGTGATTTCTCTGTGTGTGTGTTGTTAGTTTAAGCAATACACATTGTTCAGAGCCAAAGGCACAAGACAAGAAGCTCACCAACTTCATGAGATGAGAAGAAAAGTGGTCATGGGTTGATGATGCAACAATTCAGCATTCAGCCAAGACAACCTGACAAGGTGACTACAGACACCTTGAGATTCAACACCATCGATATAGATTCTGAAATCTCAGAGCCAGGCTTCCAGAAGTGCTAAACCAGCTGCATAACTCTTTTTGTGTCTCAAAATCTCCCATTGTCACTTCATTTTGTTAGCATTATTTTTATGTTATTTGTTCTTTCTAGACCTTTACTCCCTGATTTTCTATAGGTAGTGAAATTACTAAAGCTTTTCATCTGATTTTCTCTTTGCTGTCTACAGTGGAGTTTTGTTTTAGAAAATAATACATCTGTTGCCCCAGTAAAAGTTCCATAATTCTCCATTTACCCATACAGTTTTGCTCATTCTTTTATGTTTTTCTGCTCATCAGTATGCACACCATCTGTGCCTCTACTACAACGTTCTTACATGGCCTCCAGACTTACTTAGTGGTTTTAAAGTTTTATTACTTTGCCCTTCAGTCTCATGTTAATAATTTTGCTCACTGCTTTAAAAATCTGCCCTTTCAAATCTTGCTGTTAGCATGTCAGCCACAGAGAAATTCAGCTTCCTCACCTCAACATCACATCAAACCTCACTGTGTGGTGGTACCTGGCAAGCACTGGAAATACTGTAATAACAAGAACTAAACTCAGCGGTTCTATTCCAAAGGATACACATTTATTAATTACAGAAGAACAGGACAGCATTCAAAGAACACAGGGGAAGAGCTATTACGAGTGAGTATAAACAAAGAAATGCTTTTAAAATTAATTTGGTCACTTTTTCTAATTTAATTATTGAGACATCTCAGACAGCACCTACAGCTGATGCATGTGATGCCGGCTGTAAATACATTCTCACAGTAGTGCTAAAGCCCCTCAGTCTTTAATAATGTGTATTGTGAATCCTGCTAATTGACCCTCAAATTTAAACTCTGCCCTGATCAGCTGGGGAGATTTTGGACACTGGAAACTCTTGCAGACAGATTTCGTGGAGCACTAGGGCTGAGAAGGGCTGGACAATACTATTTCCTCAAAACCAGAAATGTTTAGCAGCAAAGCTGGTCACTTACTGGCTGTGGGAGGAAAGGAGACTTTCTGATTAAGGCACTGAGCAGATGAAAGTGTAAACCCCAGCTCTGCTAGAGGTTGTGTGTATATCCCTGGGCAAGTCACATCACCTTTCTGTGATTTGTGTCTGCAGCTACAGAAAGAGAATCATTATTTTTCCATCCCCAAGCATCTCTGAGTGCGAGAGCTCCTTTGGAGTTGGACTTTTTCCAATTCTGTGTTTGTATGAGACCTAATACAAGAGCATTTTATCTAACTGAGATTCCAGATGTTCTGTGGAATAGACCATTAAGGCTTCTACTTAACACATAGTGTGAAAAAGAAAAACAGCAAATATCTTGCAATTTTTTTGGTTTTAGTGTAAGCTAGGAATAATGTACTCTGGAATATCTGGATTTATAAATTTGCCGTTATAAAGGCACAAATGAAAACACAATCATGACTTAACCATTCTGAAAGATTTTACTATCTAGGTATGATTTTTTTATTGCTGTTTTCATGTTCACGGAACATGAAAAAGAAAGCAACAGATACTTCATTTTCAAGCTGATAAACACATTAACATTTATCATGGAAACATCAGCAAACAGACCACTTCTTTTGTACTCTATCAGCACTCTTGAGGGAGAGCACAGCGGAGGACTTGCTTGCAAAGTTATTCTCACTGACAACTGAGTTTCTTTGAAATGCCTTATTTCAGATTAAATGTGATTATATTTTGCTATCTTCAAAATACTCTTCATTGTTTTCATTTAAAGAAAAAATAACTAAGCTCTTTCCAGACTATAAATAAATAAATAAACAGGATTTTATGTGCTTTTCATCCAATTTCATCTGTTCAATTTTCATTATCACAGTTCCAGTGTGTTACTAGCTCTTTTCCCTCAAAAATAATGAAAACCTAATTTGAAGCAGTTGTTATTAGTATAAAAAACATTTGTAAAATCAAGGCCTTCAGCAAGGATTATTTTAAATTCAAATTTAGTTACTTATCAGAAGTACAGCAGTTGACTGCAAGGTAAATAAATATATGCATAAAAATTTGGAACAAAGCAATTCCAGTGTGGCTTTATGGCACCAAAAAGACAGCGTAATCCTAAATTTTCAAATACTCAGATTAAGTTGAGGTTGTATTTACAAGCAGTATGAATGTTGGAAAAATTGTGACACAAACAGCAAAATAATTTTAAAATCATTACTAATTACAAATGTTTTGGAAATATACACTCTGGTTTTTAAATATACATGGGCCAATGCCGTAGAAATTACACAATGAAACACTGTTGAAAATGTGGCCAGATCACAGTGACTGAAGGAATTAACAGTAATAATTAAAGAAATTTTAGAATGCTATCCATCAAGACATGTTGGTTTGCTTTTTCTTAATCCAGAAATTACTGTCTGTTCTGTCCTATAAATTTTTTTTTACATAAATTATGAATTTACAAGAAACTTTATCAGAACCTGATGAACACTGGAATTTTTGTTCATCTCTTTATGCTGTTCTCTTTCAGACCACTTGAGAATGCTCACTCTGACTAACAAGCAAATGGCACACTCTTAGGGCATTGTTGTGACCTAAATTTCTGAGAAAACCAGGAGGTTTTCCAATAGACATGATGAAATACATAATTTTTTAATGGTATATATGCAAGCAAGCATCAGACTGATAGTTACAGATGGAATTATCTACTCTTGAAAACAAATCTGAAACTGTTCAGGTGTGAAATGCATCAGCTATTGTGGAAAAACAGCCTGTATAGCTCAGCATTGCATTAAGGGCAGCTTTTCTCAGATCCTAAATAATAACAATCCATTTGCTGAGCTCTGTCTGAATTATAGTTGCTTTCAAATGGACAATAATATTTGTTGATTTTTCATTTCTCTAAACTGTATTTTCCAAAATTACTTCAAGCTGCCAGCATGGTACACTGCCATTAAATTAGATTAAATGGTCTCCCTGCTTTTCCAAGGACCTGAACCTTGGAAAATATCAGTCTGGTCTCCCACCCATACATTCTCATCCTGTTTCCCTCATCCACGTAGGATGTGCTTCAGGTCAGGCCAGCTTCTGTGAGCAGTCAAACAGGCATGTGTCTTCTGAATGAATTCCTTCATCAGGAGTGGAATGGTTAGTGTGCTAGCATTTTCAAATTCTATAGTCTAGATTTCAATTAAGAAGTCATGTCTTGCCACATACAGTCGGCACCAAGGACTGGTCAGCGTAACTGAAGGAGTATTAAATAGCCCTGTGATAAGGTCACAATTTATTCTGTAATGAGAATACACAAATTCTTTGAGCTTTAGGACTGACCATCTGGGTGCCTATGTAAGTGATGTTGTTTAGGGTATGACTCCAGTGAAAAACAGACAATGTGGAGTCTCTGTGTGCATTACTAAAAAAAAGAAAAAAATGTAACAGAAAAAAGCCCCAAAGCCAAAATAGCCAAAGCATGCAAGAACATAAGGACTTTTACAAAAATAGGGTATTTTTATGAAAATATAAATTCATAAAGCTCAGCCTGACTTTACTATGTCTTGCTGAATTTGTTTATTTAAAATATAAAGCAAAGTTATTCTTGTGATCAAAGACATAATGAAGCATCCTGGAGCCTGTCACTAGAACCAACAACTTCTGGGGTAAAGCTGTGACTCATCCTTCTTATCGTTCCTATATATTGGAATATAAGAAAAAGAAATCCCTGAAGTCTCTTTTACAAACTTTGCTGCAACTTACATGAAGTGAGGAAGTACTGAGCACATGTTCTTTGCTATGGCACCTGGCCTTTCATTGCTGGCAGGTCAGATCTGCCCTGGATGAGCTCTGTTATACTCCAACACCAGGATACTGTGAGTATACCATGGCTTCTCTCTGGAAATACAACCCAAGATTACAAGAGGAAGAGATGTGCACTCATCTGTCTTTCCTCCCCTATACAGATGTAATTCAGCATGCACCAGAGCCTGGGATTACAGATGCAACCACTAGTTTCTCCAAATATCCTCCTGAGCCTCTTCCCTTGTCTTATGTTTAGATTACAAGCTCTTAGGTTTGGAAATGTCCTCATGTTAGTGTGCAGAGATAACACTGATGGGTCTAATTACTGCAACTTTCCTGATCAAATCTTCCTAATTTTTTCTGGATTAGATGAAATTGCTCAAGAAGAAACAGAGACAATCCTCTGGGCCCTAAAACCCTTCTGCATTGCTATGGGCTCTGTCTGAGTAAAGTGCTGGTGGTCAGACACCTTGCTGGGTGTTCTTGGTTTTAAAGCACAATTACCACTTCTGAAATATAATGCAGCTTTCTGAAATTGCCTGCCAAGGACAAAATAAGGTCATACAAAATCATATTACCAAAGCTTTATTTTTATCTAACGTTTATTTTCCAATAAAAATTTCTCTGAAACATTACTCTTTCTCCAATTGAAGCATCTTGAAAGATACTTTCGACATAAATGGGAGCTGCTTCCGCACTGCCAGAGGTGCATTTTAGCTGGCATTGAGTGGCTTTTGTTATCTATGAATTTGCTCTCTCTCTGTTGAAGAGATTTCTGTTCTTTACAGGGCTATCTGTGTAACTCAGAATAATTACAAATTCAGCAGCATTCTTAAGATGAAATTAGTTTTTGAATGATTCTGCCAGGACAGCAAACTAAAATTCTATACGAAATTTTATATTTAATTTTAATGTTTGATTTTTTAGACTACTTATTAAACTCATTACCATAAATTAATTATGCTGACACACAACACAGTGCTTCAGTCCTTGTAAAAGTGACTAATTAGGTATGTAATACCTTGATAAACCATCAAAACATTCTTAAAATGGCTATTAAAAAAGGAGGTTCCGTGTTCATTTTTCCTTTATTTCACAGGCTGTGTATGGTGGGCTTCCTGACTAGCCAGGAGTAAATTAGAGAAAATAGAAGGTAGCAAAACTCAATAAATAGTTTAGCAGGCATGATATATAAAGTTGCAAAAAAAAGGAGTGTTATCTGTACAGCTCAGAGAAAAATAAAAAGGAGCAGATATGATAAATGTGTCTAGCTACTTCAGGAGAATGTAAAACATGGGGAGAAATTACATCAAATGATAAGAGCAATATAATAAGGAGCAATGGGCTGAAACTTGAAGAAAGAAAACTAATTTATGTTAGACATAAGGAATAAAAATGCCAACAGCAAGGATAATTATACAATGGAAAGGTTTGCCAAGAGGGGTAATTGGGGGACCACTATTAGGAAATACTCCAGAGCAGACTAGATAAAAGGCACAGATTTAACACTGAGCATAAATCCTGCCCTCGTGCAGAGTGATAGTAACCCTCCTGAAGCTACCATCTCACTGATTGTCACCAAAAAAAAAAAAAAGGTACATATGAACGTGGTTTAGCTGAGCTCTGATTTAGCAATTTTTAGAGAGTGATTTGCAGAGCTGAATTCCTCCCTCCCAGAGTGCCATAAGAGAGAAATGAAGACTGACAAAGCTAAGCATGGAAACTTGACAGAGAATGTCAGACAGAAATGAGGAGAAACAAAATTCAGAGGAAGCAAATATATCTTCCACAGCCATATGCTTCAGTCATAGTCACTGCCTGAATCATCCTGCAGACATGGCTTCGTGCACAGACACCTGTTCTGATCTTTGGGAGCACATACGGGGACATGTGTGTGTGTCCCAGCACAGAGGCTTCCAGAACAACAGCCCAGCAGCTTCACCACTGTAACAAAGCCCTGAGCAACACTTCCAAATATGCATTAATTACTGAATGTGTACTTAGCTAAGGCAAGCTGTAATTCCATCTCATTTCTATTTTTTTTAGCCAAAATCACCCTGGCACTACACAGAGAGTATTAAGAGCTTTTCTAGGGTGTGGAATATACAGTAGGTCTATTATAAGCTCGTCATAATTCATGAGCAATTCTACTCCCCATCTTAATCTGTGATCTAATTTGGGATCTAATTTTCTTCCACCCTTATCCCATCTCCCCCTACATTATCCTCCAAATAATATATGCTCACAGAATACCAGAATAGAAATAGAAGTCTATAAATCTTTCAGAATCATTTATAGAGCTTCTCTGCACTGTGGCATGCATTCAGCTGACAGCTGCTGCATGCCTTTGTGTTCTCATTCATTAGACATTGCTGTCTGGAATAACATCAGCATAGTGGAATTCTTTATATCCTAATTATCCTTCTGCTCTTTCACTTGCTTCACAAGGTAGATACTTTGTAGGTATATTAGGAAGAATGTCTGAGGTATTGCTCTGGTTAACCAGTAACACATCAAATGTTCTGCAGAACCTTCTCACAATTAAAAAAAAAAAAAAAAAAAAGAAGGAGAAGAAGAAGAAAGATCTGAGCAGTAGGTTAGGGTGGGTCACTTTGTTTAAGGAAGGAATTAATAATAGACATTCAGAGGCACAATTCAAGTAAGTGAAATAATGGCCTTCCTCTGACCCTCATTATTTAAAGAATTTCAGGTATTTTCTAACAAAAATAAAATTTAAAAAAAAGAGCAAGGTCAACTGGGCAACATAAAAGGGCTGTGGTTCTAAGCCAACACAAACTGGGAGAAGAAAACAGCTTTGTTAGTTTAACAATGCTGATTTGTCAGCTATGACACAAGTTTCAAAAGTACTGATGAAAATGTTATAGTTTTGAGAAGACCACCTTCACATAAACTTCAATGCCTTGCCTTTATCTAAACACCAAGGACATCACTATGTGATTTCTGGTAGTGAATGAGAGACATAAGTCATCTAAAAGAAAGGTCGGCTTCCAAAGGGTCAGAGATGCATTGGGCAGAAATATCTGGTGCACTTCATTTTTCATTTCTCCAATTTACTAACTAAAAATCCACCTTGAATAAACTGTCAGTTAACGATATTAAAATATGACAGAATTTCTCAAGTGATGATTTATTAAAACATCCACATGTTATGCCATCTGATTTTTACAGTTCCAGGTCTACTCAGGATCTTATTAATATATGTTGTGTTTATTAGCAAATTTCTGATAAAACAACTGTGTTTTCAGTCTTAAAGAGTTGTGACTTCTGCAGCAAAGCAAGTGAAGAATTTTTTTTTCTTTGCTACCTGTTAATGGGTACCATTTCCTTCATTTCATATCTTCAGAACCTGCTGGTCCTGAGACTGACTGTATCTATATCCCTGGGGAAGATAAAACAAAGATGACACAGGGTATATAACAATGGACTCAAATGGAAGCAGGACGATATACTGCCTCAGCACATTGAACAAAGATTAAAGCTGATGCTTGTTATAGTCTTATAAGTAAAAACACCACCTGACTCGCCTCTCTTAAAGTCTGCCATTTGCCTCAATAACTCTTCATTTAAGGGCCAGGGTTAAATTGTATTTTCACAGAAAGTTTCCTAAGCTGTGGCAGGGCTAGAAGGCAGAGGGCAGAAGAAATAAAAAGCAAGACTTATTAAATACAGTGAGCGAGCTATGCACATGCACAGCAGCTCAGGGCACTTCACACTCACAACTGTTATTTAACAGAGAATTGGCAGAAAGGAGATGAGACTTACACATTGGGTAGAAAAGGATTTAGTCATGCATGTGGTTAACCACTTGGAGCTGAGTGACAGAGTAGGGAAGGCACTCACTACAGCAAACAGTTGAGTTGGCATCAAAGCTGTATGGACGCCTTTAATGTCTTTTTTCAGGCACTGAAACAGTAAGGCTCAAAGGGGGATGTACAGATCACAGAATGACCAAAGTCACACCCACATGGCATGTGCATAACCATAATGCTAGTTGGACTGTGTGCTCAGAAAATTACTGCATCAAATACTTTGTTAAGAAATACATAACCAGTTCTGCAGAGCAGATAGCCCAGCACCGAATGCACATCAGGCTTAAACTGGCATGCATCTACAGGCAAGGAGGACCTTTTCTTAGTTCAGCTTTACAAAACTGCTTCTTTTTTTGACCACTGGAATGATAACCTTCTCACTCACCACGATTCCTCCATATATGCAATGACTATGCCTACACTGTCATCTTGCTCAGCCTTATGAGAGCAGACTACCAAGCCAAAGAGCAAAATCTAGGGCTGCTGCATGGCATCCTCACAGGAGATGATTAGTAGCTTTACTGCAGGCTAGCTCTAGTCCAGCCCTGTGGAACAAACACCCTCTATTGGCCGGAGCACAGTGCATGAACTCCTGGAGTACATCTTCCTGTTTCATTTCAACTCAAAGGAACCCAGTTCATGTGAAGAGCCAGCTCTGTCATACAAGCAAAAGCACACCAGGTGGGGATGGTCGTGATGGCAGTGGTAGGTAATAGCAGTCACCAGGAATCTGGCAGTTTTCCAGTGCTATTCCTACAAACTGCTTTAAGACCTTCTGGAAAAACATTAGCCACTCTACATACTATGTATTTTTCTTCTATTTCTTTTGTATTGTGGAAGAAAGAAATCCAGATAAGAGTCATAACACCATTTTATAGGGCCTCATGCAACACTAATTCAATACATTATCACATATAATGTGTGTATATACACAGGTACACATTATGGATCGCTGCACTAATGTACTTATGGGTGGATTTATGTCACCAAACTGAAGCCCTAGAGTGTCAGGTAGCTAGTCCTGGTGAGCCACCTAGGCTGTACTAGTGCAGAGGAAAAGAATCACTGCAAGAAATATGTTCAATCCATTATAAAATGCTTGTCTAAGACAGGTACATTAAAACATCCTCCAGAAATGCATTTTTCACTAATTAACTATAGAAGCTGTCTTTCAATGTTCTTTTTTCTAGAAGTAGGTGATACTTCAGTTCAGGGAAAAATGGTTTATCATTATTTAAGAAGTGTCACACTCATAGATGACTGCCATTTAGTGGGGTATACCATCACCTAGGCTTAACTTTGTGTCAGAGCCTGAAAATGCATTGACTGTACTAAGCAGAAACATTTCTTTTTTACTGTGGAAACAGCAAATATATTACTAAAAACTAAGGTACTAGTATCTTTTCTCAGAATACTGCATCCACCAGGCTTTATAATAACAGAACTGGCTTCCCTGAAACCCACTGTTTCTGCAGTGAAAATAGTCTGTTTTCAGAATGTTAACACATGCCTTAGATGTAGATTATTTTAGCATTCCCCCTCATGCAGTTGCCAAACCCTCTGGCCAAAAGCACTGAGACATCAAAGGTCATTTGGGCCAATGATTACTTTTGTCAGCTGGGTAATTTCTTTCACTTGGCTAATTAATCATGCTCTGCATATTTCTCAGCCTTCAGCTTGTCTCAGGGAAACAGTATGTGTCATTACTGGTACTGAGTTTATTAAAGACACAGTAAATATTGGACATTGCATAATTGACTGAATGGATATGGATAATGGAAATATTTCTCTTTTCTTGCAATTCAGATATTACATAGTGGGGCATACAAAAGGACAGGTAGATAAATCTGAAATTCAGGCAGTTTAAATCCTAACATCTTGTAAGATTATAATTTGATTTATAAAAATTTTGCAAAATTGTCCTCTTAGTATGCTGTGCAGTTAATTTTCATACCATAATTTAAGCTAGGAAATAAATATATTTTGAAACATGAAAGACTGAAAATCCAAAGATGTTGAGAACATAACTACAAGCCAAATGTTTAAAATTGTGACAGTATTTTTGAAATAAATTTGATCTATTCCACCTAGGATAAACATATTATTTAGCAAATGTTAAAAATATGCAAATATTTTACTTGAAAGACTGTGACTATGCTGTGATTTTATAGTTGGCAATATCAGGAGTTGCCTTCTCACAAAAATGTACTGACACCTGGACTAATATAAGATTTTGAAAATTAGAAGAATTACTTAGGTTAATCAGTTGGAAATAACTTCTTCCCCTCTCAACCCACATGACTGAGTAGTAAGTGAATGCACCATCTCTGCAGAAAGAGAAGCAGCTTGCAACAAAAGGCTGCGAGGACTTGAGAACATCTTTCCTGAAGGAACTGTTCCCAAGGATGCTTGAGGTAACTCAGGAAATTAAATTGAATATGGAAAATTTATACTCTTGTCTCTCACTCAAACGTTGCAAGAGTGATTTAAAAACCTGCACTTTCTTGCCCTTAAAACCTCCTGCCTGATGAATACTGTGGCAAAGTCAAATGCAGAACAGTCTCACGCAGGAAGGAGGGAGAAATCCAAGACCAGACCAAGGATGAGTCCCATGTGATGTGACACTGTGGGGAGTCCATGGGAGCAGGGGAAAGGTGAGCCCTCGTTGGAGGAGGAGACTGAGGCATCTCAGGAGACAGGAATGGGGAAAGGAAATTTTGAAGAAGGCAGGGAAGAGGTGATGATGCCAGAGAGAAACAGAGGAAGACATTCCGAGCAGAACATATGCCCAGAGCTTGAAACAGAAAACAGGACTCCAGTTTTAGGTTTCTCTGCTATCAGCTGATAACTGTGAAACCTGCTGTAAAGCATCTTGCCCCTAGCTGAGTATTGCTCTGCTGAGAAGGGAATAATGCTTCTATCCAAAACTCAGTCAGCTCAAAGGTCTAGGTCTCTGGAACAGAGGCACAGACTGCAGTAGACAGATGATTGTTTCTTGTTTGTTTGTTTCTTTTTATAAATTGACAATATATGTCTTAATTTTCTACTGCTAGCTGTGGATGTTGCAGATATGTTTATCTTTATTTATGTGTGGCACATTATTTCATTTTTTTCCAAAGGAACCCAACTGCACTAATAGCAATAGATGATTCTTTAACTGAATCAACTATTTTGAAGAGATATTTATGTATTTATTTTTGTATGCTCTGTGTGCATTTTTATGTTTTTATATATTATATATTTATCTTTTCTGTTTAACAGTGGCCTTGTGTCTTATTTTACTGCATGTTATTAATTCTCTGCCATGAAAATAAAGCATTATTAAATTCCTCACAGGGTTTACTATAGCTATCTGCATTAATGTAACTCAGTGCTTGATAGTTATTTTCTTCACATCATCACAGTGGTGGCTGAGATGAGAAGGAACCAAATCCCATTCTACAGAAAGCTCCAGAATGATTCATGTCAAAAACCTGACAATAATTTTCCTTATGTCATTTGAAAGCCTTTGACTTGGTAGTTTTGATAATCTATTTCTATATAGCAACTAATGCATTCAGAGCAGTCACAAAAGCATATATGCAGAGTCAAGCCAAATTGGTGGTTTGCTTCTGGGAGGCAGTGGAGCCAAGATGGGTCTGCTTTCCCACAGGGACAGAAGAAGCCAGGGGAAGAGGCAGAGCCATGAGTGTGGCATCAGAGGACTGAAAGAAAAACATTTTCCTTTCTGGAAGCACCAGAATTCAATGGATTCTGGAGAACCAGGTTTTCTGCTCCTGCTGCAACCACAGGTATGGCAAAAGACATAGAAACAACTGATATTTCCAAGAAGAGTTTACTTCTTTGTAGCCACACAGCACTCTAAATCCCCAAAGTCTCATGGTCACAGCAGTTGGCCTGTCTTTGCAGGACCTTGACCAAGGCAGAACAATCAGTGGAGCATGGACACTCTGCAATTTTCCTTTTTTCCCATCTCTTACACTGCTGATCTGATCTACTGCCTTTTTCTGTTTTCTTGAAGCCAACCCTCGATACGCTACTGAGAGAACAATGTACTGAGTTCATTGTAATTTGTCAAGTCTTCTGTCAGCTTTCTTTTGCTCGGTATTAGAACGTAGTCATTTCAAAAGACAATCAGCACTTACTTCGTTAGTGCATCAGCAAGTCAAGTTTTTCTCTGCCTTATAATATTAGCTGATAAAATAGGTGTTCCAAATACCTCAGTCCAATTGCTCCCTTTAAAAGACAACAGTAATGGTCAGTCAGCTTTCATTATCTGAAGTGCTGATTTTTCAGTCCTGATAAATAATTTTCTTTACCTTCTTGCTTAAAAATCTCAGCTTGGAACATTATATAAATTCATTTGTTGTTTTTCTGCTTTTAAATAATCCAGTTAAAAGCCTTTTTGCCCAGAGATAAATGCCGTTCAAAGCCACAGGGGTGGCTATAAAAAAAGCTGTCAGAGGGTACAAAGAAAACTGTTCATCTACCGTATATAAAGACATGAAACAGAAAAGTCAAGAGAGAGTAGTAGGGAAAGGTCAAGGAAACTTCAGAGGAGTCAGATTAGAATGAGCCAGAGGGAAACAAGGTGGGGTGGGTGAGACTAGGACAGCTTTTCAAAGGAGAATGCACAGAGAATGTCTTCATATTTCTGATAGACATATTTTGTTCAGATTAGTAGCCCTCCCTTATACTTATAGGCCACTGGCTTTTTCCAGGAGTGTCTCAAGGACAGGTTATTAATTATTTTTCTTCTCAAAGTGACACTTTTGAAATAGTGAATTCTATAGAGACAATAGAGCAAAGAATCCTCATTTTAGCATGTTTGAGTTTAAATCAGTAAGACTCAGTTGGTTTAGATAGCAAAATAATACTTCTATCACTCTTGTGAATTTACAGAGATAATTCAAGTAAGTGCATTAAAGAAAATGGTAAGCTTGTTTGTTCATGGAGAGAGGAAATGGCAGCCATCATTAAGCAAACACAAGGAAAACAGGGAATCAAGCAGTGAGCAGAAAAAGAGTAGCAGGAGTATAAGGAGAAAAGGCAGTGGATGGAAATATTCGGCAGTTCCTCTGAAATATGTAAGAAGATTCAATCTGCTTTTGGTGTTAGTCTGCTAGTTATCTTCAGTGATAGCTGCTAGCTAAACTCCTGCCAAACTATTAGAGTTTCTGTCTTTAACAGGAGACATGCCTCCCAGTTTGTTAGCAGTTTACAATTTACTGGACACAAAAAAAAGTGACAGACAAGTCTAGAATTTGGGCTTCCCCTTCTTCTTCTGGGTACCTGAAGGAGCAGAAACAGTGATGGATTTGCCTGGATATGACAAACACCTTGTGACAGGCAACACAGTGAAGTGGCTACAGTCTCAGTACCAAGTAATGCATATGCAGGGACCAAAAAGAGCAGATACCTTTCCAGTTATGCCTCCTTATGGAAAAGGTTACCTGTCACTGCATTATTAGGAGTCCTTCAATGCAACTATTCATATCAATCAATCCCTTGAGATCTGCTTGTGGTGTAGAAATCCCTTGCTTTAGTCCTGTCCCATGCACATCTACTTAGGGCAGGCAGGCTTTGCAGTTTTGTCTGTGCAGCATTAAGGGTTGTATTTGCAGCAGGAAGTTTCAGTCCGTTTTCCTAAACTATGGTCAAGACAGATACCTGCAGAGCCTGCTGTAGAGCTGAGTGTATGCTCAGTGCAAATGGAATGCTGCAAGATTTTTACAAGTCTCTAAAGAGTTCTGCTGAGCATGTGAGAACATGGTTTTTGAAAGGCTTTATAAGGTGGTCAAATCAATGTAAATAATCAAGCAGAAGTAATGGCCACCTTTATGTCCTCAATGTTAGTCGCCTGAGAAAATTGAAATCCATTGCCTAAAAAAACAGAAAATAGAGCTCTTCAAAGAAACAACTGGAGATGCTGTAGCTTAGGCAAGCCATCTCTTTTTCTATCTTTAGTCTTGAAAACATTATGAAATGTTAACTGGAAGCTTTACGGCTGTCTTTGGGGAGAGATAAAAGGAAAGCATGCAGTCCCCAAATTACCACAGCATGCTGCTTCCCTTGCTGCTGTCTGGTGTTAAATTTTAGCCAGCACTGTTTACTGAGGTGCCACACTGCAGAGAACGAAGACAACTCTTCCTTGTCCAATTTACTTGCTAGCTTGACATCTTCAGTGAAACCCTGATCAAACATAAGCTGCTGCTTGAAGTAGGACACATTTGTCTACTTTCTTTTTTTTTTTGTATGTGTGTGTGTAAATGTATTCCTTAATCAATTCACCTATTTGATTATCAATTGAAAGATATTTCTTGTTTTTCTTAAAGAAACATTCAAGTCTTCATGGTACTGTAAGGTTTGTGCATTTTTTAAGTGGGATTTTTTTTTAAAAACAAAAGAATTCCACACTAAATTGGACAGGAAGAAAGGGCTTTAGTGCACTGAATCAAGAAGAGCAATTTTATTAAAACTGTATGAGCAATCTGATGCAAAAGGTAAGGAAAACATGGCCCATCCCGATCTTTAAAGGTTTAACGGGATTTTCATTTCTAATATTGCATTAAAGAAGAACTCATTTTTCTGTTTGTGGCTCAGGATGCACAAAGTAAACATGTCCTTTGGAGAAAAAATAATGTCTTCAGTACAAACTGTGAGTCATGGCTGGCTTGAGAAGGGAACAAGTGAGGGAGCAGTGCCATCTACAGGCTATATCTCTGTATCCCTCCACAGGATAGTTATCATCTGTATATCATCTCTATCTCCTTCAGGCACAGACAAGTACAAATAAAACAGGGTGTCTCAACAATCTGCTATATGTATTTGAATACCTGTTGGGGATGAGCAGAATAAATTTTATGTTTTCCATTATTTCTTCTGGTTGTAGGCTCTTTCTAGCGTGCCCAACAGAAGAAGGGAGAGTATTTTACTTTGGAATTGAAATCTCTGCAGGGCTGCACAGCACTCTGCAAGGAAGAGTTTCCAATATCGAAAGGAAAATCATTCTTTCCATAACAAAATTTAAAAAAATAAATCTTAAAGGTTGAGGAGACTTGAGATGAGTAATGTGTATCCATGACTTCCTACCAGGAGACAAAATGTCTCTGGTAGATACCAAAACAATGATTATGAAGAATTTATTTTTTTAAAAAAAAACCAGACTGATTTGTTGAATTTAGTGCCAGATCTTATTATGCAGCCAGGGTTTATAAGGGTTGGTAAAGGAGTTAACCCACAGCACAGATGGGAACAGCTGGCCCTTATATGCTATGAAAAGGATGCCATTTTTTCAAGAAACTTCATAAATTTCTGAGCTCCTTTGTGAGTTTTTGTGCACTGGTTCTTGTATTTGTTCTCTGGACATCTGCATTTGCTACTAATAGGGACAAGATAACCAAGTACAGTGGACTTTCTCCTCACTCAGTGCGTCCATTGCACTTCTATTTATAGAAAAAGCTGATCATGCTTGCAGGAACTAATCCTAATACAACACTAAAATCTCAAATGCAGAGGAATAAAAAAAGACTAATGAAGGTTCAGCAAACCATTGCCAATGTTAAATAATGGCCTATGCATGGACCTTTCCCTACTGGAACCCATGCAGAAACAAACATTTTGTCTTGCTAGATGTTTCCAAAAAAAAAAAAAAAACTTTAGGCATGCAGGCTGAGAGGTTGAAAAGCCTGCTGCAGTAGAAGATATCACAGAATGAGTAAATGAATCTTGTCACTCTGAAGGAATTGATAAAAGTTATTGCATAAGTGGGCCTATTATCTCTTTTTGGGAGGAACCCAAATAGATGTTTTCCTAGATTTGACCCAGCTGTTTAAACTTGTGAGGAGTTTATAATTGGCAGAAATGTAGAAAACCTGTCTCATTAAAAGTTGTTGGGTAAGAAATATGTATTTCTTTCATTTCATTTCATGCCCAAAACCAAATTATCATTGTTACTCATGAAATTTATCTACACATCTACTCTTAAAAATTACTTTCTATTTTTGTCTTATTCAGTTCAGGATTTTTCCTTATTATGAGCAAACATGGGTGTGCTGCCCACCACCAGTGTTTTCCACTTTCTTTTGCTTCTTACTATCACATTTTCATTTGGCCTTTAGAATGGCAGCAGTCTTGAAGTGGTTAGTGAACACCAGATAAGCTGCATGATATTCACATGGTACCAGTCTGAAGCTATTCTTTTTTCTGCCTTCAAAGGAATGGGAGACCTGATACCCTCCATTTAAAATGTGTTTATTTAAAGACTGTCACATTCCCCCTGGAGTTCTCAAACTACTTCCCATCTTCTCAGATATAATCAGAGAAGGCTTGCAATGTTAATCTCTGTTCTCTTAATCAAAAGAATGCAAATTTTACTGCCCTATCACAGTTTGACATCAGCAGGACTGATTACTACTTAGGGACAAGGGTTACGCTAAGCCTGTTCTTCCAGGGTACAAATATTTTATAGCTTCACACTGTTTGTAAGATGCCATCCTATTTCCCTTCCTCATCATCATCATCACAGGTAATTATAGAATAGAATCATAGGATCATTTTGATTGGAAAAGATTTTTAAGACCATCAAGTTCAACCATTCTCCCAGCACTGCCAAATCCATCAATGAAACAGGTTCCTAAGTGACACATCCACAGCATTTTTAAATACCCCCTGAGATGGTGGCTCAACCACTTCCTGGGCAACCTATTCCAGTGCATGACAACCATTTCCTAGAAGAAATTTTTCTTAATATCTAATCTAAATATCCCTCAGTGCAACTTGAGGCCATTTCCTCTGCTTCTGTCTCTTGTCAATATAACCTTCTTTCAGATAGTTGCAGAGAATGGTAAGGTCTCCTCTGAGCCTCCTTTTCTCCAGGCTAAACACATTGAGCTCCCTCAGCTGCTCCTCATCAGACTTGTGCTCCAGACCCTTCCCCAGCTCCATTGTCCTTCCCTGAACACACCCCAGCACTTTGGAGTCTGTCTTGCAGTGAGGTACCCAAAATTGAACACAGGATTTGAGGTGTGGCCTCATCAGTGCTCAGTACAGGGGGACAGTCACTGCCCTGGTCCTGCTGGCCACACTGTGTCTGGTACAGGCAAGGATGCCATTGGCTTTTTTGGCCGCCTGGGCATACTGACAGCTCATGCTCAGCCAGCTGTTGGCCAGCACCCCCAGGTGCTTTTCCACTGGGCAGCTTTCCAGCCACTCTTCTCCAAGCCTGGAGTGTTGCCTGGGGTTGTTGTGACCCAAGAGCAGGACCCAGCACTTGGAGTTGTTGAGCCTCATACAATTGGCTTTGGCCCATTGATCCAACCTGTGCAAATCCCTCTTTAAGACTTCCTGCCCTTCAGCTGATTAACACTCCTGCCCAATGTGGTGTTGTTTGCAAGCTGACTGAGGGTGCCCTCAAACCCATCGCCCACATCAGTGATAAAAATATTAAACAGAACTGACCCCAACACTGAGCCCGGAGGAACACCCCTGGTGACTGGTCACCAGCTGGAGATAACTCCATTCCCCATCACTCTTTAGGCCTGGCCATCCAGCCATTTTTTTAACCCTGCAAACAGAGCACCTGTCCAAGACATGAACAGCCAATTTCTCCAGGACAATGCTGTGAGAGACAGTGTCAAAGACTTTACTGAAGTCCAGGTAGATAACATCCACAGCCTTTCCCTCACCAGCTAAGTGGGTCCCTTTGTCATAGAAGGAGGTCAGGTCAGTCAAGCAGGACCTGCCTTTCATTATCCTGTGCTCACTGGGCCTGATCACCTAGGTGTCCCTGCCCATGTCACATGATGGCACTTGGGATGATCTGCTCCATGTCCTTCCCTGGTGCCAAGGTCAGGCTGACAGGCCTGTAGTTTCCTGGATCCTCCTTAAAGCCCTTCTTGTAGATGGATATCACGTTAGCTCTCTTCCAGTAAACTGAGACCTCCCTGGTTAGGCAGAACTGATGATAAATCATGGAAAGCAGCTTGGTGAGCACTTTTGCCAGCTCCCTCAGTATACGTGGGTGGTTCCAATCTGACTCCATAGACTTGTGTGTGTGTGTCAGTGGTGTAGCGGGTCACTGGCCATTTCCTCTTAGCTTCCTTCTGCTCCCCTTCCATGTCTTCCAGCTCAGGGGGCTGGGTACCCAGAGAACAACTGATGTCATTAATAAAGACTGAGGCAAACAAGGCATGAATTATCTTATACTTTTCCTCAGCCTTTGTTACTCTGTTCCCCCTACCCCTGTATCAATAAAGGATGGAGCCTCTCCTTAGCTCTCCTTTGGTTTCTAAAGTATTAATAGAACAGTTTTATTGTCTTTTATGGCAGTAGGCAGACATTTCTGACTGAGGTTTGGCCCTTCTAATTTTATGCCTGCATAACCTCCCAACATCGTTGTAGTCCTTCTGAGTGGCCTGCCTCTCCTTCAAAAAGTCATAAACTCTCCTTTTAGCCCTGAGTTTCAGCTAAATCTCTGTTTAGTCAGGCCAGTTTTCTTCCCCTGTTCATGTTTGACTCAACATTATCATTAGATGGCACAGCAGGGGTACTGAATGACCATTTTTATTGCATAGACTATATATATCCTTTTTCCTACCAGTTTTATCCCTGCTAGGAACTTTAGAACAACTTGAAATTTAATGCAGGGTATTTTCTATTGTGAAATACATCTATCTGCTCTGGAAGTGGTAATCAATAAAGTTGATGTGTCACATTGTTTGCTGCATGCAGACTTGTTAAATTTTTCATGCATGTCTCTGGTTGCTTAAAAAAATAATGCTGCTTTTTCTGCCTATATTCTGTTTAGGACCATTTCTGCACTTCCTGCTGCTGTTTTTAATACTATTAACATATTTCCTAGATGGTATGAATGGAAGCATAGCAACCATTGTGGATGGGAACACTAACTGAAAACAGCTAAAACATGGAGATATGCAAGAGAATCAACTATTCAGAAATCAGACTGTGGAGCCAGAAGTAGATGACCACCAGTCTGCTGCATTTGACTTAAGTTCAGTGGTTTTTTTCAGTATTACTTTGACCCTTTGAAGTACTATTTACAGCATTACAAGTAGTCAGTATTATGCAGAGGTAAATACTAGAACTGACAGTAAATAACTTGTGTAAACTCAGGTTTTTATTGTTGAATCAGGGATATGTTACAGTGTAGTGCAGGAATAAAAATCTGAGATATAAACAGAAGCTGTAAATGTAATGTAAACTATTTTCAAGATGAAAAATATGTCAGTCACTTTCAGATACAATAAAACGTACTTTATGGAAGAGATTTTTACTTATCTACTCATCACTGACTCTTATCTGAAATATTGTTTGGATGCACATAATCCACAGACTCAAATTAGAGTTATTAGAAGAGCCCTACCACCTAGTCCACCTTAAAATATTCAGACATTAACAAGTCAGATTTCAGATAAATGGAAAAGAGTAGCCTTTTTTCCCTCTTCTTTTTGGCTTAAACCAAAAACAAAAAGCGAATATGATTTCAAAGTTCTGAGAGGTTGGTACTGGAACTGAAACTAAACCAGTTGCAGTTACAACTGAACCCAAACTGGGATAGAGCAAAGGTGTTTCTTACTTGAAACCCAGAGCTCAGATGGTGAAGAACAAGAATGTGATCACAAGATGAGTGTATAATATCACTGATGTTCTGGTAATTTTTCTCTGACCATTCTCATGTCTAATACCTTTCCTTTAGTCCTATTTTTTATCTATTTAACAGTAATATCCATTTGGCTTATGCAATATTTCACAAGTGAACTATAAGACACTCAACTCTAGCAGAAGAGAAGATTAATTAAAAAAAATGGAAAATTTACAGAAGTTACCTTCATCCTGCTGCACTTTTCAGATAAGCTAATGCTAGACAAAATTACCCTATCTCTAAAGATTTTATTTCTTATTCTGTATAAGCTTAGAGATAATATTGTTCAATCTGACCCAGAAAACATGAACATTTGGAAGTTTACTCTGCCCCTTTTGAGCCTTTGCAGCAGAAGTTATCATCAAGGAAGCTTGGACTGAAAGAAAACTCGAGCTCATGGAAGCTGCCCACAGTGAACTGTAAAAGCCTTGCACAGCCTCTTCTTGAACCTCCATGGGAAAGCATGGAAGAATGAGGGAAGAGTGACAAGAATTTATATCCTGAATTATATCCTATAATACTTGTTTCTTGTTCTGATTTAGTCAGATACTTTGTCAGAAAAAAGAAGAAGAAGCTGAAATCCATTAATTTTATGCTGGTAGAGCCAGCACGGCTTTTTTCCAATAAAATATTTAGGAAAATGCATTTTTGCTTTGGCATAAACCTTTATTTTTAGTCTTTCTGTCACTGCTCTTAATCTGAGTATGTTTATCAGCATCATTTCTCCTGGACTGCCTCTGTAGGGATATAATGTATTCTGATTGCATAGTGCCTATTCATCTATAATGCTGTTGAATCAGTTTCAGACATATTTGAATATTTGGTAGTTTAACCTTGAAATAAATGGTAGAGGAATGTCTTTTCACCACACCCAAATGTGTTCCTGACTAATCATCAATTTTTACTTCCACTCCCCTGTCATTACTATAATTCCATTTTTACAGCAGAAAAATCCCCCTCTTTAAAATATTGTTCATTATCCAAAAATAAATGACACCACCATCATGCTTAATATACATTCATTTTGTGGGGGTGTTTGCAGTGCATGGCTGTGTCTCTGTGTGTCTGTGTATGTCTGTGTGTCTCTGTGAATATACGTTCTTTCTGAAATTTAATCTCAAACTGAAAATCTGTGCTTTGGTTCCAGACAGAAATGCAGCTGCTTATTTCCTAAGGGAAACAGCTGGCCCTGCTGTAGCAAAAGCAAAAAACAGCTATTTGGCTTGAACAGCATCAGGATTTTGCGTCCCTTGCACTGGAAATTTAAATGATATGAAGGACTGAACAACTATTTGTATTTCACAAGGCATTGGGTGCATTTTGGGTTACACAAGTTGGTGTTGTTCATCAGTAATTACCTGCATCTTGTAGGAACTAGGGGCCACTTTTAGGGCACAACACCCAGTATGAACTACCAGGAACTACAACTAGTACAAACATTTTTAAGAACATTCAGAAATATGTGATGACTATCCATACCATGCTTTCTTCTCATGTGGGTGCAGTAGTGCCTCATGTAACCCAACCCTGTACTCACACAACTCAGGAAAGGAGACGTCAAAAAGTACTTTTTAGGCACCACCTGAGCAATGGATAATTATTCCTGGCATGTGCTCATATAACCCTTGAAAGCTAAAACATGTAGAGGTTAAAGAATGCAGTTTCATAAGACCACAGGTGAGAATCTGGGCCATTCTGAATCAGAAAGTAGTGTGAACCCTTGTCAGTCATGAAAAGGTCAGAAATTCCTGTCCTGTATCAAAAATAGCGTGGCCAGCAGGACCAGGGCAGTGATCCTTCCCCTGTACTCTGCATTGGTGAGGCCACACCTTGAGTGTTGTGTTCAGTTCTGGGCCCCTCAGTTCAGAAAGGATATTGAGGTGCTGGAGCGGGTCCAGAGAAGAGCAACAAGGCTGGTGAAGGGACTGGAGCACAAGCCCTATGGGGAGAGGCTGAGGGAGCTGGGGTGTTTAGCCTGGAGAAGAGGAGGCTCAGAGGTGACCTCAGCACTGTCTGGAACTGCCTGAAGGGAAGTTCTAGCCAGGTGGGGGCTGGTCTCTTCTCCCAGGCACTCAGCAATAGGACAAGGGGGCACGATGGGCTTAAGCTCTGCCAGGGGAAATTTAAGTTGGATATCAGAAAAAAATTCTTTCCAGAGAGAGTAATCAGGCACTGGCATGGGCTGCCCAGAGAGGGGGTGGATTCACCATCCCTGGAGATTTTTAAATGCAGATTGGACGTGGCACTGAGTGCCATGATCTGGTAAATGGACTAGAGTTGGACCAAGGGTTTGACTTGATGATCTTGGAGGTCTTTTCCAACCCAATCGATTCTATGATTCTATGATTCTATGAAATGCTCTAGAGAGAGGTGCATAAAGAAATGATTGAAGATGAAATTTAAAAGGCAGCACTTCTTATTATCACACATCCTTATTTTTACATATCTTTATTGTTAAATGACACATTCCTACAGAGTACTCCTGGACAGCTTAGTAAGCTGTGATGTGTATCTTTTTCAATCTACAATAAACTTACATTCCTGATTTCTTTCAATTTATTTTTTTTAATTTACTCTGTGAAATGATTTACTAATGAATGTTGCAAGCCTGCATAATAGGTCAACTGGCAAATAGAAGTCCCTTTATGATAATGATATATACAATGCAGACTGTTTAAATTTTTGTCTGGAAGATTAGGTATTTGGCAGCAATTTGGCAAAATATAGTGGATCTATAGAGCTGTAAAGTTAAACTATCTATGGTTGGCAAAAATGGAAAGTCATTAAGTATATATAATAATAGGTAAGGAAAAACTTGTATGCACTACAGTCTATAAAAACCATAGTCATAATTAACCAATAATGAAATATTAAGCAAAAAACCCAGTTCAGTCAGATGATAGAAGAAATGTTAATTTCTTTACATTTCTGTTGTTATTGAAAAAAGTAAGCTTGTCACAGTAAGATTCAGTTTTATTTACCTTCCTTGCTCACCATAGTATTTCTTCAAATAGGCTCCAAAACTTTTAGGCTCATCTGTGTCATCTGTTAGATCTCCAGGGTCATGGCTACAATTGATGAAATCAGGTTTTTAAGTCCCTTTATTATGGAAAAAAATATATATATATGCACAGAGATATGATTTTTAATTATAAAAAATAATTAATTAGAATGGAGTAAATTATGCAAAGGTAAATTGTTTTGAGGTTCTTGCAGAAACAAGAAAACAAATCCAATTTTACAATGTATTTGAATAAATATAGATCTAAGTAGGCATTTTTATGCTATATTTGAGTATATTGAGAGGTATGTAAGGGCTTTATTATGTCCTGTATTTGAATGGAAGTTTCATATACTAAATCAAGAGATTATGCTACCACATTTTAAGTTAAAAAAAAAGTTTAAAATAATATATACCTTTTTACCACACAGTCATAATAGCATCTAGAAGCAAAGTGACATAATCATGTCAAACTTTCATTTTCTCAAACTCAGATTGTGCCTGAGTAACATCTTTTAGTTTTCCCTGCAGGGATCACCAAATACTTTGGGATGGCTTTGTATTCTGACACTGATTTTCCCAGAGTGCTTTCCTCATTGGTGTCTTGTAAATTTAGTAGCCAGACTGCCTTGTGTGCTGGATTGATTCCTTTTCTTCTAAATGTTAAGCTGGTTTTAAGTTTCTGTTAGTTTTTGACATTTGATGCTGTTCTGAAGTGTCTGCTTATTGAGTTCTGAACACTTCCCTGCTATGTGCACTTTCTGATTTTTGTTAATAAAAAATTTAGACTTAGGAAGTAGATATGGAATTTTAGTATCTCAGGAGAAGGAGAACTTACTAGTACAAGCAGGAGAGCTTGGAGGTAAAGTAATAAAACTATTCAGCTACCCTAAAAAAATTATAAGGAAGACCATAACATAAGACAATAAAATAACTTGCAATATTTTGCAATAACTGTTCCTTAGAAAGTCTGTAAAAAATTATGAGAATAATGAATCAAATGAAAAGAAAAAAAAACCACTGAGGATTTAGGAAGCTAATACAAAGTAAAAATTGTCCTTCCTACCTCACAAAGAGATTAAAGCCAGTAATGAGCATAAAATCCAGACAGTTCCCTGTGAGGGGTTGAGTCTTTTACTGATAGTTGACAAATAATAGCACCAGAATATTATTGTAGATACTAAAAAACATTCTTGAGCTTGGGAATTCAAAGAGATGTCTTTTATCCTTCTGAGCACACAGAATCCTTATTTATTGCTGTGGTAAGCCATCTGAAAAGATCAAGGAAGATGAACAGGAGATGAGATGGTGGTTTAACAACTTATTTAACCATAAGAAGTGCTGATGCTATTGTTGTTCCCATGTGCCTGCAAAAATTCTTATTAGCATATGCTAACAAACATTTCTTATCAGTCCCCAGAAAATTTAATGGTTTAGGATATATTTGTTCATTTATCTCAAAATTGTTCTTACAGGGCCTTCAAGTACAGTTACAAGTTGATACTGCAATTCTCCCACTTCTTGCTCCCTGTCTCAGTATTTCAGCAGGGTCCCAGTGACTCTTTCACCTGCTCATTTTTCAAAGCACTGCCTGAGGTACAAAGCACAGGAGAAAAAAGGCTGTTTAATTGTGCTTCCCAAAAGCAGTGATCTGTTCTCTCCCCTGACACCTTCTTAATGCATTTTTATTTTCTTTATTAGAGGTGCAGCAAAGATCATTGTACTTTCTCAGTAAGCTGCAGATAGCTTACAAGAAAATTACTGTCTTAAAGGTGGTATATTAGTGTCTGAAAAGCAGCAAGAGGGCAAGACAGTGGGATTTTGATCTGGGACTAAAGAACACAGTATCTCATGCAGAGAGAGGCTTTGATATCGGTCATAAATGAATGCACAACAAGAATGAGTCCTCAGATAATTTAGGCAGAGATTTCAAAGGTGTCCCTCAACCTCCTTCTCTAAACCTTGAACACCCTCTAAAGCATCCTGTTCCTCAGCTGCTGATCTGCAGGAAGGTGCCATTTGACAGATCCTTACCAGAACCATGTAACACAATTGTGTTACAAAGCCGTGTTATTCTACCCTTCAGATAAACTTAAACATCAAACTCCTGTATGCAGTGAGCTCATTTCTACATTTTCCTGAGTCCCAGCTGGCTATGAAAGGTACCTCCTTTATTCAGAGCAAGACATGAATCAAAATTTCAGATGGGGATGTGCAAATGGCATAGCTTCAGGTTCCCAGAGCAGGAGGTGAGTTCTGTTCTAGCTTTGCTTGTAAAGTGTTTAGTGGCATCATCCTGCATCACTGTTTCACAGAGGTAAATTATATTATGATGCTCCAGCATGAAAAAGAAGCCAAATTTACTCTGCAGCTAAAACTGAATTCTCAGGCCTTAATGAGAGTGAGAGGACAAGACCTGGCATATCCTCAGCAATTAGAAGAGGTGCAGGGGATGTACTGCAGCTATGCTCCTGAGAGGGGCCAGACCTTCTCATCACAGAGCAGCAGCGTGTGGTCTGGGCTGTGAAGGCCATAACAAGAAGCTCAGCTATTTTACTAACCCTGCCAGTTACTATTTATACAGTATTTCAGTCCAAACTGGGTCTAGAATAAAAATTTACTGCCAGAGTATCATATTAATGTAAATATATGTAAGCAAATAATTTTATATACATTTAAAATAGTTACATTTACATAAATGCATCACGTATTTGTATTTATAAAAAGTAAATGTAAGAGTACTAATATATATGCTCATCTGAAATAACTGAATGAAATTCCAGAGCTATGTTTTCTACATAATTTAAAAAACAGTACTCCATAGGAAACTCATCTAATGAATGGTATTTGAGGTATTTTCATGTAGCTGAAGCAGACATGAGAGAATTTCATGTCAGGTTTATTCATTTGGGCAATACAATAAGATAGAGAATTAAAACTAAAATATTCCTAATTCTGGCATGCACCTTGATTTGCTATGTCTTTCATGACTTTTGTGCTTCCCATTTGCATTAATACTCCTTGAATAAAAAGAACATTCCAAGAATTATTTTTTTCTCACAACAAAAAATTCAAATACTTTACTCCTTTATAAATTAAAAATAGAGTTTTATTTCAAAACTGGAAAGCACTATATTTAGAAATATATATTCTATTTAAAACAAAACGAAACAAAACAGCTCTTTATTTTTTTTTTTCTGAAACAGCCTATGATGCCTGTTTCCTAATATTTCCAGTAAAAGGAAAAAGGTACACTTCCATGAAATTTAGTGTTCTTTCTTCTGAGGATAGTGATTCTATTTAACAAGATGTCTCTCATACTTTCTGTATCTCTGATGGCAGCAGCGTATCTTTTTCCACTTACAGGAATATACCTAATATTATAAGGGAAGTAGATGCAATACAGGGAACTATTTGTTTAATGCATAACTATCAAAACAAAACAGTTTTCAAAAGGGTTTTGGCTTCTTTTCTTTACTTCTCCCAGGATCTTTAGCCTCAGCATGCCACAGAAAAGTCACTTTTCATTGATCTGGGAGCCTGTGTGACCTTCAGTGGACCTGCTAGCGAGGGAACCACTGTGACCTGTCACTCTGGCCAATGTGGGGTGACTTGTAGGTGACCACTGACCTGATTCACATCCACACCTGCCCCACAACTCCCAGAACTGGTGGTACTCAATAACAGAAAGCTGCATTCCCTTCCCTCCTTTTCTCAGGTCATCTCAGATTTCTAGATTACATACCTTATTTATGTATTTTTTGTAGCTGACAGTTCTCTCCTTTAATTTGTTATGGAAATCATGCAAATATAGATGTCATCTCACTATGTAGATTCCAATTTTGTTTCCCTGTGGACATGTGGGTTTGTCACTTGAAAGTGTCAGCTTCCATCGGTCATGCTAAGGACAGAATAAATTATAACCACAATAAAAGAGAATATTTGCAAGTGCTTTGGTCCAGCATGTTTACTAAGCCAGATGGACCATAATGTTGTGAGGATTATTGAAGTTATCAACTTCAAGGACTGCTCAGTGCAGTCACTCTGAGAAGGCAATAGGAAAAGAGAGAGGCAGTGTCTTCCCTTTCTCATAAACAGGCTATAACAAATATTAAAGGAACTTTCATTCTCCTTTTCCTTTATGTAAACTCAAAATCAAACCTGAGAGAGGGAAATCATCTCTATGATGAAGGAGTACATGAAATATTGGCTTTTTCACAGATTTAGCAGAGCATTAACCTAACCAGTTATCAGAAGGTTTGGTTCTATTTGGTTTTCCCCACCACTGTCAGGAACAAGGCTCTGGAACTGCAGTAAAAGCTGCTTCTTATGTGGTGTTGGGGGAGTAGGAGGAGATGGTTCTACAGGTCCCTCTGAGCTGGGGAGCACGAGAGAGATGTGTTCACTCAGAAAGACTGGAGACAAAAACCTGTTTATTGTGCAGTCACGTGGCTTTTCTAGGCTTCTGAGGGGAAGGTGCTAGAACTTGGACAGGATGGGTAAGGGCTCCAGAAGAAGGAAGTAGCTTGGGGGAAAAAATGGGGGAAACAGAAGGACAAACCCAACCCAGGGATTGGGGACAGACGGGTGAGATAACCAGTGGGGTTAGGACAAGAGGCAGAAACCCACAGGAGCGGCGGGCACACCACCTGTGGCTACATCGGCATGTGGAGGCAGAGCAATCCCGAAGAAGGGGCCAACCCAGCCCACACCAGTGGGGGAAGCCCTGGCATGTCCCAGGTGCTGCCATTCGGCAGCAGCAGCTGTGTTGGCAGCCGGTGGGGGTCGCCCCCCAGGCGGAGCCATCCCGACCCGGGAGACAATCAGCAGGATTAGCAAGACCTTAGGGGGAACACACGGGAGGGATGGCAACCATGTCGGGGGGAGGGGGGGGGGGGAGGGGGTTGGAGTGTGACAATAAAACCTTTTGAACTAAAACCCCTACAAGTAAAACACATAACTTTCAAATTCTCAGCACCAAAGTCTTTCTTGTTTCCAGCTAGTACAGTTCAGGCTGCTTGCTGGCACCATTCTCCGTGTAGGCCTGCATCAGAACTTCTTCTTTCCATATCTCATAGTCTGGTTTGTTCCCTACAGCTTGTGACAGAAGCTGGGACACAGCAGGGTCAAAGACCAGCCCTACACAGAAGTGGAACAGCACTGGAGAACCTATAGAGTGAAACACTGTACTGAAGACCAATTTTACATTGAACCGACTCTAGTCTAGCCCCTTGAACTGGCCGTCTGCAAGCACCTGAGCTCACTTCCCAGCTTAATTTCATCTGAAGGCAATCCAGCTCCTGCTCTTCAAGACCTTTCCACAGTGTGAGCCAAGGCACAGTAAATGGGAGGGACTGGCAAATTCCCTTTCAAATGTTAACTCCTAGTCCAAACGTTGTTAAATTTGGCCGCTCTTGCTTCATGAAGGCACAGACGCACTTAGACAAGGTCTTTTTGAAATAGGACTGCAAATCCAGCAACATATTGAGAGAAGAGGTTTTTTAGGTATAAAGCAAAATTACTTATTTCTTGAAATATCACTTCAAAAACTGCAGCTATTTTAAACTAGTTTGAAGATAGATTGGGGGTGGATTTGATTTGGGTAGGGTACGTCTATATACACACATAGATATATATATATAGATATATATATATAGATATATATATAGATATATATGCATTCCATATATCTAATTTAATTCTCCTTTAGGCCTAAAAAATCCAGAAGCTCTGAGTGACATTTTTACATTTATGTTTACTGAAGAAAATTCCGTTGGTTCCAACTTTAGCACTACCACCCACCTTTAAAAAATAATATTCCAAACATATCATAAAAAGGATGTCCTGGATTTTTTCCATCACTGATTTTTAAATTAAATTTAAAAAACATCAAAGAAAAGGAAACAATATAACTGCATAATCACAAAAGTTACAACACTGTAGTCATTATCATTTTGTATTTAATTTAGAAGGAAATAAATTTTACACAGGTTAGAATGCTGAAGGAGGAAAGAATATGAGCTTGTAATATCTTTTATTTTTGTTGTGAAGTAATATACCTTAAACATCAGCAACATTCTAATGAAACAGCAGCTGAAGCAATAGTGCATAAAATTAATATGTATCAAATGACAGAATGGATATGATCAGTTGATAAGTTGATCCATAAAGTTTGCATGTTTAGTAATTTGTAATCTCAGTTGTAGCCCTTTTTATTGCCAAGGCACAAACTATATTTGTTCAATAATATCACTTCTTTTCATGGCAAAGCTTAAACAATTCAGATGTCAAGCATTTGATCCACTCCTGAGTAAAGGGCTGGAGGTAAACAAACTTGGCAAAGATTTTACTGAATACAAGGTGTCCTAGTTCAGCAGGAGGGACCAGCTAACCCTGTGTGGGGGTGATCAAAGCTGTGTATTCCACCCCCTCTATTCATTCCCCAAGGACAATGGGCCATTAGCAGCAGCTGCCCAGGGAGTCATTATCACCTTCCCACCCAGCCTGAGGGGGGCGGAGCTGCTAATGGGCCATCAACAGTTCAACACCCCCTGGCTCCCAGAGTTAATCACCCATTGTGTGAGTCCCCGCCCAGGGGGAGGGACTGAGTGCTCCCTGAGGGTACATAAGTGGTGGGTAAGAAGACCTCGTGAACCTCTCGTTGGATCCAGAGCAGCAGCAGGACCTTGACAGGAGGAGATCACTGCTCTTGCCCAGACCACAGCCCTCGCCTGCACCAACAGGTTTTTCTTTTCCTTTTGCTCTGGACTTGGGGGAACCACAGGGGTCTCAGCACAAGGGCAAACAAACTCCCTTGGGTTTGTGCCCCAGGACACTGGGTTACACTGCTGGGGTATTGTGAGTTGAAAGCAATTTCCCTTTTGTGTCAGTGTTTTTATTGTAATATTATTATTAAATTTTAGCTCTGACTTATAATCTCTCTAGTGGTGAGTTCATTTCCCCTGCTGGTTCACCTTCAAACCAGCACACAAGGACAACAGAATAACTTGTCACTTTTTTTTCCTGTTGTTGTTGTTGTTGTTGCAATATAACTTCAGCATAACTTCCACTCCTGGAGAGAGGGTAAAACTAAAACCGAGATGTATTTCTGTTTTCAAGTTGATTACTTGCCTGCATTTCAAACTGTAAATAACAAGACCATAAGGATTGCCTGTAGAGAAAGAGTTGGAAAGGACTGATACAGAACAGTTTGTATATGGTACAGAAAGAGTTTATATTTAGTAACTGAGGTGGTGTCTGACACATTCTGCTGTTTGCATTTGACATCCAGATAGGAACAAACTGTTTTTCTTAATGTACAAAATCTTGAACTTTAGTTCTTTCAGCCTAAGAATTATAACAGGCATAAAGTGATTCTGACCCTTTAGTCTTCAAGAACAGTCAGCAAAGAAAATGGCATAGCAATGTAATAGTGACAAAGATATCAGGAAAGAATGTGTTCCTATTATATATCTCAGAACATAGATGAATTCATAAACAAGGGGGTAAAACCAGAAAAGAAAAAGGCATACAGCAGATTATTGCACAGTCCTCTGGCTCTCTGCTAGTCAGTGTAAGAAGAACACTGAAATTGTATATTTAGAGAATTTAGATTTCACTAGCAATTCTTTTTAAGAAAACCACTGGGTAGTTAAATAGAAAATAGCATGGTCAATTGGACTTTGAAGAGAGAGTATAAAGGTGGTTATTATTATTTAAATAATAATGTGCCAATGGAAACCTTATCACTCTGGGTTTTAAAATAAATAATTTATTTTACTGTGGAACTTTGAGGAGTCTCTTTCAAGATCTGAATACCTGAGATAACCCAAGGTAAGGTAAGGTAACATATTGGATAACTGAAAACATTAGACAAGAGAGAATATCCAGTGGAAAATGCTTTCTGAATGTGTCCAAATATTTCACCCACAGTTACTGAAAGAAAAGTCTAATGATAAAGCTGTACAAAATAGGGAAATTCTGTTCCACAGAGCATTTCAAATTTTTCCCTTTTTTTTAAACTGAAATCAAACACAGAATTATTGCACAGTCTGCAAAGGAGATCGCTGGGGGGAGGAGAAGAATTATGCCTGTCAACTAATCCTACATCTTCCTACTTCATATTGGTGCTCATCAAAGTTCAAATGTAAAGTAAAAGACAAAGCTAGACAAGTAACTTGAAAAAAAAGATCTCATTTCAGTGACTTTGAGAAGGATGTTTGACTATCAAAAAAGTTAATAAATGTCCTTTCAAACAAAAGTTCTATCAAATGCACAGAAGCTTTAATATTGATAGAACTGCACATTCTCAGGGGATTTAGCTCTTCTGACGAGAAGCTCCATCTAAAGAAAGGAAGCCACTAACATCTAAGTATTAGCAAAAAAACTGAAAAGCCTCAGTTGAGGTGCAAGCCTGTGCTACCTATAGAAGCAGAAGATTTTGTGCAGCTGGATTGCTGAATGGGCCCATAGAGAAACTTGACTGCATAGCCCTGAAAAACATAGCTGATATACATCATATTTTTGAATATATTCTCCCTCTCTAGAGGCAGGGTATGATTTTTATAGTGCTCCAAGTTATGAGTAAAAAAAATGAATTAAACTTATTTGGAATTGCTTTTGGACACTCTTAGTCACTTGGTATGAAATCTTAGTTCTGCTGATTTTGCTGGGAGGCTCAATCATGCTTTTTAAGCAGTCATGATTTTTTCCACGCATTAGCGTCTCTCTCAGCATTGCAAACTTTCATTTAGCCTTCTTAGTCATTAGATTCTCCCTTACTGATTAGAAGAGAATGACTTAATATTGTGAGGATAAAAGTGGAAGTCCCAAAGTGTTATATATTTTTTCCCTTTGATTATGTGCTCTCATTTTCTTGCAATTTTATCCCTTTGTCCTCTTCTATTTGATTTTCTTGCTGAGCATCCATTGTAATAAAGTGCCACGTTCAATGGAGTTGCAGTGAGTGATTTAAATAATAGCAGGTGTAGATGTGTAGGAATTTTGATTGCAATGCGCTGCTGTGAAGAACTCATGCATTTATAGTGCAGTATATTTCAGAAACCATTATGGCAATAAGCCAATCAGCTTGAATGTGCCAGGGGCAGTGCTGCAAATGCATAGAGTTGATGGAATTCATTTCAGTCACTTATTCTTGAGGTAGGATTAGAGGAAATTTTGATCAGTTCATACATCTCCAATTTGGCCTGCAGCTTTGAGCTCTGGCTACAGCAGAGCTCTCAAGCTGAGCACAGATGGGGCTGGATAGTATCTGGGTGAGAAGCTTCCAAAAAAATCAAAATGCTGCAGTGTGTAGGTGTTGGTAACTCACTAGGCAGTATGCTTCCCTCAGGTCTGCTCCTTACATCCCTGCCTTTCACCATGGTAGAAAATGCCAGCTTGTTAGAGGTATTTCCTTTGAAGATAAGAGTTAAGATCAAGTTCCTTATCAGTTGAAATCCTATTATATGTTCTCCACTACTTATGTCTAGCTTCCAGCTCAAGTAAATCTATTACATTGTCTGCTTTTTGCCATTTCATTTTCAAAAGGAGCAAAATTAGAACTGTTGTGAGTATAAAACAGCTATGACTGCACTTTGCAAAGGATTAGTTGAGGCCATCTGTATTAGGAGAAAGGGGGTTTTGTTCTGGGTAGTAGTCACAACCAACTGCAAAAGACTCACTTTTATACATTCTGTTGAGAAGCTCTAACTTTAGGACTTCACTTTGATAGCATATTCTCTATAATCTCTTCAAATTATTCCTGATTTTGCAGTTCAAGTCAAGCTTTATTTTTCAAACTACTGCTTCAGTTGACCTAGAGGACTTCAGTTACAAGTTCAAGCTGCATTGTAGCTGGGAACAGTTTCAGCTTGTTATGCAGGTAAATATAATATGACTTACACCTTACTGCTCTATGAAGCCTTTGCTCACCCACTGGACACAATGTTGAACAGGGACTAACATGAAATGCTCTGAGGCAGAGTAGAAAAGGGCTTTTTTGTCAAGTACTTGACAACATTTCTTACCAATGGGTTTTAGCACTACTTTGCAATCTGGGGTAGGTGTCTCCCACATCCACTTCTAACACATTTGCCACTTTTAAAATGCTGTTAAGCTCTTCAAACATGAAGGAAGTTTTTATTGAGTTCTCTCACACTAGAACTGTGCAAGGAAGCTGGAAAGTGAATCTGATGTTCTGAAGCTATGCATCAATACTGCTGGGGATGGGAGGTGGGTGAAGTGTCACCAGGGCTGTGTGAAATGTCAGTCATGCCATGGGCCAAGTTCTGCTCAAGTTACTTCTTGAGCCTGATGAAAAATTAGTGGAGCTGCATGAATGTATGCTGACTAAGAGCCTTATCTTAGCTTGAATTTGCTTAATGACATTGATTTATAATTACACAGTGGATTGTTGAATTTTTTCTGCCTCAGATTGTTTGCAGGTAAAATGTGTTGGACAGAGTATAATGGATGAAGTAAGAACAGCACTGCAAAGTTACATGGAGGAATATTACTTTTATGAAGTGCTTAGGAATCAAAAGCTGCCTTGGCAGCCATTGACACACCATCATCACATCTCCTCACTAAGCCACCCCCAAAACTAACAAATGTAGGCAGGATGATAACTGATGTAATTTTGGTGATGAAATTATCTATGATCTACCAAAATTTAGTCAAGAGATGTTATCATCCTGAAGTTCTTCAAAGAAATACAGAAAAAAATCTGTTCTGAAGTGGTGGAAGTGCTGTTTTGAAAGATGAGAGATAAAGCAGCCTACCATGTAAATTATATCTATAATAGAATGTCCACTGCTATCATATATTGCTAAAACAAAAGCACACATGTTATCAAATTTGTCTCAGAAGGCAGGGGTTTAAGATGGGCTCTCTCTCTTGCTCTCTTACAGCTGAGAGATTTTTTTCAGTCTTGCTGAACTTTTGGTCCCTCAAGCTACAAGACAAAATGGATGTTGTAGGTTATCTGATAAAAGCTCACCTGCACATCCAGGAAGGGGCTGAGAGAGACAATACAGCAGGGAGAGCTCAAACAATATTCTGCTCAGACAATGCCTGGCCCACCCCTGGAGCCACCAGCCCAGAGGAGCACAAGGGTACAACATCAGGCAGGGGGAAACCTCAACTGCAGATTCAAATTAAAGGGCATCCTGTTTGGGCCTTTCCCAGAACTGCCTCTGTAGAGCCTCACCCCCAGTGTCCACATAGGAAACACATCATCATAAGTCTTCCAGAGTAACTCTCTAAATCACCCTTTGGATTAAATGTGGTTGTTGTCTGGGAGTAGGATACTTTGTGGGATGCAAGATCTGGTCAGTGAAGTTGTCTGGCTCTGTCTTGCACTTGATTGTCACAAGCTCCTTGTCTACTCATTAAAATTCACCTTCAGCTGCTTTCCAGGAAGGGGCTCTTTACCCTTGGTGTGTGTTTCTGTCTGTCTGCCTTTCTGGGAATGTGTGGTGCCTGCAGCTGGGGTAGGGGCCGCAGCCTGGAGAGCTCATGTGTCCAGGCGTCCTTACCTGGGGAGACTGAGCCAGCCTAGCTGCTGGGAGGATCCACCTTGTGTGTGTGTACACATATACTCCCACTAACGGTCTGTTGTCCTGCCCAGCCAGAGGGGGGAGCAGGACATGGATATCGGTGCTGCTTACACTTTGAAAATGTCCTGGGTGTCTGTCGGATCTCTGCACTGCCAGCCATCTGTCTGTATAAGTGGGGTACATGCATGTGCTGGGAATAATTTTTCATCCTTGCTATCAGTTGGACCTGGGGACACTGGGTGGCAACAGCTTTCCCTTCCTCAAGCTGTCAGGTCCTGCATGATATACTTTATCCAAATTCCTCTAACAGAATGAACATCAGTTTTTAGCAAGTCTGAGCAGGTCTGCTGCTTAGCTTCCTGAATGCATGTCTTTCCTTTGACAGGACTAATTTATTTCACTTGTCAGAAGTAATGTCTACCCTGAGAGTTCACTGGTCACCACGATAGTGATGAGATTCTCAATCAGTTCTGGCAAATATAATGTGCAGTTTTAAAGTCCTCATTAAAACTACTCAAATATAACAATGTATCTTAATACACCCTGCCATTTAAGTGTTAGATTATTAAATGTCAGACAGCTGAGTTACAAATGGAAGGTTTTTCAAGTTACAAAGGCTGTTTATATGTCTAACTTTCAAAACTCAATATGCAAGAAATGATTACTCTTCTAAGTTAATAACTAGGCACATTAATGAACGCTTGCTTAGTTACACAAAACTTCTGAGAATGCATGTACCTGTAAAAATACTGGAAAGTGTTAAAGAGGAATAATACCAATATTCATATGCAAAATATTCTGAGGGAGAAAACTATTTGAAATAAGAAAAAAATACTTCAATAGAGATTTTAAAAATCATGTTTTAAGGAAAACTGAAGGATGTCAGAGAGCACAATAGCTAAAAATGCTGACTTTTATGAAGCAGCACTGTGAGATACAGAAGATGATTTATATTCACTCTGCAGATTACCGAAAAAAAAATCCATAGATGTTTAAAAACCTTAATTGGCTATTCCAGTCTCAAGAGGGAGAGGGAAAATAAGCCTTTATTGAAAAGTACATGAGCAAGAAAGAAAGCTTTTGATAATGTCAGCATGGATCCCAGTCATTCTTTCAGAAGCTTAAGGTGAATATTGATTAGTGTAATTTCCTTGTCTTGGCTGTGCTTGTTTCACATTTCTGTAAGGAAGTTTTGAAACAGGCTTCAGTTGGGGTTTTTTCTTCTCATATCTTAGTATGCACATGAACAGCATCTGCTTTCTTCCCCAGCAATAGCAATGAGACGTTTCTACTGTCTCAGTTCTAACCAGTTTAATGTGCAGAAAAGCTGTGTTGAATGATAACAGCACTTCTGCAGAGCAAAATGTTGATGGAAATGGCAGGCTGCTGTTAGAGGCAGTGATGGGGTTATGGGAAGCCCAGACTCTCTGTGAAAGGAGTTGATGAAGGTCTCTGGGAAAATATGGAGCAGCAACATCTGTGCTTCACTAAGCTTTCATGAGAGAAAGTGTTCTGGATGTATTTTATACAGGCTTTTGATGAAACTGAGATGGCACCACTGAATGTTTCCTAGATTAGAAATGTTAACATTTCCTTCACCACATTTGGGAGCTGCTTTTGACAGAGTATGGCACAGCAGACACAGAGAGACCTGCTGTGTTGCAGATTTTGCCAGGCACTATACCAGCCATCATATGCTCCTTCAATCTTTCTGCTTTCTTTTTATTTTATTTCATTTTTTCTCTTCTCTAGCAAAATTTCTGATTTATAAAAGCCTGTGTTATTTGAGAAGTGAAAGATCTGCAGTAATGATAGTGTTTAACTTTTGATGTAACGCACTGCTCTTTGGGCATGTTGCAAACAAGATTAGTTCTTTTCCTTTCATGTTCTCTGCATACTAATTCCAGCAGAACTGCTGTGTTACACAAGCACTTGGGTTTTTTTTCCTCTTTTCTTTCTTTCTTTTGTTTGAGACAGTTTAAATAAGTAAATTAAAATCCACCGTAAAGTGAAACCTGTTCCTCTTGAGAAAACTTAATAATGGTCATCGAGATAATGGCATATGCTGATGTTGTAATGAACTGCATTTCATAGACTCAGGGCAATCAGGTACTGAAAACTACCCATCCACCAAGTTCATCCACCCACAATGACATTTTAAAAACAGCCTCTCTAGAAAGTTTCGAAGTGTTTATACGAGTCTTATTTTTACATTTCACACGTGTCGAGACCACCTTAAAAAAGAAAATCCAAGAGATATTTCAAATATATCTACATTTAACATCAAATACTACAACTGCGAGGCTAAAAAAGTGTTCTGATTTATTAAAATATAATCTGTATCTCTACAGAATGTTTAGAATAGAAGCTGGAGAATATGTTTTAACTGTGGTTGTTGACTATTTGGAAGCACTAGTGTAATATAAAAGAAATATGTATAAAAATGTCTATAAAGGATTCACTGTGCTATTTTAAAAAATTATGACAAAATACTGTAAGTGGATCATGGAGGACTATAATTCATAAGTTGTTTGGGTTGGTTTTTTTCTATTACAGTAGAAAATCTGGGAGTGGTAGTTCAGGAAAGATGTTGGCCAGATGGATGTATAGAAGAGATAAAAGGCCAAGGGAACATGGGTGGTTGAAAGAATCATTGAAAGGAGTTTTCCACAAAATTTAAGATTAATAACCTTCAAATATGAAAAGGCCTTCTAGCGCAAAGTTTATTGATTTGGTTGGTGAATAAGTTAAGAAAAGGGGAGATTATGTTACAGCACAGAAGGCTCAGCTCAGATACCTGGACAACATTAGAATTTTAAGGGTAATGACACAAAAACAGACTGAA
The DNA here is from genome assembly GCF_047495875.1 of Pithys albifrons albifrons. Taxonomy (NCBI): domain Eukaryota; kingdom Metazoa; phylum Chordata; class Aves; order Passeriformes; family Thamnophilidae; genus Pithys; species Pithys albifrons. The sequence continues at coordinate 3,142,692 of NC_092458.1, read as the reverse complement.
TGGGGGTGTCTTAGAGACCCCATCACATTAGGCTTGTCAGGCATGACACAGTATGTAGTTCATCTTGTCAGGACAGATGATCACATGAAATCCCTTCCAGCCATACGACCGTTTAGAAGAACAGAATATACATCCAGTATAATTTATAACCTATTTCAGCTTTACTGCTTCTCTTCATATTTTTTTCTTGTCACCTTTTCTGTTCAGTAATAAAATAACTGATGGAGAAAAGGATTCTTTGCTGAATTACCCATCTATGGTTTACATTAAGGAAACATACTGGGCTCTTTGGGACCCAGGCAAAACTAAGTAAGCAGTGCCTGCTTCATGCTATCAGTGATTGTTTTATGCTTACAACAGCTCTGGGTTTGTCCAATAAATGAGGTAGAAAATGCTTTCAAATGTTTGTCCCAGCATGCAAGGTAGTGAAAAGAAGTGAAAGACATGGATAACAGAAACTTGAATTGCCCAGTGCTGAGAAAACGAGTCATCTGCATCTTCCACGATGCATCTCAGCTAAGCAGGGCAGATTGCAGTGAGTGTGGTTGTCCAGAACAGCCTAACTGGAAGGAGTCACAACTTCCTTTCTGCCCACATATCTGATGTACTTTCTATAAAAAAACAAAGCACTGTGAGGTAGGGAGGAAGAGAAGTAAAAGAGCAAACTGCTGGTACCCACGCTGTGGTTTCACCCCAGAACAGAGCTGAGCTGTAGCCAGAGTACACATCTGGTCACAGGGAGACACACTTCTAATTGAGCTGGACTGTTTATGACTAAGCTGTTTCTGAGTAGGATTTCTAGGTAGAATAACTAGTTCCAACTGGTTCCCACTAAGTGTCTTAGAGTTCAGCTGTGTGATGGACCTACCTTACTTTAAAGTTACTGCACGTTAACTGGGCTCTGATGATTTGTCCATAGCAAGTGTTGGTGAAAGTTCACTGTTCACAACTCAAAATCACATAAACAATAGAAAGAAGCTATTGCAAATCAGTTTAAAAGTGGTAACTTCTAGAGTTTTGGGACTTCTTTATCAGAACCTACTCAGGCATCATTCTTACATTTCTCAGTTTCTGCACAGCCTAGTTTGTCTGGAAATTAGCAAGAAATAACTGATACATTACAGGCTATAAGTGTCTCCTCAGTCATTACATCTTTTTGGGGAATAGCTGATGTTCCCAGATCAGCTCAGATCCCACCTGCAATAAGATTTTGTTCTCTTTACTTACTTGAGAGTCTGTTGATTGAGAAGTAGGATTTCCACCTAGTTATTCCAGCAATAGAAATGCAACAATGTTTCTCAGCTTCACAGAAGTTCTTATAGATCTTCTCCAGCTCTGCTTTATCAGGACAACAGAGTCCTTGACAAAGAGTAGCACACTGGATGATTGCTGCCTGATAAGCTGCAACCTTTTGAAGACAAGTGTCATAGCTATTCCAATATCTTCTTGATCTGGTAAGGATAACATGTGAAAAGGAAGAAGAAACAAATAAACATCAACAACTTATTCCAGTACTGATTATTTTGGCCATTTGGTCACTTCATCCTAACTGCTCATTTCAGTTTCAAAGATGAAAAAAAGACCTGAGACAACTGAGACAAAAATAAATTGGATTCTCTCTTTTCTTTGAGAAGTGGATTAATTTTCTTTAGCTATTTTTATTTAAAGATGGCAGATACTAGTTATGTACAGAAAAATTGGAGCAGCAGGCCTGCTTTTCGCTTGAACACGTATAAAGTTTCTTTTCTAAATACCTTTTTCTACCTTTGCAGGCTTCACTGACTTTTTTGTTATTTCTATTAATCCAGCCCCACTAGAAGAGGATATGAATTGTCCTGCTATGTTTTACTATGTATGTGTGTGTGTATGGACATGTGTATATGTGAGTTGCTTGAGTACAGTCTCAGCTGAGAGAAGGCAGGTAATGCTTTGCCAGAAGTGAGTGAGTCCAAGGTTTGACTTTACCAAACTGTAGTGATTGACAGTTCAGTGTATAACTTTAACCTCGCCCTACTCTGCAAAGTACAAATCAGTTATGCCACCCTAAAATAGGGGTGCTGGAATCAAACAGAGCCTTGTCTTTGTGCCTCTCCATCCCCTCCAGAGCCTTGATGCCCCCACCACACTGGATGTCCAATTTTCAGACTGCTCAGTTTAGGTAAGGTGAAATTCATCCTATGTGACAAAATAGTGACTGAGTGCACAACAAAAGAACAGATACTTTTTTCTGAGCCTGAAAATAGTGTCATTTGCCTGATACAAAATAAGTAAATAACATAAATGTACACATAAGAAAATGTGTATGTGTATCATGTATGTTTGTTTAATGCTTGTGTGGTTATTTACCTACATCTCAACACCTCGTGAATATGTAAAGGAATCTGAGCCAATTTCATTAGAAACACAAGCAGTGACATGACTACTGATTTATATCAATAAGGTGATTTCTATCAACTACATGAATGATTCATGGATTTGCATACAGTTAAACGAGTTATAGCCCTGTGACCTCATGGTGCTTGTTGATTTAAGGACATTTTTGTCAAAGTTCGTCTGCCAGTCTCAAGTTGTTTCAGCTATAGACTCTTACTTGTGTACAATTCAGATTTAAAATACTAGACTTTCTTAATTTAAAATAAATATTACGAGTCCTATGGCAATATGTATGTGCAGATCTCAAAATTTCAAAACGTTTTGATAAAATTTTTGCTTACACTGTTCAGATGTTTTTTTCAGTGATGGAAAAGCAGATCATCAACTGTCTCTCTGACATTTTTTTTATTTTATTTTTTCCCATGTACTGCAATGCCCTGAAGCTCCACTAGAGGAATAAGTTCTGTCTTTGAAAAGCGATGAAAATGATTGACAGTATCATAGATCAAAGCCAGTATATGAAGCCAATTAAAACCAGAAAATTTAAGTTGCACAATCAGACTTTTGTTAGAAAAGTTCCTACTTATTAGGTGTTAACAGCATTACTGTCTACCCACAATAGCAAAATCCTGCAAAGTTTAAAGTAAACTACTAGAAAGATTATCAGAACAAAGGTTATATATTAAACTCAGAAAAGTAAGATTGTAAATAAATGCTATGCTTTTTCTTACTTAATAGAAACACTCATAATCATATAACTGAAAATGCAAGTTGGTTTCTAAATTATCCCTTCTCAGATCTGTTCAGAGTAAAGGCTGGCACACAGTAGTAGCCTCTGCATGGTCCTTTGTGATGAGAAGCTGGTGTCTGGACTGCTGGTGTAACAGATCTGACCAAGAGCAAAGGAAATCTGTGCTCAGGTGGCAGAAATGGCTTTTTCTAGAGCATTGCATCTAAGACAGGATTAAACTGCTTTGGGAGGCTGCTCTTAGTTAGAATGTCTCTAACACCCCAAAGAGCTGGGGCGGGGGGGTGTGCGGTGGGAAGGAGGGGGGGGGGGTTGGAAGGGGGGGGAAAGGGGAGTTAAAAAAATGTGCTCCTGAGGAAATTCATGTGCAGAATGACAGGGTTAGACAGCAGAGAAATTGTGAAAAAGTCCTCAGAAGTCATGTTGATATCTGAACTGAAAAGCAACCTTTACTGGTATATTTAAGAATGTGAGCAGAAATGTTGTGCTGCCTCTGACAGCACAGCACTCACAGCACAGCTCAGCAGCACACAGGGAGGAGTCCCAGGTAGCTGACAGAGGTCTGACACACAGCCTGAAGCTGCAGGGGGGTCTTGTCCACCCCTCTCTTTCTAGTACAAGCCACATTACCGTGGAAACATCCACGTCCTGTGCCCAGCTTTCCCTTCTCCCCTGGTTCCCTGAGACCTCCAGCAGGTTGTCTACCCCTGTTGCCCAGGATATCCAGAAAGATCACCTCTTTAACTCTTGTGTCGGTGCAGTGGCCCTGGCCATGTAAGCTATCTAAGGCAAACTTCACTCACTCTGAACAGGGCAGAGGTGGGTGAAGAGGTGGGTGAAGAGGGGCAGAAAAGGATCTAACTCAGTACTCCTCCTACCAAATTGACAAACATGCTGTAGAGCACCCAGGGTCAAAGGTTGGGGTCTGCTGGTAAAGGCTGAGCAGCTCAGTCTTCATGCCTCCTCAGCTGACAGGCATGAAGAAGCTGACAGGCCCCTTCTTCAGCATCAGCACCACCAGTGGAGGAGAGAACAGGCTACCTGTGCCAGCAGGTTAGTGGGGATCCATGTATTGTCCTTGGTGTCATCTTCTGGGGTTGGTTCTTCTTGCTCTGCAAAGTTCCTGGACTTGACAGAGAATCCTCCCGCTGGGACTTTTTGCACAGTCTATGTCATGTTTTTTTGAGTTACAAGCTCTCTCTAATGGCATCTACTCAGCTCTTAGCACACTGCGCCCATACTGAAATCAGACCTTTCTCCACTCTGTTCCAGAACCCCACCAATCTCTTCTCTCCCATTCTTGCATGGTTCTCCCAAGTCTTCAGCTCAGTTTCTCCTACAAGTATCTTTAATGTCCTGCTTTTTCATTCCTCTTCCTCTGACATAGGAAGAGAGGTTTGTTTTTTGTTTGTTTGGTGGAGGGGTTTTTTGCCTGTTCTCTGCAAAAAGCCTTGATAAATTTGTTTTCCCATTCAGATTCCCTACTTACTGTTCCCAGGTGCTTCCATTAAAATAGACAACAGCTAAATGAGAAACAATGTTGCTAGTCCAAGAGAAATATGATAGAGTACAGTTCAAGGTGGACTCATTGTACACATTTTTCATGACGGCTTCATAAAATTGAGCAGAATACAGAACTGGTTCAGAGATCAAACCTGGAGATGCAAGCAGGTCCCCCTGAGTCATCAAAACTTTTGTATTGAGTGGCACAATAGACCTAAACTGTCTCAAGGTGACTGTTCAGCTGAAAATGCTGGCCTGTGACCAAGGTTCAGCTATTACAATTAATTGTTAGGAGTACTGCCAAAATCCTCTTCTGCCACTTAGCAGTAAAGTCTGAACAGTAGTGTGCATATTAATGAGTTCTCAGTGGTGATGAAATTGTTTTAATCAGAGTCTGTTGAAGGTTTTTTCAGTCCTTACCCAAGATTCATCATCTGCCACTAACCACTATTTAAATGTTTTATCATCATGCTTTGTGCTTTTGTGGAAAGGGGTTTCTTTCTTTCAAGACACCCTTGAAAGCTAACTACTGTAAGTTCACATTCTGTTTACAGAGAAAAAGGAAACACATACATATATTTATGTCACAGAGACATTAGGTAAGCTCAGAAGCTACTGGAAACTCACAAAACAATTATACATACACGATAAATATTATCCATATGTAGATGTTTATATTTGTTATATGTGTGCATATGCATGTGTGTGTACACATAAAAGGATCAACTTAACATGAAGACTAAGCCTGCTTTACTACGGTCTGAACTGTTCTGAAGTCTGGACTGGTAGTGAAGATCACTTTACTTATATATTTTTTCGTCTTGGGAATTTTTTGGGAGCTCCTCATGGCACAAAACCCCACACACAGTTATGTTAGCAGACCTCCATTGCTTTTCAGGATGGGACTTGTTTTTCTTACTTTGTTTTGTTTGCTCAGTGACAGCATCCTAGTCCAGGAGGAAATTCTTATTGCCATGGCAATACAAATCTCTCTGATAATATTGATGGATGCACTTGTACCCCCTAGGAATGTTTGGCTACCTCTCCAGTCATTTCTACTTCCTGTAAGTTTTACCTGGGTAGGTACAAGCCAACAAGGGTCCCACTGGTCCTTACCTTAGTGTAGGAGCTGTGATTGTGCTTTGCGCAAGGTGGCAGCAAAAGAAAGCTCTTCAAACTTGTTCCTTTCCCCTGTACACCTATTAAGGATAATAATTGCTTCAACATTATTAATTGTGTTTAAAAAGAACACCTGTTGCTAGTGGTTAATATATGTGTGAACAATACATAGAGTTACTAATACCCTTTAGTTTGGGAACACCATCACACTTCACTATCCATTTTTTTGCCAATATTCCCTGGGGGAATGTTTAGGAAATTGCATGCAAAGAAAGGAAAACCATGGAACAACTTCCCTTTAAATCAATGATTTTCCCTTTCTGATTTTATTTTTAAAATAGGGGTTTTTTTCAAAAAACCTCACAATTGCTTTAAGAGAAAGGATCAAGTCCAAGACAAGGGAAAAAGAAAAAAGTGTTAAGCTCAATGTTTAATTAAGACATCTTCATACTAGCTGACCAATTGTCATGGATATGCCAATGTTACACATTAGTTTTGTTTTTCTTTAGGAATAAGTAGTCTGAAAAATGCGGCTCTGGAAATCCCAGCTAGCAGCTACCTACATGAAAAACAAAGAGAAGTGTGGAGCCCCCCAGCACTCATTCTCCTGATGCTAATCAGCATTTGCTGTTTGGATACTTTTAAAGGCATTTTTGTTTGTTTGTTTTTGTTTTGGGGAACAGAATTATTTTATTCTCCTGGATCCTAATGTATGCTGAATAGAATGTTTTACTGAAAATATTAAGAGTTGATGAAGCTACTTTAAGGTTCATTAAGCATTAAAATATTCCTAACACGTTCCCCATATTGAAGAAAACCCTAGGTGAGTATTTAATCTTCATAGAGTTCGACTCTGTTAAAGTCAATAGAAGTAGCTCACTGACAGTAAGCCCTTGATAGAATCATTATTTGAACTATGAGCAGAATGGTTGCTATAGTATCTCATTCTAATATTACTGGAATATGCAAAGTAAATGGCTTGTTTATTCCCCCTTTCTGACGGCCAACTATGCATAAAATATAAACCTAGACTGTTGCTTATTTTGAGAAAGCAGGGATTACTCACCTTGAAAGTACAATATAGTAAATGTGTTCTTTATTCACAGACATGGTTAAAGAATAGCCAGTCAACTTTGGATATGAACATTCTCCGCAACGTTAGGCTTGTTTTGATGACCATAATCTTATTCCAAAACCACTGTGTTTAATAAAAATTAATTTCAGAACTTGAAGAATATTTTATTATGGAATACAAAAATACTATCTATGTAAAAACAATAAGTTAGTTTATTTACAATACTTTACACTATTCTGCTCTAGGGCTTCCTTTGCACTAGACATATTTTCATTATTTTACACACCTTTATAACTTGGCACAAAGCATTTCCAAAAGCATGTCATCCATGTTCACCGCTCCAATGATGGGCCTGAAGAATAATTCAGCAATCACATTAGCATTAATAGATCTTAACAAGGATAGAACAACATTCAGCTTGGCAAATCTGGCTTCATCCCCTCTGTGAATGAGTCTGACATGTTCATTTAGAGCTTGTTGTGCTTCCCTCTGCAGTCCTTCAATGTACTGTGTACAGTGCAGTCCAGGTAGATCTGAAAAGAACAATAAATTATTTTGTTTACATATGTTTTGTTTATAAAACAACATTATTCTTACAGAAGGACAACTAACAGCTCACAAATTGTAATTATCAGTCGAGGAAAGAAGCAAATTAAATTGCTAGAGGACTTACTGTATGCAGAATGAACATGCCAGGTTTTATTGGGCAGATCAAAATCTTATCATATTGGTAGTCTGGACCTTTAATAATCTTGTTCACTATACAAATACTATATTTGTCAACATTCACTGAAGTATTAAACAAATTAGTTGATAAAAACTTTGACTGAATAACGTTCTCCAAAAGAACATCACAGTGGGGAAGACAACAAAAATAACTTTTTAAGTTGTTCACATCTACAAAAATGCATTATTCACATTTAAGGCTTCTTTTGACAACCCTTTCTGCTCCAGTTTACAAGTGGCAAGAAGTACTGACTCCAACATATGACAGAAGGTTTCCCAGTGAACCATAGAAAAGACACTGAAAGATGGATGGTGCAGAATTAAGGCTAAATGTCACCACAGAATCATTAAGGCTGGAAAATACCTCCAACCACTAACCTAACACTGCCAGGTCCACCACTAAAACCATGTCCCTGAGCACCACATCTACAAATATTTTGAACACTTTCAGAGACGGTGATTCAACCACTTCCCTGGGCAGTCTAATCCAATGCTTGATCATTTTTCAGCAAAGAATTTTTTCCTACCAGAACAATGCTTCTATCTTTTTGGATTAAATCAGCTTCAGGATTTGGCTTGGGTAACGTAAGATTCGCCACTGTAACTTTTTCTCAATTATCTGTATAGAAAGCAGAGCTACAAGAACAGGATGATAAATAAAAAGTAACACTAACGACCAGTTTGACAGTGGGAGGGGAGGAAGAGCTCTGTCCCACTCTCACAGGGTACCACCATGCTTGGGAAGTTCCGGGTCCAGCCTGCCACCTACTTTTAAGGTGAGTCACCGATGTGTTAATAAGCCCCTGGTTGAGCATCAATGCAATCTATGGAAGTCTCCACAAAGAGGGTAAAACAAAAACAAAAACAAAACAAACCAACAAACCAAACAAACAAATAAAACACAAACAAGCAAAAAAAACCCCAAACAAACACAACTGACATCATAAGAGCTACACAGAAAGCCAAAACAGCACTTTGTTCCTGGAAGCTCTGAGCTTCCTCTTGCTTTCCAGGGCGTGCAGATCTTCCGCTATCCTCGGGCGGGCGTGGACGGTTTCCCAGCTCCGGGAGAAGCTCCAAAACCGGCAAAGAGCCTGTGCTGACTCCCAGCTTTCCCTAAGCGACTGGCAGGCGCCTCGGGGTCGCTTTGTTCTGTGGAAGGCGCCAGCCCTCGGGACACCACACCTGGCCGCGGCCGGCCCGTGTCCCTGCCTGACAGCCAGGGTCCCGAGGAGAGGGCAGAGGGTGAAACCTTGCTCCTTGTCTCCCTCCTCCACCACCCGTTTCCCCCGAGGAAAAGCCCCGCGTTCGTCCCCCATCGCTGGGGATACAGGCGGACTTTCCGCCTGGCCACTCACCCGGGTTGAAGAGCACCGTCCCCTTGAGGTAGGCGTACTCTTTGGTGCTGATGTCCAGGCTCCAGCACTTGGCCAGGAAGCCCTTGATGGCCTGGATCTCGCCGGCCGAGGGCAGGTGCGAGCTGTGGTGCGGTCGGCCAGGCGCCGGTGCCGGTGCCCGCGGCGGGGGTTGCTCTCCGTGCCGCCGGGCGGTGAGGATGCGCTGCAGCATGCTGGGCTCCGCGCTCTCCACCGTCTCCAAGTGCACCCGGTCCTGCGCCAGCCCCAGCAGCAGCAGGGGCGCCCAGCAACTGCGAACCAGCAGCAGCTGCTCCTCCAGCGGCAGCTCCTGGAAGCAGGGCACGTTCTGGACAAAGCGCAGCGTCTTCACCAGCACGGCCGAGGCCGCCTTGCAAACCACCTGCGGGCTCCGTAGGGCCACCCTCCGCCGCGACCCGCACGGGCAGCCGCGAGGAGCCTGCCCCGCCGGCGCCGCCCGCTCCTGGCTCCGGAGGATGCTGTAGAGGATGCTGCTGTGCCGCCTGCCTTCCGCGCAGCAGCGGCAGCAGCGCTCCACGCACGCCATGGAACCCGCGGGTACGGCGCCCGGGGGCCGGGCTGAGCCGCCGGGGAGACTCGGTGGGGCGGTCCCTGCCTCCTCGTCCCGCCGGGAGACGCGCACTGCTCGCCCTCTGCCCGGCTCTTAACTTATTTATAGCCGGCGGCGGAGCGTGCGTGTGTGTGTGCGTGTGTGCAGCTGCAAGCGCTGTACCGACGGTTCAAGGGGGCAGACGCTCTTTACTGGCTGGAAAAGAGGAGGAAGGGGGGAGCGGATGGGGGGAAAAGTAATAAAAAAACCACTAGTCCTCCTCCTTTCCTGAGAGAGCCATACACCAGAGGGAGCCGGCAGCCCCTGCGTCTTGAGAGGCAAAATGCCCCCTCCTCGGCCAGCGCGGGGTCGCGGGACAACCCTTCCGGCTCCCTCTTTCTGGGCCCCGGCGCCGTTGATTTTTTTCCCGGGATAACAGCTATATTATTTGCAGGGCAGGGAGGGACCAGCGGGGCAGCTCTCGCCGATCTCACGGGGAGCAGCTCCCGCCGCAGCGACCGCACAGGGCCCCACCGGCCCCGCTGCCCTCACAAGTACCCGAAAGGCTTTGGAAGAGGAGAGAGGTGTATCGGAGGTGTGACAAGTGCTGAAGTGGCCTAAATAATAAAACTCCCGCAGCCGGGGGGGAAAGGCGACAGTACTAATGAGGCCAAGAACTTTCGTGTATGCCCACTCTAAGAAGTGATGCCTTGTGTGCCAAATGAATTCCCTAGTGCTGCCGTGCCGGGTGGAGCAGTGGGGGAAGTGAATATGTTCCTGCTCAGATGGGGTGCTCTGTGAGGAGTGCAAACAAGGCTCCATCACGGTCCCCTGAGGCTGACACTGCTGCAGCACCCATGGGGATCACCCATGAGTAATTGTCTTACTCTGCTTTGCAACGCAAGGTCCATCTTTCTGATCTCATGTTGTTCCATCTATCCATTTAAAAGATTTCCAATTTCCTTTGGGTTCTGCTTATCCAAGATTCTTTCCTGTTAGACACCTACTTTTCTGAGACCCGTCTCCTCTGTTTGGCATATAGACTCAACAGCAAGGAAACCAGGCCTTAGGGTTTACACAGGAGGGATAGGGGAATAGTGATTGACCAAATGTGAACTCTTGAATGAAAAATAAGCCCATTTATTTTCTCAGCTGGGCTAAGTAAAGTGGGTGCAGCAAAGAGGAGTAAATAATTGCTACAGAAGGTAAAGAGTTACTTCTATCTGCTTCATGTGAGCTAAAATAGAAACATTTTCTGTTTTGTGTGGTCTGGAAGAACCTTGGCACAGATTTAGAGACAGTAGCCAGTTGAAAGCAACCTTCTGTACCTACTCCATCAGTATCTGCTACCAAGGGAAGTCTAAATCACCCCTGAGAAGCTGCATGTTCTTTCAATAAAGATATTCATGGCATTTTTAAAGCAAATATCATCAAGTGCCTTGGATTTTGTAGAAACAAACTCATTTTAGGCTGGACCTCTTTTTCCTCTGAAGTCAATCCTACCCTATTAACTTACATAGGCATAGAGTCATATAGTCATTTCCCTTTGTTTCTCCACAATTGGACTCAGTACAAATGGTTTATGCCTTTTGTAAGGCACTTTTCTGTAAAGCCATATAAAACACTGATGGGCTGTCTGACTCAAGTAAACCTTGTTTTCCAAATTTAAGTTGTCAAAAATCTAAATTAATATACTTTTAGTTTGACTTATGAAATGCATTCTTTTCTCCACAGATTCAAATATTATAACATCCTTTATTGGCTTTGCAGTAGCAGAGAACTGCTACAGTGCATCAATGAAGTTATGACTACAGTTTGCAGACAGGTCAGTTGGGGCCGTGGAATAGAAAACACCACTATTTCACCAAACAGCCTTTAAGAAAAAAGATGATAAAATGCCAAAACAAATTTTGTAATATGACATGTTAGCAAATTTTTCTTTTCAATAGTATCACTGGTATTGCGAAAACTCTTATTTTTTTGTCTAGAGCATTTCATTGCCATTCTAGGTTGTTTCCTGTTATGTTCATCAGTGTTTTCTCAACATATTAGGATTTTAGATGGTTTTTTTGGCCTTTTTTAGTTGTTTTCCTTCTTAATTTTTGAGGGAGGGTCATCCACTAACTTCAGAGATAAATCATGACAAGTTTTAGAAAAAGAGCATTCCTAAACTTTTAGTCATCTTCAGTAGTACTCCTCCCATGAGGTAAAGATTACTAGGCTGACTGTGGAATCTGGATATGTTTTTTATGAGCTCCTAGCTTGGAAAGTTTCTATGGGAAAGCACAGTACATTTGAGACCAGAATCACTGCAGTTTTGACCTTGGACTCCAAATGTGGGAAAGTTCTGCTGCTTGTGAGAGGATGCTGCTTACACAGGGCCATAGACAAAGGCAATATTTAACCTTCATACCATGTCTACAATAGATGTCCCACTCTCCCCCAATCTAGCAATATGAGTTGCAGGCGTTTAATTTTTCAAGGTATTTCTCTTTCAACTAAATCTCAAATGTAGATGAAATCCCACTGCCATATGATGATTTTATTGTTCATTTTCAAAACCAACTTATACAAAAGGTCCTTGTCTTTGATAACTATATCAAAACGTGTATCCCACACTGAAACTAAAGCTGTTATAAGTGTACCTCTTTCTCTCATAAGTCATTTAAGTAGTCTTTTCTCTCATTCTAACTTTTAATGCATCCTAATGTACGTGGCAGTTTATTTTTTTCCAGGTTAGATCATCTCTTTCCCCACTAAAATATTAATAGTATCCTATAAATATTTATTGGTGTTTTCATGTTGATATTTAGGAATTTGATCAGTCTTTATTTACAAGTCTGAATTCTGCCTCTCCATAGCATTCAAGCTATTAAAGTCAACAAAGCTTTCTGTTCACAACCAGAAAGAAAACACGATCCCTCACAGACATCTGTTTGATGGAAAATGCATGAAAACTTATAGCCTAAAGTGGAAGTGTCTGATTTCTGCTGGAAGATGTAATGTTGCAGAAGTATTACCAAGCTTCTTGTGGTACACTCATGGATAGGTTTACAAGCTTCCAGACAAAGGATTACTCGTTTGTGGCTCTTTTTTTGACTGTTTTTTGTTTTGGATTGGGGTTTTTTGTGTGTATGTGCATCAGGGTTTTTTTTTTAACTCAGACAAAAACCTTGGATATGAAGGTGATACACTGCAGTCTTGGCAGCCTCGGCAGTCTCACTCTCTCATGTTGTTCTTCAGTGTCTCTGTATCACTCATCTGGTAGCACATTTGCTTCTTGGCCAGAGGGCAAGACTTCAGTTTCAGAACAAGACCAAACAAGCATTTGTTTTTATGCCATCAGTGCTTTAGCACACCATTAGCTTGAGAGAAACCTTTTTTTCCAGTGGGGAATTTGACCTGCTATCCTCTAAATACATACTACTTCTTTTAGTATGAGTGCTGAAAAAATTTTTTTGTCTAAAGATCAGAGGTAAAACTGGGGCTCAATTTTGTGATTAGCACATGAGAAGTTAACTTTTCCTCTTTAAAACAAAACAAAACTAAACAAAAAAAAACTAAAAAAAACCCACCAAAACCCCCACCCAAATAAACAAACAAACCAAAAAACCCCAACCCAAATGTGGAATAGTGTTTTAAGGATATGATAAATATCTTATTAAAACAAGGTTTTGGAATTTTTGTATATTACTGTTTTTCAGGTGTTTCTTATTGTGACTATCCATTTGTTAGACTGACCACCATTCATAGTTCCCCTATTTTACTGGGGTGTTTGCTTTAAAATCAGTGGAAATTAAGGGAAAAGTAGCACCATGGGCAATATATGCTGTACCATGTACTTTCTCTATATGCTGTACCATGTACTCCTCCTGATGGTACTATTACCTCCCTCCTGGATGGGCAATGGATTGCTTAGGAGGAACAATACTGAGAGCCATTTGATGCACCTGAGCCAAAGATAGTTGATGTGGACCCAATTGTGAGATGATGAGCTGAATTTCCAGGGATTTTGCAGCTTCCCCAAGGCTGTGATTTGCCAGTGTTACTGTATCCCACCACCAGTTCACCTAACAGCATGTGTTTGCCCTGGGTCAGGATGAGCATATGGTCACATTTTTGTATAATTAGCCAAAGTATATAAAAAAGAGTTTATCCCAGGTTCACACCTTTCTGCCACCTGCTTGCAAGCTGGTGATGTCTAATCAGGTATGTATTGTAATGGTGTGAAATCAGCCTTTCAACACACCTTAAGCAAACTTGAATCTGCAAAAGGGAATTTTGTTGTTGTTGTCATATCAGTTCTTTGCATAATGTAGTCATTGCATTTTGGATACAGAAATTGTAATCCTGAATTCAATTTACTCTTATTGGACCAAGCACTTCACTCCCATATCCCACTGGCAGGTAGCAAATTTAAGGGGGGCCTTCACATGTCCCAGACCTTTATTCTTGTATCCATATACAAGTTCACCTTAGCTACTGCAAGTAGGTTTTGAGGGAGGCAAAATTAGGGGAAGAGAAGCAACACTAAAAACTTTTTACATTTAAAGGCATTCAGTTGCTTCCCATTAAAAAGATTAATTGATCTTTGGGCTTTGTAAGGACCTGTGGGTCTCAGTAATCCAAAACTGCACATGTGGGTAAGCTGTTGGGGTTGGCCATTTTAGTGTTTAGCTGTAAGTAATAATTCATTTTTTTGGTCCAAAGTGAGTTCATTGGGTTCCCCAAACATCTGCCAGCATGTCATGCTGAAGGGTGCAGTCCATAAGACCTACTGAGCCAATCTAGTAGCTCACTGGAGCTGAAAGAAGGGATTCCCACAGATGTACTTACTTGCCACTGCTTTCCTTGACCCAGCTCTGGCATACATCTGATTCCTTGATGAGCCAAATCCTCTTACTAGGCTGGCAGCATTTTTGTAACAGCCATTACAAGAAAAGTAGCAGAGAAATGAGATACCTTGAAACACGTTCTCCTTGCTTTGCTTTACCTGCTGATACTTCTCAAGTTTCTGCCCAACATGAGAAGTTGGAGCACTCATAATATGGCAGAATCCTGCCTGACTGAGTCAACAAAAAAATAACCCATAAGGAGAAAAACATGTAGTTTTCAGCCAGTTTACAGAACTAAACTCATTCAAATGCAGCTAAAATGGGTGCCAGAGCAGGTGGAAAGGAGTGGTCTGACCTCGCTTCCAGGAGTGAAAGGAGAACAGGGAAAGAGCAGGACCACTGCAAGCCAGTATTCCACTCTGCCACTGGTGGAACTGCTCACTGAGGAAGGTAAAACCCTAAAGCTTGAGAGCAGAAAAAAGTGTGGGGTAGAAGAAGGATTTTAGCAAGCTTTGTTTTTAAATTATTCTTTTAAATACCATGTGAAATGGATCTGTACTCTTGCTAATGACACTTGAATAGGGAATTGTGTTATAAATTATTAGTGTAGAAATACTTTTCAGTTACTTATCTAATTAAATGTATTTACCTTGAAGAATGCATTGCTGATACAGAACAGATGAGTAACAGGCAAAAAGCTGTCAAATTAAGCTCTCTAAGATACTGTTCAAGACTGTGGCCTAAAGAATAAAACACATTGTAGCTCTACATGGACAGTAGGATACTTCATATCCATTCCACCAATTTTTTTTTTTAAATTGACAATTCTGTAGCTTATTGCAGACAGTTGTCTGACAAGTTCACAAATGCACTTTCATTTGTGAGTAATATCATAGGATATATCTGCTAATAAAAAATACATTAAAATAGGCTTATAATGTAGCATGCATTTTATCTGAATATCAGTGTGAAGGTTTAAAAATTCATGCACCTTTCTATAGGTTTTAATTCAGACATATTTCACCCAAGTTAGTATTTAAAAATACTGTTCTCTGGTGAATCAGTGATATAATTTGTCATTAGATCAACTTTGTGGTATTAAAAATGTATTTATTTCCTTTTTTTTTTTGCTATTCTTCAAATATGAGTTTGCAAGGCACATATATGATTTATAGGTTCGCCCTAAAATCTGTATCTCAAATATTTATCATCTTCAAACAACTTCTGAAGTTCTTTTGCTGCATTCTTTGCTTCACTCACCATTTCTAAATCTACGCACATTCTGTAGCTAACAGGGAAATCATTTGGCATTCTGTTCTGCTGGCAGATGAGACAAGACTACATCTCCAGTTTTGTCAAAATAATCAGGTTAGCTTACCCTCTTTAAAGAAAGGATTTTTCTAACCTAGATCTTTTCAACAATAGTGGATTAGGGAGTGACCCAGCAGTTATGTTGGTACATCTGGTTACTTGCAGTCATTGATAGCCCAGAGTACAGTGGGAAGTGCTAACATCTTAATCTATCTGAGCTGCAGCCAGACAGCATCCTTGGCTGGTCTGCAATTCAGACTTTTAAGGCTGCCTGGGACCATCAGCTCCCCTCTCTGACTTCCTAAGGGCACTGTTAAACACTGAGCTGTTAATGACTGAAGTTTAACTTCTGTGCCTCTGCAGGAAACCATTCAATCTCAGTTTGGAAATTCAGTCCAAGACATAAAAGTCCACCAGTCCACTGGGTGTTTATACAGGTTTTTATCACTCTTACTATATAAAATTAGTACAATGTTACTACTTTCCACATTCATCTTATAAATTCTAGGCTCCTGGTACACCTTTCTGTATTAATTTAAGAACAAAGGAATAACCCCTTTCAATATTCTTTATATATATATATATATATATATATATATATATATATATAAGTAAAACAGATTATAGCTTATAAATAGCTTTCAATGTAACACTTTGAAGGTTTGGGTGGGTCTTTTTTTCCTCTTAGGAGGTGTTTTACTGGTTTGCTTTGTGGCCATTGCACCACTTCTAACAATTTCTAGTGCACTTTGAATGGTGGACATCAGAACTGCACAAAATATTTCACTTATACGGTTCTCAGTGCCAGAGAGAGATAATAACTCCCCAACTCACATTCACTATGCTGGGCCTCCTACATTAAAGCATACTTAGCCTTTGTGAGTCATTATTTCAGTGGGCACTCATGTTAGACTGCTTCTCTGCTGTGACTTCCTAAATAATTTTCTTGTCTTCTTTCCATAATAGAGCAGTTTTTTACCAGAGCTGAGATGCCTTTCTTGTTCCAGCTCAGCTTTTGGCTGCATCATAATGCATTCCATGTAAACAGATCTAGCATTCCAAAGAGGGGGGCTTTTCTGGCCTTTGATTACTTCTCCTCATAACCATTGATCATCATCATCATCCATGAATGCCTAGGCATCCTTTGAGTCAGAGATGGGAATATTTTTCTCAAGTGTGTTTTGTCAATTCTAATTTTTAAATTTAAGTCTCCTTTACTGGTATTGCATAGTGCTGATGTTTTATATAGTATGTCATGTCACTCAGAAAAATTCCTTATCAGCAATCTTAAGATTGTTGTATCTGAGTGATTACATGTGACTTGACCTGGACAGAGTGGTATATTATAGTGTACTCTTATAAAAAAATATTTAGGTTTTATTTATTTATTTATTAGAAAACTTATTTAGGCTCCTCCTAAATGAAAAGTTTTATGTAATGCATTGCATTAGAAAGATGCACACAGTATTTTATGATTAAAAAAAGAAAGGCAAAGAGGAGAAGAAATTGTGAGAGTTTGACTCTTCTGACACTTTGCATGTCTACAGACTTGAGTGGTTAGGGTTGCATTTTTTTAGGATCATTTCTTGAAATATTCTAAAACCTCTAAATACTGGGATAGTAACACTGAAATCAATAGCATAAATATCACTGGAAAACTCATGCAAATCAAGAATTATATGTTATTTCAGAGTTAATTTTTCAACAAGGATGTAATGGGCAATCAATTTAATAATGTTTAGATTGTTCTGCCATGAATACTACTTAAGTAATAATGGAACTATATTTGGAACTAGAAATTATTGTATTTATATTATGTTAAATTTTGAATAACTCGTGTTATGTATTATTTTTTTAATATTATTATTCACTTAGAAGCAAAGATGAAAAAGAACCTACAGCATTGGTGTACATGTATATAACTTCCTCAATTCATTTTGATTCAGGGAACTGAAGAAAAATTAAAAGGTTCTATGGTTTAATAATGTTTAAATTAATACTATTGGCTGATATTACACTCTTTCTACAGTTAATGAATACGAAAGATTTGTGTTTTAATCAGTGACCATGAGAAAGAGAACATAGACACCAATGCTCAATTAAAAGAGGAGGAAGTTTGTTTATCTTTACTTGATTGTCTGCTGAGTGCTTCTTTCTGGATATCCAGGAAAATTAAGCATTCAACAGAAAAGTTACTGAGCAGAAAATTGTTGGTCTCCAGTGTCCATAGTAGTGGTCTTAGTTCAGAGGGGAAAGGTACAGTGAAACAGGTGCATGTTGTTGGTAGGTGAGAGGTATCCATGGTGGAGGAGAAACATGTGAATGAGCAAAAGGTTACTGCAAAAAAAGGATGAAAGGCACTGCCACTGGATGGTGATAGAGTAGCCATTAGATGTACATGCAACAGAAAATGGGCACATAGAGCAAAACTTTAGCTTAGAAAACTGGAAGAGGAAAACTTTGAAGTGACGAGAAACAGAAAGGAAAAAGGACTGAAAATACAGAATAGCTTGCAAGGGATGAAGACCTTTCAAAAAGAGACAGAATTAAGATAGTTAGTCCCATAGAAATAGGAAAATTGATAAATATCTTTCCCTTTATTCTCTTTTCTGCTAACCTGCTGTCAGTGAGTTGGTTTCTTTGGGTTTGGGAACAGGATAGGGAGTTGGATTAAGCAAGGAAGGCATCCTCTTTGTCTCCTTCCAACCCATGCAAATCATACTTTCCATAGATCTTTCTGGTGAAATTTCACCAGACTGTGGCTAGTTTTGGGGTTTGATGTTTGTTGTTTGTTTCTTTGTTTGTTTTTGTTTTGATTGGGGTTTTTTGTGTTTCAGTACTTTATCATTGCAAGACATGTCTTTGTAGATTTTGTCTTTGAAAATTTCTCTGCCTTAGAACAGGCAGATTGGAAATACCTTCTTTCATCATTTATCTTGCTTCCTAGTATGCAGAATGCAGAGGGTCCATGCCAGGAGGAGGAAAAAAACTACCATGTCATCACTGACACTTCTTTGTCTCTTTCTTGCATCCAGAAACATACTCAGCTTATATCTCTTACTTTCTTCAAGAACAGGTTTTCTCTGTACACCTGTAACACAGTAAATTACATCATTACCTTGGATTTTTCATTCATAGCTGTAGTAGTTCTGAGAAATGAGGAAGTTGCTGGTTGTAGATGTTAATATCTGGGACTTTCACTAATTACATGAGAGATAGTTTAAGTGAAACAGTCACGTTTACTTTTGATTTGAAGTATGACTTTTAATCTGCTATGTTCTGTCTTCACAATAATAGTTTGCACATAAAGCATAGACAACTCAATCTGATATCTTGTAGCTTTTTTGCTTCTCTTCAAGCAAAATTTATGCTTTCCTTTATCACACTTGACAAGGGTTAGTGTTACTCACACATATTCCAGAAGGTTCCTGGAGATGTCCTTCTCATCCACCTTCTTCCCCTCCATCTCCAAATCCCTTGGCAGTTCAGGTCTTTTAAAACTGTAGCCATCCTGAATCTTTGGCAGTGTTTCCTAGTAAGGAAAAGGTTCACTTGGAAACAGGTCAGACTACAACTTCAAATGTAGAAAGGAGAGAGTGAAAAATTACCTTGGAACTGAAACTGGATGAGTAGGTTTTTTTCCCAAGGTTGTTTACCAAAGGATATGAAGAGTCTGACCCACTGTCATTGTAGATGTTGAATTCCCACCCTGACTCAGGCTCTGATCATTGGAATTACACAGTGGTAGGGCCTATATAAACTCATGATACCTTGGGCCATACTCCAAGATTTTATCCGCCCCACAGAATAAACAAGTGTAGTTTTATTAAGACTAGAAGGAGTAGGAATGACATGATGGAAATGACAGTCACCATCAAAGTCCTCTAGGCTGTCAGATATATCACCTTAATTCTTAAGGTTAAATTAAAGCTGCAGTGGCTTCACATCTTCATTTTGATGGGGAGACATACTCTTAATAACTTTGATTTGTTCCAAGTGATAACTACAACACTCTGATGTTATGAAGCAACATAAAAAGGAAATCCCATGTGTTCCTAGCATATGGTGTCTGTGGTGTTCTGTGAGACTGTAACTGGGGAAGGATGATACACTACTAAAAGAAAATTAACAGTGTTTTCCTAAAACATTTAAAAGCTGAGGTGATGTTGCTTTAACACGATCGTTTCCTGTTGCTGACACAGCTCATGTAGAAGCAGTTTTAATAAAGTCATTACAGGGTCAATGGAAAATCTCTGTACATATCTGAAGTATTTTGAGTGATTTATGTAAGTCTGTGGATATTCATTATGATGATATTCTTTCATGTTTCCATTGACAGGCAGAGCAATGTCACCAGTAATGCCCAAAATAAATTATATCATCATAAAGTTAGACCTTAAATGCAACCGAATTAAATTTAGGGTAACTGTTAAAGTCTGAAAATTAAGGAAAGTTAAGGGACATATTTAAAGTAGTAAATTGTTCTTTTCTGGTCTGGGTAAGTGTTATCATGCAGGAGGCTTTGTGGCACAAAAACAGACATATCATCTGTAATCTATGCTACAAGTGCAAGGGAGAGAATATAGTGAGAGAGCCTATTCTAAATTCTCTCACCTTGGCTGGTTTACAGGTACTCTGTATCAATACACTCTTTTCAATGCCATGTGTCTAGGAGCACTTCAGTTTTCTGTATTAGTTGTTTGCTCTTGTCTGTATCTATCAAAAGATTCTTCAGTGAGGGTTCATGTGTAAGTACTCATGATTATCCCCAGCAATTGTGCAACTGGCCCCAGTGAAAATAAGAAGTGCTCATGGATTTTCTGAAACAGTTTGCTTTTGTATTGTCATTTATGTAGGATGATGATAATTAAAGATTGAGATAAGCATGTCACCATACTTAGGAACTCTAACTAGTAATAAGAAACTGTCAACAGTTTGGCACAGGGGTTGTCACAAGTGACTGAAGAAGATAAAAGCCAGACAGGACAAGCAACAAAGTGAAATTATTTACCTGAGATTATTTATTAAATATAAAACAGAACTGTGAAGCAAATCTACCAATTTGTTTAGGCCAGCAACATATTTTCCCTAGGTTCAGTGAGGCCAAGATTCATCCCACCTACTGTGGTTTACCCTCCCTTCCCCACCAGGCTCAATATACACCTTAATTTTAAAATACCACAGGCCATATTCAATACAGGGTGCTCATTTTGCTGAACATACAAAACCAGATTGGAAACTTGGGTCTCTAATCAGCTGAAACAGAGGTCAGACAATTTCCACATCAATGAAGCGCTGAGAAATGTAAGCAGTGTTCACAAAGGTCTGAATCATGCTGGCTACTGAATATTCCAGGTCAAAATATCATTTTCAGAGAAATAATGGAAGTTAACATAAAGGGAGTAGTTGGCATTTCTAGTACCAACCCTGGGAACATTTGCCTATTTTTCCACCACTGGTCATGCCCCAGAGCCTTTTCTACCTGGTAAATACTCTAGAGCTGATTAAATTCTAGAAAATTTTGCATTTGACTTTCCTTAATTTTCTTTGTTTCCTTGTATGGTTTTTTCATGCAAATGTTTATTCTCTAAAGCCTGAGTTTATCTCTAAAAATACTTGTATAGGTATTACAGGGAGCCTAACTTCAGAATCTAGTTATATCTATAGTAGTTTTCTCCAAAACATAGAAGATAATGACTCAAATCTGTGTCATATTTCTTGAAAACACACACTGTTCCTGGGGAATAGGGCTTGGGGAAAAGAAAGAGAGCTTGTTCTTTCATACTCATCTAAAGCCATTAGAGTGGTGTTTTACTTCTTTTTGTTAAATTGCTAAAGTTGAATGGGAACAAGCAGGAAGATCAAGTGAAAGATAATTTTCCAATGTTGAAACTCATGATGAAATTAAGAATGAATGTGCTTAATATCCTGAAGGACTCTCTCTGTAAGAATACAGTCAATATGGTGACACACCAATTTATTACACAAAATTTGCATGTTATTATTTTAGATTTGACTGCTAAAAAAGAGTGGAAGCTTCAGTGTTTTAATTCAGTGACAAATAGTGGGTTATGGAAGCAGAGAGACTTTGTTTTCCCCATTTAAAGTTGTACCTGCATGAAAGCCTTGCTGCACACCACATATCAGGGCATGTGACAGTGATTTTTGTCAGTGAAACAGTACAGCTTAACAGTCCCATGGTGAACTGACGAGAAAAGATATAAAAATAATGAAACCTGGACTTGCATATAGAGAAAACATCTCTCTTTTCTTTAGCAACGTTACATTTGTTCAGCTCCCTCACTGAAGGCCAAGAGCCATCCAGAAGGGAATGGAAACAAGATGGGTAGAACAGACAGAGTAAAATTTGTAAAGTCTACATGCATGTCTGCAGTTTCCTCAGCAGATTATTTAGCTGAATATCAAAGAATATACTTGGCACTTAATTATTTGTGAGAGATTGTTATTTTTTATAACTAAAAGGCAAATAGTGAGAAAAAAGTCTGTGATTTTTTTTTATTTCCCTTATATTGACCATTGAATGAGTGATTCTGATAATACTTTTGTTGACTTTTTCACTAAAATGATGCAGTTGTGCTCTGTTTAGTTTTACTGTCTACTAAGATTTTATAATCTTAGCCTTTAGTTCTGTTGCTAAGAATTAAGTGTTTAAATCAGGGCAATGGAGAAAATCTAGTTCAAGAAACAAACCCACTTTTTTCCTTAATTTGTGCCAAGAGACAATTATAATTTCTACAAATTTCATATTTATATATTAGGACTGGTATTAAACTTGTATTCAGAAATGTGTATTCATAGATGTTGCCACATAGGTGTATTTTATCCATTCTTAAAACATTCTGATCAATTAGAGAGACCACAGAGCAACACAGATTCATTTGATTCATGGTCAGATTTACAATCTTCTCTGCCAGCTTTGGTTTTGATGTTCTTGTAGATTATGTAAGTGTATAATAAGAATACAAATCCACATCCCAGTGGTTATAGGTGTAGTATTTTTGAAAATGAACTGGTAAATTGTTTGAATCTCGTAGCTCAAGGTTCAATTTACCAGTCTGAGGATGCTTTAGATTTTTTGGTTAAAAAATTGAGATCACTGAATTAAATCCACTGATGTGGAAATTAACTGAGGAAAGGAAAAAGAAAAAAAAAAACAACCATAACAAACACAAAACAAAGAATGAACAAACAAAAAGTCCAAGAAAATACATTCTTTTACAAGAAGATGGGGAAAAAATTAGGATAATAAGAGTGAATGAAAAACAATCCATGGCCCACAGTGGGATTCAGACGAATAGTTGTATCAAAAAGTTGTTCTGAAGTTGTGAATATTTTGTTTTGCCCTCTAGGTCATTTCATTTTGACTCTGAAAGCTATTCATCATTTGCCCCTTCATCCATTGATTTCCCTCAATAACAAGTAGTCTCTTCTAAGACTAATATATTTTATGTCTTTGAATTACTTTCTACTTAATCCTGTAGCTATGGTGAGTTTTTTATTTTTTAATTCAAAGTTGGTACAGTCTGAAGATGTCATAGGTCAGCCAAATCCTTGTAGTGCTCAGCTCATCAGCAGTAACCAGCAGGAGCAGAAGCTTGACTGTGTTCATCCAAATTGCATTCTCTTTTTCTAGGACTAAGCTTGTCCCCAGTTTTCCATTTCACATCCTGTTTGGTCATGGTTGTTAACTGCATTACCTATAGACTTAAATCTGTGGAAAGTTCCCTCAGTGCTTAACTTTAAGCATCTGGTAATTTTGCTTGAATTCAAGAAATCTGCCCTGAGCATAATGTGGGAAAGCTTTGACTGCTAGAGAATGTTCCTTTGTGACTCTTAAATTAAATTACACCTCACTGTATCAATGCACCTCTTCATCATAACCTTGCAATTTAGTCCTGTAATACCTAAATTCAAACTAAATTATTCAAATATATTTGGATACTTGACTTTGTCTATTCTTTCCTTCTTGGCTGCACTTCTGCTGTCGCTCATTTTCACCAGTGAAATTAAGAAAATCTGCCTGTTTTATTGGTGTCTTTCTGCCCTAGCTTCATGGAGTGGGAACAGATAGGAATGGAAAAAAGAAGATCTTAGAGCAAAGGAATGCAGAAAAAGCATTCTGCAGTAGCTTAGATAATCATTACAACATTGGACCACTCTATTACTTAGAATTCAGAACCATAGAAACACTACAATAGGTTCTGTATAAAAAAATCCAAGAACACTGAGAAGCCAGAGACCTAATCAATTTTGGTTTCTTTCCCTCTCCCTGTACTTCTGTGACAGTAGACTGTGTCCAGCCAGGCCTAACTGAAACTAACTCAAGACAATTTGTCTTACCACAATACAGAGTAGGATTTTTATTTCTTAAATAAAATTTTCATCAGCAAACAAAAATGTCTGGGCCATTTTTCAGGTAGTAAGTAGTAATATGTTCCTGTCATTACTGGATAAGAGAAATACAGACTGTTTCCTGCATTACTGTTGAAGTGGGGCTACAGTGTCTACTGTCTCAAACACCTTAAGTGTTGTCATATACAGAGACTAGGAATAGCCATATGTTATTTCAGCGAGGCGTCTAGTACCCATTTTCTACTGACTTTTTTTTTTTTAATTTTTATTGTCATCGCTGTACTAAATAATGAGCAGGAGCAGCATTTTCTCCAGAAAATGTGTGAGATAAGGAGGCAGTGCTGATGTGGTTGGACTGTGTCATTTTAAAGTAAACAGGAGGCAATGTTTCCTGATATACAACAGCTGACTGATATCAAGTCTATTTGCTATCATTGCTAGTAGAGGAATGATCTATTAGGACTTCTCTTTCCCCTAGAGAAGCTTAAGTTAAAACTTCAAGGACATTGTCAAATAGACTGTCATAGGTCAGACATTCTTATCAGAAGCACATTATCAAATGGTGCTTTCTCTTGCTTTTCCTACAAGTCAATGAGGTTTTTGTCACAACATCAGCAAAGAAAGGGCAAATTCTAGACACAAGTGCAAAAGCAGCACTGCCAAACTGCATGGTGCTAGCATATAGACATCTGCAGATTATTCTGCACCTTTTCCAAGTACCCAGTCTTCTATACTATTGTCCGTGAGTTATCTGTTGAAGTTCTATTAGTAGAGAAGGATTAGTCCATACCCCAGTGAAAGCTGCAGCACACTGATGGAGAATAATATGCTTCATAAAATGCAATCAGCAGCTTGTGGTCTTAGTGATGAGGCTAGCAATATTTAGAAAAAAAAATTATTCAACATGGCCAGTAAGAGGGTAAATAGCTTAGTTGCTGTGTGAAGATAATATACAATTGATCTATTCTTACTCAAACTGACATATCCTGGAATTCTACCACCTCCATTTTTCTGTTGGATTTTGTTTGGGGTTATTTTTTCACTGCAAATCAGAGCCTCATTTTGCTAATTACTTGTAATTCTTTATTTGTTGCAAATTAGGCACAAAGTTGTCCTTGTCATTATTGTTTATAACAAATTACAGAAATAGGTACATGTGGTTTATTTACTGTTCCAACTGAATTAAGGATATAGCAAAGTTTCGCATTTTTTAGTACATAAACTGTCCAGATACTCACAAATACAGTTTCAGAATAGATCATTAAAGTCTTAAGGATGCCAAATACTGCACTGCAAAGACTATAGTCTCTTTGGATTTTGGAAAATAATATCTGATAGTTGAAACTGTATCCGCTTTTTGATGGCATTAAAATCAAATTTATCCACTGGCTTAGGAATCAGAAATTAAGCAACAGAATAAGCAAGTAAACTCTTATAACACGTTAGAGCCACTTCTTCAATTTTGTTTTCATCTATTCAAACTACATTAACTATAAATAAAATCACTGGCTTTTTTCTGTTTAGCTTGCATAACTTTTTTTTTAATTATGTCTATCACACCCCATCCATGGTTTTTATGACACAGTTCTCTGAGTTAATTTTTCAGTTCTGTTTCCTTAAAATTCACCTGCTTTTGTGATGACCATTGGACAGTGGAAACGCAGCATTTAAGAACTGCATCACAGAGCATAGAGAAATGTAAGGTGAAGAGAAACGTGTTATAGCTCTAAATTGCCTCAACAAGATAATGTTTCAGTGTATTATC